>NC_045639.1:17068182-17369932 GCF_009829145.1 Chiroxiphia lanceolata
AGTCAGCTTAACAAAACAACTGAAGTAATTAAGTCACCTTCTGATTCTCAGCCACCCATCCATAAGCAAAACCATACCTCTAATACATTCTGAGCTGTAATATCTGCAAGAAAACACCTCCCCTCTACAGTACTTTACCCAAGCTCATGTGTCTCAGGAGATAGATCCAACTCAGAAGAGGAAGCTGAAGAAGTCACGTGATTTGGACGCAGTCACTTAAATCTGAATCACGCGTTTATAGTCCAACCATCACAATCTGCTGTCTACCAGCTGGCTTGAGAGGTCAGCATGGGTACTCTGAAGATCTGTGAGATATTCTTGCTTCTCACTAAAGAAACTGAAATTTGCTTTCAAGGAAGGAAAGAGGGAGGAGTGGAAGATCCCCCTTTCTTTCACAGCCTCCTCAACACATCTGGCACCCTCAGGAAATTTTAGAACATCAACTCAATCTACCCAAGTGAAACATTTTGCAGACATCTGCTCCTCCCCTGCCTTCTCTTGCTTTTCCATATAATTTTGTTCCTCTTTTGATGATAAAAGTGGTAAAGTTGTGGGAAATAAATGCAGGGCTAGCCCTCACAAGGGGCCTGTCAGCTTCATAGCAATCCTGTGTTCTTACTGAGTGAGCTGCTTAACACTTGCATTTGTGGGCTTATTTCTCACAGAGACCAAAATCTCCCCTCTGGGTGCTTAACACACTCTTCCAGCTAAGCACATGAGGGCTCTCAGTTTACAGCTGGGATACTAGACTGGTTCAGTTATCGGATTTAGGTCTTTAAAGAAGTCGGATATATAAAGTCATTCAGTCATGACATACTTCTGGATCAGGAACAGGGTAAGTTATGCGTGCCACAGGATCTGTGACCTATGGAATTTAACTCTAAAACCCTTCTACCCATGTCAGAGACCAGGGGACAAATAAATGAAGACTTACTCTCTGATAGTTTGGGACCAATATTTGGGTTTTAACAACCCAATGAAAATACTAAATAACTTTTTCTCCCAGTATTTAAGAAATAATTTTTGCTACATGAACAGAGAAATTCTGCAGAGGAATTAAAAGGGACAGCCAATTAGCCTACTTTCAACACCCTCGTTATGCCCACCGGAGGAGTCAAACCAATAGCAAAATGACGGTGTCAATTACTAACTTTCATAATTGCACGGTAAAAATAATCTCCTATTGAAATACAGTCAACTTTAAGGACGTTTTCTGCTATTCTCCCTCCACAAGGATATGGACATGCAAAGATGCAATGATACTTCTGGTCAACAAGCAGATTCAGGCCTGAACACAGCTTTACTGTCCCTTATTTACAAGGCTGTGGTTTCAGTGAGGGTTGACACAAACACACCGCAAAAATTTTATAGGAGATCTTGTGGCAACCAGCCCTCAACACACAAATCCTCAGACTCTGTACTCACAGCTGCCTTTAACTGACATAAATATGTGGTCCTGCCAAAGGGGTCGCGTCACCACCCTCTGCTTCTCTAGTACCAACACCAGGTGCTCATCAGCTCTTTAGCACTTTTGAAAAGATAGTAAGGCACCTATTTTCCTTTGCTTTCACAGAGCGAGGTCCCAGCAGGACTGGCTCCCAGAGTGGCAGTGCCCACGCAAGGAAAAGGGAGCACCGTGCCATCCCCCTTCCAGTAGGGTCAAGCCTTATGGTGACAAGCCTTCTGCCTGCTCCCAGACAAGCAGCCCATCCTCACCTCAGGTCTGAAACACCTATGGCAGTGTGGCTCTTGGCTAAGCAGAAGCCTTGAACATACAGTGTATGGAGGCAGGAACACTGGTCCTACCCCTCTGTCCCACCATGGACCCAGAAGGGATTTTGCCTAATGCCACTGTTCATTCATCAGACCTGCACTTTGAACTGGCACCAAGGCTGTGCTGGCTTCCAGAGGGAGCTTTTGTTTAAGCAGTCTGTCCTTCAGGGGAAGAAGGACCAGCCTGGTGACTTTCACACATGTACCCAGCACAACAGCACCCTTTGGGCTGAGCAGAGCAAAAGAAGATAAAGCTTCTGCCCTGGGGCTTGCTTGCCAAACAGAAAAGGAGCCACAGAGCACCAGGTAACCAAGAAAGGGGTGTTACAGAGCCACACTGTTTTCTGATGTCATTTCACGAGTTAAACTAAGGAAAAAGGCCCCAAGGAGATGACTTCTACCTGTCAAAACTATGCTGGATACCCCATAATAGAAAGCACAGGAACCTTTATACCCACTCATGCACAGCAAATACATCTGTACATACTAGCTGTGTTTCCTAGGCTGAGTTGAAAAAGGGAAAGAACAGTTCAGGAATGGAAAACATGGAGCACTGAGACAAGCACACTTCCTTTCTGGCTGAGGCAGCATAAGGAACTTCCGGAGTGTGGGGGGGAAATGTGAGCTGTATCTATATCCACAGAAAGCTTTAGAGCATGGTCTACCAAATACATTAAAGGAAGAAGTTGAACAACATGTGCCAGCACATCATCAAGCTGACCCAGTAGGTTGTATCAGGCAAAGTTTTCCTCTTCACCTCTGTAGATGGGTTCAAACCACCAGATCCCATTCAAAAGATCACACAGCATTTAAGAGCCAAAAGACCGAACTCTCAAAACTGTGTGGCAAAAATGAGAGAGGGCAAAAACTAGGTCAGTAGTAAGTGCTGCATGTAACAGAGTAGCCGAGGTGGGAATACAATTACTCCTGCTTTATAGCAGTCTTGTGAAGCCTGAAGGAAAGCAGGAGTCACCAATTCTCCCCTTCCACATGTCCTTTGTACAAGGGAGCTCTTTCCTCAACTGCGATAAATCAGCTTTGTGGATTTTGATGAAACTGGGCCAGTTCACACTAACGTTAGGATGCAGCCTCAGTTTGCCTTTTATTTTCATGATGCAAACAACCTAAATCCTTTGCTCTGCATTTCATCTGTCACAAATAATACCAGTACAATATACAGCACAGAACAGCTGCTATAGCTTTCAGAACACTTATCCACTCAAGAGTTAAAATTCCTGCTTATACAATATAAGAAAACAATATTGTTCTCTTTCATGGCAATTAGATGAAGAGAATTGTTTTTTCTTTGCTATATTTAGATCAAGAGAAAGCTTTGGGATGACACTGACAGCTTGATGTTCTCCCAAGTTTTGGCTCTAGCAATCACTGCTGTTGGTAGATATGAAGAGAAGAAAAAAAACTCTTAAGAAATCCTAAGTGGTGGGGCCAAAATTGGGAGGAAAGATTACCAGGTTCTTGCCAATAAATAAAGCCAGAATAGGCATGCTGCTAAAATGACAGGGGACTTGGAACACACTGTCTCAGTGGCTTAAAGAGAACTTGAAAATACCACTCACTTTCAGCCTCAGATCACAAACAATAACAACACAGGAGATAGTATGGGAGGTTGTAAAGATTTGTAGCTTTCTTTCCCCATTTTAGCTGAACGCTCCTTTCTTTTGTCCCACAGGAAAGACACAACACATAGCCCCAAAGGGCAATTTTGCCGGCAGAGGTGAAATCAGACCCTCCCCAAGAGGGTCAGAAGACTTTCTTTGCCAGTATCGAGCCCAAGTACTCTTATCAGCCAACTCCACATCACAGTATAAAGGCACCACAGCCCTGCAGACACACTTTCACCAGCAAAACCCCAAAGGCTGGGTCAGACTTCACATGCAGGAGCAGCTCCTCACGTTGGTCCTAATCCTGCCGGGGACATCGGAGCCAGCAGGTGCTGGAGGTGACACACTGGGGACACTCAAGGACATCTGTGTTGGGGCTGAGTTCCTGCGTCCTACCCGGCTGGCACAGAGCCTGGGTGCCCCTGCTTTCCCCCGAGGCCCACCACGGGCTGCTGGCTGGCAGAGGACACGCAGGGACACACCGGGGCTGGCTCTGCTTCCCTGCTCATCCAAGCGCACGGCCGGAGACAGGGACAACACACACCTACATTTAAAAGAAATAAAAAAAAAAAAAAACAAACACCCCGCCCCCACACCCCCCCCGCCAGGTAGAGATTTTGCAGGAGGCCAGAGGAGACCCTGCTCCCATGTAGATGCTCTTTCTCCCCAGGTGTCCCTTCTAAGGCTTAAAAAGCTGCTGCCGCTGAAGGTGTGCCGGAGGCACTTCCAAACGAAACCCGGGATGGCAGGTAGGGACGCCACCGCCCAGGAGAAATAAATGGACATGTATTTTACGCATGTATGTACAAAACCACAAGCGTAAATATATATATATTATATATACATATATGAAATACACACCCAAAAAAGAATATACGTATGTACGTATATACACACACAAAGATAGACGCGGCGACCCCGAGACCCCGCGCGAACGACAGGCCCCGGCCCGTGCCGCCCCAGCCGCAGCCCGTAACATCCCCCCGGGGGCGCATCCCGACCCCAATCCCGAACCCACTTCCCCCGCCGGCCCCGCTGTTTACCTGCTCCCGACCCGGCGCGCGCTCCCCGGCGCTCCCATTGGCTCCGCCGCGCCCCGGCCCCGGCGCCAGCCGGGAGGGACGGCCTCGCCCGCCCATTGGTCGACGAGGCTGTCGTTCCGCGGGTGTCCCCGCCTACGAGCCGCTCTCCTCCAATAGAAGAGGAGAACGGGAAGAGGGTCGGCCAATAGGAAGGCGGCTCTCGCGGGCCGGGGAGGCGGTGTGTGAGGCGGCGGCGGGGCCGCCATAGTGGGGAGGATGCGGGCGGTGCCCGGGCTTCGGGTCGCAGGGAGTGCTAGAATGGTTTGGCTTGGAAGGGACCTTAAAGGTTCCAACCCCCACTGTCATCGGAAGGGCCATCTTCCGCCAGGCCAAGTTGCTCTAAACCCCATCCAACAGTTCAACGCTTCCAGGGATGGAGCAACCACAGCTTCTCTAGGCAACCTGTTCCAGTGCCTCATCACCCTCACAGCAAAAAACTTCCTCCTAATATCTAATCTAAACCTGCCCTCTTTGAGTTTGAATCCATTCCCCCTTGTGCCATCACTACATGCTCTTGTATAAAGTCCCTCTATGCCCTTCTTGTAGGGTCCCTTCAGCTTCTGCAAGGCTTAGTGTTTATCAACGCATTCCTTCAGTAAATGAAAAGCTATGCAAGTGTGCAGATCCTGATGGAAATTAGAAGGGATAATAATTAGGTAGAAGTATGGAGAACTAAATAGAGAAGCCAGAGGAAATGGTCAAAGAATGGTTCTGCTAGAGTTGTGCCTGACCTCTGCTCAGCCTTTGGAATAAGAGGGGTGAATAAAAGAAAATTACCATTTCGTGTTTGCTATGGGTGTGAGAAGTTTGTGTTTTCAGAATGTAAGCCTTTTTGTTTAATTTTTTTTTTAAATTAGCATGATAGTAAGCAAGATAATTCCATAGACAGATGAAACTGCTCTTCAGTCAGCACACAAAACACTCCTGCCTCTGTTCCCATTGCTTTATCAAGCATCAGTCAAGTAAAATTAAGATTCTGGCAGCTCTGTATCACTTGCTCATCATCTGTGGGGGCAGAGACACGAACTGAAGTCATGGCAATTTCCTTCTGCTGCTGTTGTCATTTAAGGAAGAACCTCAGGCACAAACACAGGGAATATTTGCAGCAGAGCTTCACGCTCCTCTTTGCTCCATGCCATTCGTGATGATCTTGCATACAAAAGGAATGAAGGGCGAGATGGCAATGAAGGAGACATGAGATACCATAAGTGTACTGCCCCACTATATATCATTGGACAAAATGGAATTTTTTGCAGATTCCAAATCTAAGTTGGCCATCATGTTCTTTTCCCAAAATTTCCTGCACAATGTTGGTGACAAGTAATACACCTTCCTTGTACCTGTAATCCTTATTCTGAACTACTCTGCACACAGAAATAAGTTACATGTAAAATTCTTCAGAGCCCCAGAGAGCTGTCTATCCAAGCATGGCCAGCTGGCCTTTGCCAAGGTAAAGTCAGTCTGGGAAAATTGATAAATTGTGTACTTGGCTGTGTTCTTCACTAGCAGATTGTCACAGCTTTTCTAACACTTTTCTCTCAAAACTGTGTCTACCTTTGGTCTTTGTGCTGAGCTGTTGAATACCTTTTCACTGGACACTTGATCCAGTGATCAGCTCACTTGAACTGGAGATTTTTTAAGTGGGAATTTCTCTGATTAATTTAATCCTTCATGCATTGTATGCTTAGCTGGTTGTTAAGTTTAATATCAGGAGAAGGAGCAATTTTGGTTGCACTCAGCTTTACCCACAACCAACAGTTGTTTTACACCTCTTTACTTTTACATGGAGCTTACATGTCTGACACAAATTTGAGATAGTAGTAAAAATATTTTTCTGTTTTAAAACATTTTACAACTTCAAAGCCAAAGCACTGATGGTCCGAACTGTGCTGCTTTTCACCTCACCAGTCTAGCTAAGCCTGCCCAGAGTAATCACTGAGCCAGCAACATGCACATTTCCAGTAAAACCCCTGATCTGTGGAGGAGATAAGGAAATTGTTCTTAGGCTCCTTCTTCTAGGGGCTGAAGGGGTGGGAACTGGTTTTACAAGCCCAGTTACCCTTTATCAGCAGCTTTAGAAGCTAAACTTGCAGCTTTTTGTATCTCTTAAAAGTGCTGCTCTCTTGTACGAAGGGCTGTGGAAAAGATTACATTGACATGAACTACAGAGGTCTCTGCCTGAAATTTAGAGGTAAATTCATTGTTTATTTCCACATTCTCACTAGATCCTCTCTTTTGCTCTCACCCAGATGAATAAGTGCAAAGAGGTGTAGGTCTTGTGCAACCTAGCCAAGGGTTTTAAGAAAAATTACATGTATTGCAACCTTCGTGAAAGTATACAAACTGATGGCACTGGGGCTGTGGGTATGTGAAACCCAGCTGTCTTTCTGAGAATTCATATCCTGCCTGACTCCTTTGTAGTTTTCAAAGGCAAAAATCTAGCTTAACTCAGTGTTCCTTTTCTGTACCCTAAAGTGGGTTTAGGAAGACAAATAGTTGTTACAGTCTCTTTGTCAATGAGTGTTTCTTCCTTGCAGCTTTCAGTCAGAATACCCCTTCACATGTTTTTTCCTAGCTGCATCACATGAGGAGCATCTGACCTGAGAGCAATTTAAAAGGCTCTTTGAGCAAAGCCCCACTGTATCATATGGCCATCAAAAATATTTCTGCTCTTTTTCCATTTCAAACAGATCTGTGCAGTCATTTTCTTAAAGGATCTTTCACAGATAATGTAAAATATGCCTGTTCCTAGGAAAATCATGTGACAAGCTGCATCACAGCTTCGTGACATGGGAGGTCAGTGTGTCTTGCCAGGCTAGTGGTTGTTCTGAAGTACATAGGGACATTCTCTGGGATTGCCCTAATGTTCTCCATTTCGTTACTGAGATGTTTACAGTAGGAAATCTCAGGGAAATTTTGGTCATAAACTGTTGCAATCCTCCAAATATATCCAAGGAATTGTGACTGTTTTATTTCAGGAGACATAAATAATACCCGGAAATAGATTACTGACACAAATTCAAACAGAGATGCTCCCTTGACTTTTGAATGGAAACAGACAAGAATCCATCTGTCAAAATAACATTAAAACCTCTTGTGCTTGCACAGAAGATTTGAATAGGGTCAGGGTCAGCATATCTGAGGTGCTAGAATAGACAGTACTTTCCAAGAGTCTTGCTCAGTTTATTCCACTCTGCAGATCTGCAGAGCTTTAAGGAAAGGTCATTACAGAATACCAAAGCAAATATTTTTCTCATAACTGAAGGAGATCTGCTAATTCATGAAATGACTTAGCATCCAGGGTTCATGACGGAGTGCCACCTGTGGGCAGGAATCATATATTGGTGTCACACTTCTGTGTGGATTTTTAAGGTGTATCCTTGACACCTTAGATCCAACCAGACAGTTCAGACTTAAGCTCCAGCATCAAAAAGCACTGTATATCCTTCTGTCTAAAACACAGCTAAGTACAGATCCATAGTTCCCTAAACTGTAGATTATGGATCTGACTCTAGGAAGCACACCTCCATCGTAAGGGGATACTAATCAGTTGTGTCATGCACAGACCTGAGATCATTTCACGGTCCATTCCTTCCAGGTCTACAGCATCACAGAAGCTGTGCAGATTACTGCTTTCTAATGGATGTAGAAATGAGCTAAACATGAGATCTCTCAAACAGACAAGGCCACGGTGGTGGGAAGGGTACAGGAATTAAGTCTGGTGAAGTGTTCAGTTACAAAGCAGTCAGTGATGCATCCAACTCAGTGGAATGCCACATGTCTTGCTTTTAAGCACAGGTCCTTTGCAGGCCCATCAAGCAGGACCAGGACAGCCCCACTGGGAGTGCCCTTTGCCTGCCTGGGAGCAAAGCTCCTGATGCCGTGGTGCCCTCTGATCCACTGGCTCAGACAGCTTCTCCTGCCTCCTTATGTACATGTTCTGTATGGTTTTGCTAAAGAATCAAGTATCCCTTTAGGAGACAAATGCACCAGTCTGAAGACCAGTAGTATGCTTTTAAGGTTGTTGATAGCTCTTTGGCTTTCCGGATCTTGGGACAAATCCTTCAGACAATCCCAGGCTCTGAGCAATTAGCAGACCTCTTCATGTGACTTGGAAAACTGTGAGTTAACACTGCTCTGCTCTATTTGAAATCAATGACAAATTAATAACGACATTAACTGAAATGAGTTCAGTCTTTGAAAAAAAAACATTTTTAAACATGCACATGACAGGAAAAAAAAAAGAGAGAGAGAGACAGAAAAAAGTTCCCCATAACTACAGAGATGAATAATTGTATAATTGTGCCTGTTGCTGTCCATGGTGGGGGGACGTGAATAAGGAATGTGAATTATACATTAATATCCAAATAAGTCCTTCCCGGTTGTATTTGAAGGAAGATTCCCCCTCCACTACCTGTGAAGGAGAGTCTCGCTGTGCCCACTAGGGGACAGAGCTCTGCCGCGCACGTCCTGTCCTCGGCAGCGGGATGGGCTCTGACATCTGCAGCCCGAGCTCCGGCACGCTCTGTGATAAGCCTTTCAGGGGATTTTTATTGCAATCAGCTCTCTGCGAAACACATTATCTGCTCATATAGCCCTCTCTGGAGAATGTATCTGTGAAATGTCTCGTGTCGCAAAGCTTCTGACATTACCAGAACGATTGTTTTGAAGCCACGTCCACGCTCTTCAGGCACTCAGGTAGAGCCCAGCTTGTCTTTGCTGTAACAGTTGTATGATGACCAGTGTTCCCATTGCTAGAGCTACAGCTGTAGCAGCATGGGCAAGAAAACCAAGAGAATATAGGCAAAAATGTATTTTTCACTTCCCTAAGGGATAAGGGGGAAAGTGTCGTATTTTGATTTTTGTTTAAAAGAAGCACAAGGTTTAATTGCTTTCTGTTTCTGAACTTCTCTCATGTACTCATGTTGAGTTTTCCAGAATCCATTGTCCTATTTCTGCAAGCTTCTCTGCACAGAAGCACTTAGAATAGTTTATTTTTGTAACTTTTAAAGTAAATTAAATAAGTTTGTTTTAAACTCCTTACCCTTCAGCAGGAGTGGTAATTCCTAAAATAGCTTTCACTGGCATTTAGTTTATTTAACTTCGCATTAACAACGTTTAATCAAGCCTTAAATTAGGTTTTCATAGAATCATAGAATATGCTGAGTTGGAAGGGACTCATCAGGACCATCGAGTCAACTTCTGGCCCTGCACAGGACCATCCCCAAGAGTCACACCATGTGCCTGAGAGCATCATCCAAACACTTCTTGAACTCTGTCAGGTTTGGTGCTGTAACCACTTCCCTGGGGAGCCTGTTCCAGAGCTCAACCACCTTCTGGGTGAAAAACCTTTTCCTGATATCCAATGTAAACCTCCCCTGACACAACCTCATGCTGCTCCCTGGGCTCCTGTCACTGGTCATGAGAGTGAAGAGATCAGCAGCTGCCCCTCCATTTCCCCTCATGAGGATGTTGAAGACTACAAGGAAGTCTCCCCTCAGCCTCCTCTTCTCCAGGATGAACAGATCAAGCGTCCTCAGCCGCTCCTCACACAGCTTCCCCTCAAGGCCCTTCACCATCCTCGTGGCCCTCCCTTGGAGGCTCTCTAATAGCTTAATGAACTTCCTTAAACTGGATCAAGCTGATGTGATATTCAGTTATGCAGTAACTGAACAGTTTATTACATATTAAGATAAATGAAATAAGTGAAATAAGGATTTCCTACTGATCAAATAAAATGGGTTTAAACCAGTTAAACCACTGCGGCTTTTCAAAACCTTGAGGCTTTATTTTTCCTCTTGAAAAATGAAACTGTAAGTTGAAGAAAAAAACCCAAATAACTTCTTTTATGTATCAGGGACATTCAAGTATAGATCTAAAATTAAGGAAATAACAGTAACTAGTACCTCCTTATGACTTCCTCCCTCTCATTATCATCAATCACTTCAAGAAGAACTTAAAAGTTAATTATTTTAAAATTCTGCAAGGTCTTGCACTTTGTTAATGGATCATATTCCTCTTCTGTAATTTTTCATAAGCACAGTTAAGCACACCTTTCTTTGTTTCATTTCCATATTTGACCCAAATCACCTTGGTGTTTCCATACATCTCACAGATGTTCTCACATAAAAGTAATATGTGTTTCCAGAGCAGCAAAGCATTGCAGGCAGTTTGGGTGACACTCATTCTTGGTCAAAAACTGTCTTACTGAAACACAGTCATACTGCAACTCTAACAAACAGAGAGGGTTGACTGTTGGGGGTGGATAAACTCTATTAATTTGATCCTGTCTGTATGTCTCCCAAAGCCAACGTAGAGCCTAGAGATCATTTCACCCAGGGCTGGGTGGAAGTACAGCTGCTACTTAACAGCTCACAAAATGGTATATAATAATCAAGGAGAGAGAAATGAAAGAGAATAGCACAGGGATCTGACATTGTCAAGATGAAGTTATCCTGGCAGAAAGTCATTATTTAATAGAGAATTGCTGAGGAGAGGACACTGCAAATAAATAAAAATCACAAACATTCATTTGAATACAAGTTCCAAGTTTTCCAAAATGTCTGTGGCATCTGTGGAGGTGCATTGGCTTTTTCCTAAATCCACATGAGGAACTGGATATTTGCACAAATAGAAACAGTGTGGTGCTAATATAGGGAGAAGGGAGAAATAGCAGAAAAGACAATGCACTGTGATAGAGCCAAAGTGAGCACCTGAGCAAAGGGAGGTGTGGCACCAGAATTTGGATTGGTGCTCACTGATGCAGTCTGAATTCCCTAACATTTCCAACTGCAAAGTAGCCCTGAGAAAATCTAGACGTGGGGCAAACAGTCAGCTTGGTTTGTTCTTGGTTCAATCAGGAGCTTTTCTGTGCTTGAAATCTTTGGTAAAAGAATACCACCACTCTGTGGACACACTGCCTGAGAGTCACCAATAGCTCAACTCCAGCATCTGTGCTGTCACTGAAGGCAGTGTAAAACTCAGCAAGACAGAGGGTGGGTGTAGTGCTGTCAGAAGAGCTGCAATACTCATATCCAAAAGAAGAATTTACAGTTCTTCATTACATGTAGGGAAGATTTAGTTTCCTCATCTTCCCTATGAAGTCAGATGAGTTTATCCACACAAATGTCAGAAAAAAGCAAATGCAACTCCGTAGATACCTCCATGTTATTTGTGGACAGTTTGTATTCCAATGTGAATGCAAAAGCTGTGATAAGTATCATCCAAATCAGATATATTATTTAAAAAGAATATTCCTTCACTATAATTTAGAAAAGGAAGCAGTAATACTGGTGACTTTCTGTATGAGCTACAGTAGCATATTAGAGAGCAACATTTCCCATGTACTCATTTCAAATGCTGAATCTGAGACAGTTTGGACCTTGTTTTTATGTGTGCTGAGCAGACAATATTCCACACTTCATTCAAGTCATGGAGTTCATGGAAGTCATGAGGTTCATTAAAGTCGTGGCCTTCTTGAAGGAAACCAGACTAGTTCCCTTTTAGACATGCAGAAATTGAGACACCAAAAATCATGCCCAGTCTTTAAAATGTTGATCTTAACCTTTCTCTGCCTTGGTTTTCCCATCTGCATGGGAAATATGATAATCACCCTGAGTGAGAAGTGCCTCGAGGCAGCCTCTCCAGAGAGGGGGTAGCAAAGTGCTATGTTGTTAATGAAGATGAGCAATGCCCACTGAACTGCACACAATGCCAACACTTAGATCACTTCTCACCCACCTCTGCTTTTCTCCCTAATCTGCATTTTTGTCTCCTGTGTCTTTCTCAGGGTTTTTCACACTTCTGTTTATTTCAACATTTATACAGGAGGCTCCATAACAACAGGAGATTCATTTAATTCTTCCACCTAGTGCAGATATTGTAAAAGCCAGTAAAATCATTTCACCTCTTAAAGTAATTTCTTGTCTCAGAGGGCCACTGTGACACTTCCTATAAGCTCAACGCCTGCTCTGCTTATTCAGGGAAGATTCCTTGTGAGTGCTGAATCAAGTCTAGCCCTCAGATCCCAAGCTGCAGTCAAAACAGCCAATGTCACAGCAGGTACACTCAGCAGGTGATGGCGGATGAGTGTTCCTGGATCTGGAAAAGATGAACTTGTTCCCACTGTAGAGGTTATATCTGAACACAAAACCTCTGATTCTAATCTCAGTGCTGAGCTAATGTGTCTAATGGTGTCTGAAGAGCTACCTAGTGCACACTACGGGAATAAGGAAGAGCTCTTGTGATAGTGAGGAGAGAGCCTTTAACCACCACAACCAGAGTAATTTTGCTGCAGAAAGGAAGTGGGAGATTTGAACAGTAAGGGGAGAAGAGCTTCTGGTTTGGGCACTGATTTAGAGTACTGGTAGTCCAGGCTGGCTTCCCAGTGCCTGCACAGACTAACTAAATGTTCATAGAGATAGGAACCTTTCTGAAGCCGTACTTGTTCCTTAGAGAGTAAACTATTGGACAAACTCCTGCATGTTATATACACATGCTTTTCACTTATGTCCATGAGGTTCTGACTCATAAGGTAATTTGAATAAATTTTCAGTTGGGTGGCTGAGCCAAATAAATCAGAGTTGGGCTGAAATCATTTTGAGCTGATCCATAGTAGAGATATCTGGGTTTATTTGCATTCACAAGAAAAACTGTAAAATGTTGCTCTGGTATGTGGAACATATTTTACTCAACCCATAATGAAATCTTTCCTTCTTATAGTGAAAAAAGTTAAATAGTAGACTAACATTATAAAATATCTGATGGTAGTGGCCACCTCTTCTGCAAACACAGGTACTCACATAGGCAGTGTAAAACCCACATCTGACCCACATCTCCCATTTCTCACAGAAGCATCTTCTCAAAACTGTTCTACATCTACCAGATTTAGTCAAAGGGAGAAACTTTGTATGATGTTGTGATCTGGTTTGGTCTTCTTGTAAAGCCAATACATTTCTGACATGCTGAAATAGTTCCTTTCAATGTTAACAACGTTAACATAATTTTTGGTTCAGCCAAAGTATACTGCAAAGTTGACAGACAGTTAATCACTCTAAACGTGTTGAAAGAGACCAGCCTCTCCTATTGCTCTTTGTGGTTTATTTGAGCTGTTCAATGGACTCCTATAAATAAGATATAATCTTCTATTGAAATCTATGGAGGGTGGAAAAAGCATACAGATGATTCCAGCCTCCTGTGTGCTTTTATAGAAGGACTTAAAGTGATGGGAGGCTTTTTGCTGTAAAATAGTTCTTGTGAAGTCTGAAACAAGCATAAGTTGACTCATGTAAGAAAAATTGAATCATGAAGAATCATAAACATACCCAGCAATGAACGCAAAAAATGTCAGTAGTTTCTGCAAATTGTAAAATTGACTCTAAACACCACATGAGCTGACCAATCCCCACCAATGGAGAAAGCAGAGCTAAAATGACAAGGAATGGCAGATGGGACAAAGAATGGATAATCCAAAACCATTTAGCTCTGCCACCTTCAAAACTAAGACTTTTTTTGAGGTCTGCAGTCCAATTTATGCCAGAGTCCCAAGAAAACACATCAGACTTTTGAATAGGGATCATGTTGCAACATGGAGTTCTAAACAAATACCTGTACGGTTGCATTGCTCATCTCATCCCAGAAAGCAATACATCTTTCTTCATCTTTTCCTATGTTATTGTGTGGTTCTGCCTCTTCTTGTCATCCTAATTCAGGGTCCGTCCTACCACAGGCTGAGCTTACTGTGATGCTCATGCTGCTGAGCCTTTGAACCCATTGTACACTTGAGTTTTGTCACAGTGCCTCTGTTTTCCTTGGTTTCCAAAGGTTTCCTGATGGTCAGCAGTGTTATATGACAATAAACAATAGAATGAGCTGTTCTTCAGAAGGGGAGAGAGAAAGAAGAGGGAGAGAAGGAGGAAAGGAAGGAAGGAAAGAAGAAGGGAAAAAATGGAACAGGAAGGAGAAGGGAAAACAAAGGGAGGGAAGGAACAGAAAGGGAATTGCTTTGTGACAATACTTTTCCTGGCAAATCCCAGGGTTACTGATCAATGCCAGTGCTGAACATCCAGCAGTTACTCAGCACTGGACTCTATTGTGTCATTTCCAGTGTGCCATAAAAGCATATCCACTCACAATGGAGACAGAAAGGACAGTGTGTGACTCCTGTAGGACAGCTGTGCAGCTTTGCCAGCTGCAATGCTGTCGTCACACCCAAATGTAATGTAGGAGCGGCAGGACAACACCAAATCTGTTCCTTGCACTCCCTTTCCCCTAGTCTGACCTGAGGGGAGGAAGGGACATTGACTCACCAGGAAATATGAATTACAGGTTTTGTGTGAGTGGCCTTTGCTGCTGGGGCAGCAACTGGATTAGCCACATGCTGTCCTTTTTCTGGGTTTTGCTGAGCACACCACCAGTGCCTGGGGCCTTCACCTTCCCTGGGCTGGAGCAAACCAGTTCATCTCCCTGAAAGTAACCCTTCAGGGTGTAGAGACTGGTGAGACAGGACAATACTAGAAAACAGTTACCATTGTGAGGTGAAGTATCACAAAGAGCAGAAGCTGCATCCTGGGCACCAACCAGGGCGTGTCTGTGGAGTAGGGTTGATACGGATGTAAAGGCACCTCCAATCTGTTGTTGCTTCAGCACATGGCTCATTAGGTGTGAACGTGCTGGGTGCAGATATCTGGATGTCCTCCTATGGACCTGATGCAAACGGATCATTCTCTTCTGCAGAAGCAGCTCCGACCACAGGCTGAATGTCTGGGCTTCTCCTTCAGCAACCTTCCTTCAAATCTGGGTTTGGGTGAGAGTGCAGCTGATGCTGTATTTTTTTTACACCAGCACTCTGCTTACACCTTCATAGCAAGTGGCATAATCTCTCCTGAAATAGGGATCATAATAGAAGAGTAACAAAAAAATGCAAAGGAGAGGAGTTAGTTGTCATAATTTCTAAACCAAGAAAGATAAAGCTATGGTAACTAAGCATCTGATTCAAAAAAAAAGACAAAAGTGGATATTTAAAAGGCCTCTTAGGGGCATTTTAAACCTAAAGTTGGGGCTAAATAAAATGTTAAATACAGTTCTGTTAAGTCATCCCCCCCCCTTGTGTTTTTGTCATATGGGAGCAGAGAAGTGTAGAATGTTCTAAAGTATCAAAATGGATGTAAAAACCCAAATAGCAATTGTCTTCAGCCACATCAATGTGAAATGAATGTGTAGGTAATAATATGATGCTGACACGTATCTTATCAGCATTCAGCAGATGCCACAAGAAAATTTAAATCATTGGTGCAGCAAGATACAGATCAACTACAAAAAAAGCACAATATGGTGATACTATATTTCCATTTCCTGGGCTCAAAATAATCAGAAATAACCAAAACCTATTTTTCAGTATTTCTGCTCCTGAGAAATACTACGTCGAGATTTGCTGAGAACAACCAGAAAGACAAAATCAGGACATTCATCTCCTACCTTGTAAAGGTTTACTGTATATGTACATACATCTGTCCCACCAGAACATCCCAGGAGTTATTTCATGTGGGACTGAGGTACCTTGCCAAGAGTAGAACCTGCTGCTGCTTGTACTTGAGATTTATCTGGTGAAACAGATACTGAAGAATCCCCTTCCATTTTGCTGAATCTATGAAGATGAAGCTGACAAATGAACATTTGCATGGACTCAGTTTCAAAGATTTGCAGAAGTCCTTCCTAGCACCTTATTTTTGAAGAATCTTTCAGTGACCACTGAAAGTTTCCAGCGTTACCCCACCGAATTGACTGAAACCAGTTGCTTCCAACAAATTTCCTGAACTTCTTCGGGAAGAAGGGGGATGAAAAGCTTTGCCAGAGCAAGTATCACCTATGCTCATGGCCCAGGGTTCATCATAGAATCATAAAATCAGCTGGGTTGGAAAAGACCTCTGAGATCAAGTTCAACCCTTGATCCACTACCACCGTGGTTACTAGACCATGGCACTAAGTGCCACATCCAGTCTCATCTTAAAAACCTCCAGGGACAGAGAATCCACCACTTGAGCAGCAGTAGCAGCTTTTCTATCACATACTGGAGGGACAAGAGAAGTTGAGAATGCCAACTCAGCTGCCTCATCTGGAACAGAAACTCAAGCTGTTTCTGATGAAGAAGGCTCCATTTTCAATTTATTTTCTCAGTTTGACTAAAATTTCCAGCTGTGGCCCTTTACCTGACCAGCCAGGTGCAAAATGCAAGATGAAGAGCAATGGTGCCAGCTACCTGGGGAGCCCAGTTGATAGTTCTTAAACATCACCACAGCACCTCTAGGACATCACAGTCACAGCAGTGTGGCCTCTTGGCAAAATGAAGCAGAGGCAGAAGAAGCTGCTGAGCAGCAGTTGCTTTTTATTTATAAAGCTGCAGATGTTTTGAGCCATGGGTCAGGAAGTAAATAAAACTGTGTTCGTATTTCATAAGTCCTGAAAGGTCAGTGCTCCATCCAGTTGCCTCTGGGAGTGGTCCCCCAGGAGGAAGAGGAAAGGTGTTAGGAGTAGCAACGCCCCCAGCTTTTAAGTTTTTCAGCTCAGCACCTTTAACCCACGAAGAAATGTTTGTACACTCTTTGTTATTGTGGTGAAGCTTCTGCTTCACCACCTGGGCAAAGAGCTTTGATCAGTGGGGCTGGGGCTGCAGCCACTGCCTGACTGCCGTGCTTGTGGGGCTGCTTCTCCTCTAGGCATGGCTTCCCCTTCTCCATGTGGCATCCTGAGTGGCACCTTCTGACCTCCTTCATTTACCTGTGGCTTCTCCAGCTAAGCAGTGCTGCTAAAAGAAAACAGAAATTTGTTTCCTGTGCCTCCCCATTTCTTCTGTAGAATAGCCTGTGCTCAGTGGTTTCATTAGCACTGATTCAGCTACTGAGGTGACACTCTCAGCTTTCAGCAGCATCTCAGTGGCTGTTCCATAGGATTAGCTGTAAATAGAAGGTTACCTAGGTACATTTTGCAGATGAAATAAACAGGAGCTACTCATTCCAGCCATTTTTTGGGTTGGCTTCCTATGCTTTTATTTGATATTTACCCTTCAGAAAACCAACCAGTAAAACCAATGATGCTCTATTGAGCTTTTAGATTCAAACCTCTCTGTAAGACCATAAAGGAAAAATTTGTTTGAGTGCCTGCAGGAGTCAGTGATTCTCTTCCCTTCAGCATTTGGATCTGACTCTTGGAGTTTTATGAAACACCAGCAGCAATGTTAGGACAATAAGCATAAGAAAAATAAATGTAAGCCAAAGAAGTACTGGAATATTGTGGGCAGAGCTAATAAAAGCTGGGAGCTTGGGCAGAGGAAGAGGAGTCTCATTGAGCTGCCTGAGCACCATGGAAGGTCTGGCTCTCGGATAGATACATGGAGCAAATCATCTGGACTTTGCTATTCACCTGCGGGGAGAGGATATGACGGAAAACAAGGTGTGTCCGTGCAGGCTGAGAAACTGTGGCTGAGCAAGCTGAGCCGAGGCAGCTGAAGACAAACTACTCCAAAAAACTACTACAACAAGAGCTCCTACAGTAACTGTGTTGAAGAACAGCTACTCACAGGAACTTCGAGTAACTACCTGGTATGTTGGCTTTAAACATGTCATGCAAATGTAACCATATGAAAACAGGAATGAGGTAAAAGGCTTTAGCTGTTTTTAGCTATTTAGCTCTGTCCCTCAAATACAAGAGCCAAGTCCATCAGTGCAGTCCCAAGACCCCAGCATGATCCTGGTTGGGTTGGCAGGCAAGAAAGCCCTTATTGCTTTCTCTGCTGCTGCTTCCCTGCATTGCCTTGGACATCACACTGTCACTACTCTGTTTTCTGACTTGTGCCATGGGTAAGACTGGCATCACCACTGCCAAATGCTCAGAGCTCTTCCACCTGTAGCTGCAGAGAGTTACCTATTCATTCATCCTGTTTACGTCTCATCGGCTTGTTAAAAAGAAAGGCTGTCCAGTATGTTTACCTTAAATGTGGATGGAAAAAATTATTATCTACCCGGTGGAAACTGATTTGAATTCAGTAGACTATTTAGTACCTTGTATGTAAATCCTTGCTTTCAATCTTTGAATAGTGCAAGTGAATATAGGAAATGTGGAAAAAAGTACTTCCTTGGAAACAGTGCCTGACGGGATTTTGAACTGAATTCTGGAAGAGAGAACTTGGTAAGTTTCTATCCCAGAGACAGATGAATTTCTAATTTAGGTGTACAGTACAAGATCTGGTCCTTAGGCTATTCAAATCAGTAGGTATTTTATTTTGGGCATAACAGGGTAACATATGCAGACTTTAATTTGTGTTTCCTGCTACAGTTTTTAGCCTTCTGGGGATTTTTCATGGATTATCTAGATGACAGAGAAAGAGCCAAAACTTATTTCAGATGTGATGTTATCCACTTTATATGAGTCTTCCCAGGGATTGATCTGTTTTATTATTCTGAAATTATTAAGATTATTTCAAACTTAACCAAAATTAATTAAAGGCTTTCAAACTCTGCTGATACTCAGAATTGCTGCAAAAATTTTGCATTTGCTGATGAAAAAGCTTCCATAATTTTGAATGCTTAAGCAAATTAACATATAATATTTGACTGTAATCTCATCCTTCTGTAATGATTTGGAAAATTGAGTGCCGTAATACCTATTCCAAATCCATTTGCCTGCAATACAGCTAATGTCTCAATTAAACTAAATCAACCAAAACTTACCAACATTTGTGCTCACAGTGTGTTACAAACACTTCGAAATGTTTGAAAATTAAAATGAAAAATAAACCCTCATAGTTATTCCAAAACTAACCTATCAAGACTGCCTTCTCAAAGACAGCATTTGTCACTGAGAGCAGGTTGGACCAGGTGTGAGCTTTTTAAACTGATACTTTGCTGGACACAGAACTTGAAAAAATCCCCAAAGTTTTTAGAGAATGCAAGGCCCCACCTTCCCCTTTTACAATTTACTGTAAATGGCAAATGGCTCCGATTCACCCTGAACTTGAGGGGAAAAAAACCTCTGAGAATCATTTAAGCATTAAGAATGGGAGAGCATAGTTTTGATGGAGAAAAAGATGAGCATCATTAATCAGGTTTTTAACCGGAAATGCAGTGCACTACTCACTTCAGAGGTTACCCATCTCTGGTAAACCTGGTAGATGACATCCATTAACAACAGCCAGGCAAATTTCATCAACAGTACATTGTCCTGCACTCTTCTTGCAAAGATCATCATCCTTCTTTTTCCAGCCGAAAGCTGAGACACATTTCGTTTCCATGTAAATGCAACTGAAATGTGTGTTCATACTGACAGTTTTCATCTGAGGGACTCCAACCTCCTTCCATCCATCTTCCATTCATCTGAGGGACTCCAACCTCCTTCCATCCACCTTCCATCTGAAATGAAAATCTATTTGTCCAATCACCTTGGCACACTGAAGCTGCCGCAGCACTACTTTTCCTCTGAGGGAAAAGAGATGACCTCCTGATTTGCTAAGGCTTTATGGATTCCCTGGTCCTTGAAGTATATTTTTCTTGGATGCACTGCAACTGTAGGTGCTACTAAGAGTCTTGCCATGGAAGTCAGTTTTTCCAGCAGAGATCAAACAAGCTGGGAAATATGGGAAAACAGAGGCAAGGAGTGTTATGTTTCTGTGCAGAGACTCAGCTGGCCACCAGCCAATAAAGCCATCACTGCAGCTGTTTAGTTAAATTATTAAAAAAAAAAAAAAAAAAGGGGAGAGAAATGTAATATTTGATGACAACCGAATGTCAAAGTCCATGACATCACCAGCCTCCAGCTGCTGATTAATCATGTGAAAGAAATTAGTTTGGACATGAATGAGTGTGAATCTAACTACTGGGACAAATAATTGTGTTCAGAAAGAAACAAGAAGGAAAGACCTTACCAAATCTTTGGTCAAACAATTTAGTTTAGAACAGCCCCAACCCCCCAGTTCTTTCTGTCCCTGTCAGATTCACTACTAAATCCTCATGGTCTGATTGCACTTCTGTAAGATTGAGTCTTTTGGCTTCCATGGAATTACTGCAGGTTTCCCCATGAGCAGGACTGTCCATCAGCCTGATGAAGAGGAGGTGAAAAAATGGCATGCAGGGAACATTAAACCCCTGACAGTTTAGGAGTTTCAGTGAGGCTGAGCAGTGAGAGAGTCCCTGGCATATGTCTCAGCAACTCTGGGGACACTTGCTAGGGCACTTACCACTTCCAGTAACATGGGCATTTTGGGTCTCTCTTTCTCCTTTTCTCAACTTTCAGAAGTATTCCTGAGAGTCACAAAACTTGTGTATACTTGTCACCTTCCATCCCGTTCAATTTCCCTGGGAAAGAGGATGGGAATGTGACAGTGCAGGTACTTCAGGGCTTTCAAGTCAAGGGCTGGGAAGTGGAAGATGCCACGTAAAAGAACTCTGCAGTTGAGATTACTGTTTAGGCAGTAAATCTGATGGCTGGCATTTTATTAGTTGATAGAGTTCATCTCCTGCTCTCCAGGGGTCTCAGGTGTGCAAAGGAAAGGCTGCTGCAGCAAAATGGCAGCTGATTTGTAGAAGACTAGAGTTTGATGTGTTATTCTGAAGTCCCTTCCATTGTCTCTCCAGCAACTACAATGGGATGACATCCAGGGGAGAACTGGGCCCAGCTTGCTGAGCACTATAGCTCTGATTAACTTCATTCTCTGGTTCATCAGTGATGCACCACTTTCTTAATTGCTAAGACAGCTTCTAGCTCTCTTTCTTGGAGGTTTCACGTCAGAGTTCGCTCATGTGATGTTTCTTCCACAAACAGGGCCCTGCCTAACCCGACAGCCTCATATAGGATCTGTTCCTGCAAATAATCCAGATTTCCATTTGCGTAACTTCAAAGGCTGTTCCACCACTTGTAATAAATCTCAGCCTGCTCCATTCTTCCTCCTTGTCTCCTTTTGAAACAGTAAAAATGGCAGATGATTCCCTGGTGGTCGCTGTTTCTGATGACGCAAATGGCACCTCATTTACTGGATCCTGCAAGTCTTCTTCAATCAGCCCCATCCATCATCTTCACAGGAAAGAAGAGATGTTAGCAAACTGTCACTTAATGAAAGATAGGGCTGTAAAAAAGGAAAATATTTAATTGTTTCAACATTTTGTTCCTTTTAGGAAATGTCGGATATGTAAAACAGAAAGAAACAAAGTGGTTGGGGGTTTTTTTGCTGGGTTTTTGGTTGTTTGTTTTTTGTTTTAACATAAAACTCTTGCAATCCAGTCCAAAAATGGCCTCTAGAAGAGTTAAAGAAATTCTGTTGTGTAGCTAAGGAATGAATTGAGTGTCTCTGCCAACAAATGATGGGTGTTTCCAGGATATTGTCTCTCCTATCAGAAAGGGTCATTCCAAGGCATTTCTCTGGCAGCTCTTATTAATCTCCCTCTCTCTGAGCCAGAAGACATGAAGATGTCAGACATCTGTGCTCTTGCACTGTTCCCTTTTTCCTATTCAGGACAAGTCTGTCCTCAGCCAGTGGGAGAGAATGTAAAGGAACTGGCAAACCTCAAACATTTTGTCAAATGGAGACACATTTGTAAAGTTAATTCTTAGTGCTCTGCCCGGGTACTCTCTTCCTGCTTCTCATAAAACAGCCCTGAAGAAAAACAGTTTCAGTCTGTTCCCGGTGGAGAGAAGATAATAACGACTGCCAGCTTCTCCAGTACCTTCAGCTGCAGGTGCAGGCTGTGTTCCAAGGGGTGAAGAGACATCATCCCTGCCAGCCTCAAGAAGCCACCAGCTCTGAGGGCAAGGCAGCCCACCTGGCGTTGGGGCCAGTTCTCCTGGTTCTCCCATCTCCATGCTCTTTCTTTCTGGGCAGGTGTCTCTCTGTCCCACTTGCCAGATGAGTCCTGCTCTTCTCAGACAGCAGAATCCTGTGGGCAGAGTGGCCGGAGCGTGGGTGTGTGTAGGCCCAGCTTGAGGCACGCCTGGGAGATCCCCACCAGGGAGCCTCTTTGCCATGTCCCTCTGCGGCACCATCTTCTGCCATCTCTGCCTGGCTCAGGCTGGCCTGTAGTCCTACATTACCTGGTCCAGAATGGTGCTGCTGGCATTCGTGGGAGAATCTGGTTCAGACAACAAGGGCTACAGGATCTATAGGTGTGCCCAGAAAGAAGGAGAGCAAAGGATGGAAAAGGGGTGAGGAACAGGTGGCAAGTAAACACAGGAGTTCTGCTGAGGACCTGCAGGCCCCATGTCTCTCCTCTATTGTCTTTGCTTTTGCATCTCGTAAAGTTACTTAAGCAAATAGGTAATTCCTCTGGGAAGAAAAGAGCAGCCAGCTGGAACTCTGTGGTATTAGACTCCATCCAGCAGGACGCAGGGAGAAAATACATAACATTTAGGAACCATTAATGCTGCAGTCTAGCTCATCATTTCCCATTCAGCAAGATAGGAAATGGATGATTAATATCTCCTTTCTGGGTCAGATCTTCACCTTGCCCAGCTTTATTGTCTTTTTAGAGGCCTAATTTCAAGCAGCCAGACCATGAAATATCTTTCACCTTTTCCAAAGGAGAAGAAAGATGGGGAACCCCTTCCTTGGAGCACAGAGAGTTGTGAAGAGTGGCAAACTTCATGGAGATGTGAAGGATCATCCCAGCTCTTGACATCTGTCTTCTTACTGAGGCACTTAAATGTGGGTTTAAATTCTTCAGTTTAGTTACATAGAGGTGAAAACTCGAGCTGTGGTGTAGTCTAGTGTTAGAGAGCTCATGGTAGTAGATTGGGAAATGCCAATGAACTGAAACTCTGTAGTCTGTATTGGTGACTTTAAAAACTTAGACAAGTGCCCTCTCAGAGATAAATAACTCTGCCAATCCAGGAACAACCTGGAAATAACTGGGGGGATGGGAGGGGGTAGGGGAAGGGGAAAGGCAGCACAAGAGGGAGGCTTGTCCTGGGCATACCAGGCAGAGGAGCTAGGAGCACAGCAGGGAAAACTATGCTGCATTGCTCAATTTGCTGCTCAAATCCAGAACTGAGGAGGCAGCTCAGAGAGCGGTTCACAGCTCCAGGTGTGGACGTCTCCAGACAGCTCCAAAAGTGGATGTCTCCAGAGCTGTGGCAAGGGGCAGCAGGGAGATAAGGCTCTGACTAGTGTTAGTTGGGGCTGGAGAAGCTGCTTTTTGTGCTATTAAAGTGCACCCTTATTACGCCTGGGCAAACTTGCATGTATGTGTAGAAACCTGTGACAGTTTGAAAATTTCCCTAGGTGGACGCGTCTTTCCATAAGGGCTTTACTTACCTCTAGTTGTTCAGAGGAAAAGCATGATCCAGCATGTGGATCTCAATCTATCTGGGAAAGACGTTCCTGCTTGGAACACTTTTATGTGCAAGGACGGGTGTTTTCCAGTGGCTGCTATAACACAGCTGCTTTTCAGGGTCAGGGTCTGCTGACTTTTGCGATTTGTTGCGTGGCAATGAACAGTGCTACACACAGAAAACAGCATAGATAATGCTCTGCTGTCTGGCAACATCATTTAGGAATATTTTCATAGTTCTATTGCTTTAGCTGTTCAAAACTATGAAAAATCAACCTAGATCTGCCGGTTTATTAAACTGCGCTGCAGTCATTCAAAGCTCAGCTTTTTTCCTTTCACAGTCATAGGAACAAAGGTAAACATCTGTCCATCATAGCAGTATTATGGTAAATCCTTAAAATATATTATTATACTATGAGCAAAAATAGATTATTGGAGAAAACCAAAATGCTTTATTTTAAATTAAATGGCTATAGCTCAGTATGGACTTTAAAATTATTAATTATGCCTTCTTCAGTGCCCTCTCTCTCCCTGTTTTTCAAAACACACATATCACTCATTGCAGAGTGGAAACTTGGACAGCATTTCTTGTGATCCCATGTTCATCTCATCCCTAAAAGGTGCAGTGGAATCTCACAGCCCCTTCATAAACTACTGATTCCAAAACAGTCTATGTGACACACTGCACACTTGAAACACAGTTTGTCTTTTTCCTGCTGTGATCTCAAACAAATGTAAAGCTGCCCAATTATGGCTGTGTGGTCACAGTCTAGTGGAGTAACTGTGACCCATGAATAGGAAAAACCTCTTCAGGCAATGAAGCAGTATTTCAATTCCAATTGTTTTATCCCTTCAAACATAGAGCTGGGTATAACTTTTAGTATCCTCGGGCTCTGATGGGGAAGGATTTCCCTTTCTACTTTTAGTTTTACTGAACCTCCGTATATAGTCAACAATACATGTTTGATGTGCTCCTACTGCCTGTAGTTCGGTCTGTGGAAAAGAAGGAAACATTCATGCTGAATCATGGGTTACTCCCCAAATATGCAGATATGTTTATATTCTTATTATCTGCAAATAGCAACCGTGGGCCAAAGCCCTGCTGCAGCACAGGGGCCCACAGCTGTGGCACACATCAACTGCAGAGCTGGGCTCTTCTCTGGCATCAGGAAAAAACAGGAAGGGTGTCACTGAAACTGCTGCCCATATCCAGACATAAAACCAGGCATTCACATCAGACCTTCACATCTTCATCCTGGGCAGTTTACTAGCTGAGGGAAAAATAAAGGTACCACTGCCACATATGTATTGCATCAAGAGGAAATGTAACATCCTGTGCTTGTTCTAGGGTTCCTAAACACTCTTGCATATCATGTGTGTAATTCCTTATTAGAGTAATTCACTATGCATAATATTTTCCATCCATACATCCTTATCTCCTGAGCTCTGTAACATTTCTCCAAAGTCCTGCTGCAAATACTGAAACCTGTGAGCTACACTGATGTTCTTAGCTCAGTGCTAAAGCTCCACATATGCGTGCTGTGCACGGCTGTCTAGGATGTATGCACCCCTTCCTCCAAGGACCCCAAGTGTATACGCAACTGTAGGCAGGTCACAGCCCCAAATACCCTTGGAGACACAGGATGTCTTAGTCCACACTGCCTGTTTCACAGGTGGGCGAAACAAGGCGAAGAGGCAACAACCACATTGCTGACGCCCCACGGTGCAGCAGGGGCAGAACCAGGAACAGATCACCAGGATCTTTGGCTGACTTTCTTGGCTGCGCCACAACGTGTGTCTCGGTGCAGCACAGGGCGAGGTGCAGGCAGGAATGCGTGGAGGAGGCTCCCAGAGAACAAAACTGGTTTCTTTGTGCTCTAGGTGGATGTACAAGCTCAGGCAGACGTGGGTGCAGTACACAGGCTGCCCTAAATTACACTGACTTGCTACAGGTGTCTTTGCACCTTTGTCCGTGTTCTTGCTCCCTGAACAGGAGCTGGCACAAGGAATATTAACCAGTCTCTGCTTAGTTCTGCCATTATGCATGTTCCTGTGGGATAGGGGGAAGGGAGCAAATGACCAGATAACCCAGCTTAGAGGCTGCCAAGAGCTGGGAAAACCAGCTTTTTTTCTGATCTCTTACCACTGAAGGAAGGCAAAAGGGCTGGTGCAAGATAAACATCCAGAGCCCTTTTCTCAGGCCTCCATTTCCCCTGCCAGCCTAGACAAGGTAGAATTGTGCCATGCCTGTGACAGCCACCTGCATGAACATAGACAATTTTCAGCACATAGTTCAGTGTTGTGTTTTCACTTGTGTCTTCTGTGGCTCTTTTTCTTTTAAAATATTAGCTGGATTTGTTCTCTGTCATACTGGCATAAACACAAAGTAAGTCTGTTGACTGTAGAATTACTCCGTATTTATACACTTATTTCTATATTTTACAAGATTTTAAGATTCAACTTGCTGGTGAGGAAATGCTGTCAAATACTGACTTCCCCTGTAAGGATGCTGACGGTCCTTCTGATTCTGAATGGGATGAACAGTGACAGTTTGGACAACTCAGCTTTGAAACACAGTGAAGGCTGTCTTGTTCAACCAGTCCAAAACATGACAGAGAGTAATAATTTAAAAAATGGTTCTTATAATAAAGGGAGAATGGAAGGAGGAGGGTACTTGAGGATTGTAGTTGTTTTGTGATTAAATAGTTATGATTTTTTCTGTTTTGTTTTTACAGTTGGATGGATGCTAAGTAGATTGTGGTCTGTTCTGTCCTGTTCTAGCTTTATAATGCAGCCCACATCGTATTAATTGTGTGTCTTCAAGGATTTAAGTGATTGCAATGACCAGTATGTACCATGCAACTGTTCTCCCCCCTCCATGGAAGGAAGTATTTCTGCAGTACAGGATCTTGTTTCAGTAAGGTGTTTTAGGTTTGGTTCCTTTGCCTGTTACTGTGGTTTGGACTGGGGAAGGGGTTCTTCTTCCGTTCAGTACCTGTGGACCAGGACCTCAACTGCAGAGGAAGAGGGTGTGTAAAATAGCAAAGGACAGCCCTCGCTTTATTTCAGGCTAAATACATTCTGCCATGCATATATGCCCTTCCTTAGTGAAAGATCGTGTTCATTTTAATGGCTCCACTCTCTTGAATAAGAACAAGTTGCCCACACAAAAGTTGGCTGGATCAACTGCTTGCCCTAACCCAGCCTGTTTTCAGTATTCTCAAGCACTGTAATGATTTTCTTTGGAAGCAGGAAGTATAAATTCAAATGAATAACGCAGCTTAAGTGGAGGCAAGATCTTTTAAGACCTTGGACTTTTACTTGAAGAATGTTCACTGAGATTGCGAGTCAGAGTAGGGTGATCTTTTTGGGTTTCTTCTCTTTGTACAGCACCTAATGCAACTGTGCCAAAGCCACGGAGAAGGCTTCTAGGCAGCATCAAGTTACTACAGCAGTACTAGTGCCCAGAGACACTGTCTGCATCTGTGAAAGAAACCTTTCTCCTTTCTTGCCTCCATCCTTGTCTCTGGATTGGACTAGGAACCTGTTTCAGTTTGTGTTTTCCATTTAGGCTGACCTCAGACACTTGGTTTCCACTTGATTGGAAACAAGTGTGCTGAAAGCTGTCTGTTCTTTCTTCACTATACAATGTGGAATGCTGCCTGGCTCCAGTCTGGAAACAATTATTTCCCTCCTGTACCTACTCCTTCTGAATAGTCAAAGACTTATCCCTAGACTTTCTTTTCCTCTTTGCATTTTTATTAGCCACTTCAATTATAAAGAAAAGCTTGTCTTTTTATGTAGTACCCACAGAACAGCTCTAGCTCTGTTATATGACAAAAATGCTGCCATGTTTTAAGGACGGGTCTCCCTTAGGGAGTTTTGTATCTGTAAACCTGCCCACAGTGAATTCACCACTCCTTTGTCCTGCTCTGATAGGATGAATATCTGACGGAGCTTGAATTTGTGGGACTTCAAGAAACAGCTTTAAGCACCCATTGTGATTCCAGTGGTGTAAATATTCTTAAAAAACCCCAAAGAATGGCCAAAACATCCACATACAGATGTGCAGTAGTGCTTGCAAGTGCATGCAGATGCTATCAGCATAGCATAAGTATAGCTGTTTTAAAAAAAGAACATACCTGTTTATCTGCATGTATTCCTGGATTTATTCTTTACTGCAAGAGTTCCTACTTTTTGACATGTGTATGCAGACACAAGGGAATGTGAGCAATAGCTGAGCAGAATCTGCAGATATTTGCACACAGGGGAAGCTTGTGCCTATGAATAGTGCTGTTATACTCAGCAGGGTCACTTTTCTGAGAGAGTTTGATCACATTATTTCATGAAAGACCAGTTCCTGACCAAGCACAGACTCTAAGGAAACAGATTGGAGTGGAAAGAGTCTAAAAATTTCTTTTCCTGCACTGAATTCAAAATAGTGTTTCTCTTACTGGAAAAACAAACATAAGCTCATTTTGGGTGTCTCTCTCTGTCTGCCTGTGGGATTGGCAATCCACACCTTCTGCCAATTCAGAGACCTCTCTGCCCCCATTTATGCTCTAGAGGTTATGCTTTAATTACAAAAAGCTGATCCGCTGTGACATCAATTTCCCTCTCTAGGGGAAAGTCCTAGCTGTGAAATCCTAGCCAAGGCAAATTGTTGTTCATTTTTCTTTTTCTTTTTTTTTTTCCTTTGGCCAATCCAGACCAACCCCAGAACTGCTATCTGGGTTTGACCTTGACCACTACTTTGAGAGTGAATTGCAGATCCTGCTCTCCTGAAGTGCTGACGTACAGACAACTATTTCCAATGAGTTATCTTGATACAGAAATCGTGCTGTATCACAGCCAAGAGCCTGCTCCTCCTGCCAAGCAGGACCCAAGCCTAGGGGCTGCAGGAGAGTGCTCTCTGGGGCCCTACTTGAGTCAAAATGGACAGTGTCCAGAACGAGTTAGTAACAGCCCTGCCTAAACCTAGGGCAGGACCACAGCAGGTGGATGTACCAGCCACACTCGTGTTTGTCCTCTGGGGATGCGGAGGTCATCTTCCCTCCACGGGATGTGCTCACCCAAGGCCACACAACCTGGCAGGGAGGTCATCGAGCCAATCTTGGGCTCGTGTGAATGACCAACGTGCTGAGAAGCAGCAGGACTGAGCCGTGATGCCTGGGGAAAGGGGGGATGCGGTGGGAAATGGAGGGACTAGTCGGTGCCTTCGAGCCGCGTGCATGGGGAAGTGGGTGGCCTCTAGCTCTGCGTTCCTGGTGCGGCCGGCACCACCCTTTGCCTTGACCGCTGTGCCCAAGGGAGGAATACGACGGCCAGCTGCGATGGGAGGCCGGGATGCGGCGGGGAGGCGGGGGATGTCCCCCCGCGGGCGGTGCCGAGGCTGACCGGGGACTCTGCCGGGCCCCGCCGCGGGACCTGCCCCGCCCGCCGCGGACGGGAGTGGAAAATGCCTCGTGTATCTTTAACCCACAGCGGCCAAAGCGCGGCGGCGGTGGGTTTTTTTTTTCTTAGTTAACAATGGAAACTTTTTTTTTTTTCAGTATTTCCCTCCAGCCGAGCGAGCAAAAAAAAAAAAAAAAAAAGAAACTTGTTCCGCTGAGTTCAACCCCAGACAGGCTCACAACTTCCTTCCTGCTCTCCTACCCCCTCCCTCCGCTCTCCTCCTCCTCGCCGCTCCTCTCCCTCTCCTCCTCCTCCTCCTCTCTCCGCCTTTCCAGCCGCACCGGGAGCGGGCGCCGGGGCCGCGGCGCGGACCTGGCCGGAGCGCGGAGCCGCCGCGCAGCCTTGGCCGCGGAAGCGCGGAGGGGCAGAGCCCGGCACCCCCGGCCCCCGCGGGGCGAGGAGAGCCGCCCGGAGCCGCGGAGGGAGCGGGACCCCCCGGCAGCCGCGCTCCGCGCCCGCGGCGATGGTTTCGGCAGCGCCCCGCGGCCGCCGGCGGGCGCTGCCGGGCGGCGCGCACTGAGCGCGGATCCCGCTCCCAGGTAAGCGGCGGAGCCGGGGGGTCGCGGCCGCCCCTCCACCGGGGGACCCCCGGCAGCTGCGCCGGCGGCTAGCGGGGCCCCGCGGGCAGGAAGGGGCGAGCTGGGGGCGGGCAGAGGGGCTGGGTGCTACCCCGGGGCCGGGCGGGCTGTCCCGCACCCAAACTCTGGCCGAGCACCTTGTGCCGGTGCTTGCTTTCGTACGCGAGCCAGAGTGCTGGGAGCGTTGCGTTGCCGGGGATTCCTGCGAAGAGTGACTGCCCTGGGCTCGGCTGAGCCTCACGCTGCCTCCAAGCAGGAGGGATGTGCCTGGAGGGATGGGGAACCTTTTGGTCACACAGTCAGCGGGGACTGCGCTTTTAGACCTGGGGGCGTTTTCCTGCCAGGAGCCTCACAGAGGGACGCACAGGGCTGCTGCTGCCAGCATCGTGCACAAGTGCTTCCAAAGGCTTTTTACACCCATAGGCAGAGTTAGCGCGCTGTGTGTAAACAAGCCTGTGCACTCATGTGGGCAGTGAGTTTGTGTAGATCTCATGGGTTCCCGTGCCCCAGCATGGGATGGGGGCTGCAGCTCCAGTGGCACATGGAGCAAACAGACATGACGGAAGGCACGCTGAGGTACACAGGGGCACAGAGAGCCACCTACAAAAGCAGAGTCTCTCTCATACACGTACACAGTCACCAAAACAAACAGCACTGCACATCTCTGCCTGTGGGATCCGGGCTCTGACTTGGAGGCGGCTGCAGTGGTTGATGCCCCAGAAGGCAGACATGCACAGGGGAGGCACGTTTAGCCAAGGAATGCATGATGTGCAAAGCCATGTTGTTGCCCATGGTAACTTAGGGGAGTAGTGGAGATGTGGCCCCATACCATATAAAACTGTGCAAGCAGGAAGACTGTATCATTATGTCATTGTCCATGTATCAGAAATCCATTCCTGAGACTTGATCTTGCTCATAGGTGACAAACTGGAAGGTGACAAATTTAAGCTGTTTGAAGTCTTTAACTTTCTTCAGCTTTTGGGGCCAACACTTGAAAGGTACTTTCAGTTCACATCAGTTGACCTTAACTCCTTTATTCTGTTGAGGGAACTGTTTCTGGCTATGTGTCCTCTTGGACACTGCTGCTGCAGCTGCGTGGGCAGGCAACCTGGAGTGGGGAGTAGGGAAGAGGGGAAACGCCCAAACCTGATTTTCCCTTCGCTCAAATCCTTCTGATGATCAGGCCCCAGAGGTGGCACACTGGGGCTGTGTGCAGGTGGGAGGGGCACACAGGAAGGGAAGAGTCTGGCCAGCTGCGTGTGCACAGCTGGATGGTGAGCTAAGGGAGGGCACAGAACTACTCTCACTGCTTCACTTTCTCCTCAGCTGTCCTGTTTTATGGAGCTGTGGGCCAGGTCCAACCCAGCTCCCCTTTTGCCTCCTGGCGATGTTGCTGGTCCCGGCGGGGAGAGACCCTCGGCAGCCCCGCGGAGCCTGAGCGCCGAGGCGGCAGTGGCGACGGCCCCCCTGTGCACCCCGGCTGACTACTATGGCCGTGTACTGCTATGCGCTCAATAGCTTGGTGATGATGAATAGCAACAGCGAGGTGACAAGCGGCCGGAGCAAGACGCCGCCTCCTCCCGGACAAGTACTGCCCAGGGGCCCGGAGACACCCGGCAGCTGCCGCTCGCTCCCTGTCTTCAGCCCGGCCCCCGTGCCGCCCCGCTCCCCGCGCTGTGGCCCCGCTTTCCTCTTTCCACCACTTGAGGAGCCCCTGCGGCAGCCAGGCGGCCCCGGGGGGCGGCGGGGCAGCCGGGGCGAAGAGGGGCAGCCAGGACCCCCCATGGCACGGCAACTTCAGCGGGAGCTGCACAACGTCCAGGTGAACCAGAAAGTGGGGCTCTTCGAGGCGCACATCCAGGCACACAGCTCTGCTGCCCAGCCGCCCCGGAGCCCCCGGCCATCCCGGCCCCGGCCCGCCAGCCCTACAGTGCCAGTGGCGGGACTTGGAATTGGACCCCGGCTGCGAGCCCATGGGGAGAGTGAGGCCCCCGATGCTGGTGGGGTACAGGTTTGTCTGAGCACTGCAGAGCCCTCCGGGAGGCCAGCAATGACAGTGGTGCCAGCTGCGGAGCTGGCAGAGAGCACCAGTCCCCTGGAGCAGTCAGGGGCTGCACCACAGCAAGGGGAGGTGGTGGTGGCCCCCGCAGAACTTAAGGGCCAGTGCCCAGCCATTGGCGGAAGCATCCCCGCCGTCATTGTCACGGACCTGGGGGGCCCGGAGGAGGAGGCGGGCGCCGTGCCCCCCGGCAGCCTGCCCGTCAGGAAGCTGTCATCGTCCTCAGCGTCTTCCACTGGCTTCTCCTCATCCTGGGAGGAGTCCGAGGAGGACATTTCCAGTGACCCCGAGCGCACCCTGGACCAGACCCCAGCCTTCCTGCAGACCCTGGACCAGCAGAAGCCCCGAGTGGTGAGTCTTGCACCACACCCTGGGAAGGTGGGGTGAGGGCTGGCAGCATCCCTGCTCTGAGGCACAGCTGCAGTGGCAGGGCAGAGGTCTGTCACAGCAGAGGTCTGCAGAGAAACTTTCCATTTGCTCAGCGGTGCTTGCTTTCCCTCACATGAAAGCTTTCAAACTTGGAACAGGGGTTCCTAGTCGGAAAATCCCCTGCTTGCAGGAGAGAGCATTGGTACCTGTCCCGTTGTGCACGATCCTCGCAGAGCTTCCCTGGTGCTGCAAGCTGCCTGCTGGCATGCTTAAAATGCATCCATGGACTGCAGCCTTCTGCTGACATGTGGTTACGAGCCTCAGCTTTCCCTCAGTACAGCTTCCTTGGGTACTGGAGGTTTCCCATGATTTACATGAGCCTAAGGGAGAGTTTATTTCCTTCTTGGAGTCGAAACTGTGTGGGCCAACTGTTGAAATACATACTGATGCCCATCAGCATAGTATCTGTGTGTCTTTCACATGGAAACAAAAATCTTGAGAATTTCTGGTAATTCCCCTTTTGAATAAAATTTTCTGCATGTGGGTATCTTATATTTTAGGTAAGCATATTTTTATTTGGTATTTATGTTAAGCTCGCTCATCTGTTTCACAATCTCTCTTTGTTGAGGAGCTGGTTGTGAGGCTTCAGGCGAGAGAAGGCATCAGGGTAGTACTACCCCTAGAGCGGAAAGGTCTTCTCAGAGAGGAGAACTTTGAGGCATTTTCCAGAGGCATGAGACAGTCATGGGATTTGTTGTGTCACTAGGGGAGTTCACTCCGTGTCTGAATGCTCCACACAGAGCGTGCTTTGCTCTGAGCTGTCACACCATTTATCCAGAGGGCTTTGAACCACTTTACTCCAGAGCAGGGCACCCATCACGAGGTTCTCCAACCGGCATGTGGTCTCTCCCATCCTCCAGCTCTGAGACAATTCATTGATTCGAGCCCAGCACTGAAGCCTCACACTGACAACACTCTGAAACATGCAGGGCAACCCAGTGGCTCCTTAATTTAAAGAGTTTGATAAAGAACCACCAACTTTCAGTGATATGGTTCACTATGTTTAACTTTCTGTAGACACATGGTAGTGAAAGCCTTGCTAAATTCAACAACAGAAGGAAAACTGGAAATGTTTAAGTGAAGGTATCAAACTTGGAAGAACTGAGATTGTGGTTTGTAAAACACTCAACAGACTGAAATAAGTATCTTTTCTTTTGTCCTTGTTTTGTCCCATTCCAAGAATTCAGGCTCAGTTCTGCTCAGGATAGAGCAGCAGTTGAGTAAAAGCACAGTTAATGAAGTTACGAGTCTGTGGCTCATCGTGTTTGCAGACAGTTTTGTATTTTGGGGCTCTTGGCTGATGAATCAGCTTGCTCCCTTTGGGAGCTGCTACAATCCCGCTGCTGATTAAGTTCTGCTGGTTTTGTGTGCATAAGCTGTAGTAATCTCTGCTCTGTTCTCTGTACTAATGGCTTTTCCCAGTGCCAGATCCCACTGATTTGCTGCTGAAAACAGTTCATTGATGGGCAAAAGCATGCCTGATGCTCTTGTGGAAAGCTTCCTGATGCCTCAAGCTGATTCTGTGTTACCTCCCGTGGCCCCCAGTGAGCCCAGCCAGGCCAGTGGCTCAGCAGTGAACAGGCAAGGCTCGTTTGTATTGCCAAAAGGCCTGGATCAGAGCAAGCTCAGATCAGGTCTAAGACCTGAGTAACTCAGCTGGTCTCAGTGGGACTACTCAAGCTAAACGAGATGAAGATCTGGTCCAGAACATGTCAGACATCCCGAGGAGGTGCACTTGATTTTGTGTTTCAGTGCTGGATTTGTCTCAGCGGGAGTGGCTGGGCTGATTTACAATGATACTTTTCCACTGGGCTGCACAGGTCCCGTGCAGGGCTGATCACTGACTTTGGCAGGTTATAGTCAACTTCTCAGCAGGATGGTGTGCAAATGCCCAGTAATTCAAAGCTGATTCATATAAATAACACCCAACTTTGTGTACTCGTTGGCAGTATCTTGTAAATCCCTAATGACAGCAGAAGGCAACTACTGAAGTAGTGTCAAGTTGCACACTAATTTGTTTTCATGAACTCACTATTTCCTTTTAACGATACACATGGTCTGGAAATGAGTTATGTAATGAGGGGCAATGTATGAGAAGCTCTCTCCACAAGTTGTGCTTTTCTGTCACATCCTGGGAGACCTCGGCTGACAGAAACCAACGTGGTGCCTCTGGGTTGGGTAAACATTGGGCAGGCAGAGGACCCTACCTGTCTGCACTGGGTGCTGCTGGCACAGGGAAGGGCTGTGGTACCTGGGGGAGAGGTAATGACGAGCAACAGGAAAGCAGTTCTTGCTGCAGATGCAGTATGTGCTGCACATCTCACATAGCATGTTTACAGGTTTGATAAACAAAAGGCCTGCTTCTGCCCTTCCTTTCTGGAGGCTGTCTGGCTTAGCAGATCTGTTCGGGATGTCCGGCTGTCTATTGTAGTTCCTCCTGATGTCCCAGGGAAATGGGCAGATCCCTCCATCTGACATGGGCAGATCATCCTCCATTTGTACTGCAGGTAGGAAACTTCATTTGTGTTCAGGCCTGAAAATTGGCCAGTAACAAAGTGACGTTGCATAGTGAAAGAGAGGGAGGTATTGTGGGCACATTTTTGGACACCATGACCTGGAGCAGCTCTGTGTCTGAAACTGGCTCTGCCTCTGTTAATTGAAAGTTTGCTCAGTGCTTTGCCTGTCCCTGGAGTGCTGTGGTGCTCAGTGGGCTGCGCAGCGCTGGGGAACAGTGACCCAGCTGTGCTAGTTGCAGACCTGTGAAGTGCAGTGACAGTAAGAGCAATGTGACGTTTTGCTGTTGTCTAATTGCAAGTCCACTTAAGGTCTGAGTAAACTTCCACGTAAGGGCTTTTGCAGCTGTGGCTTTCCCCGGGCTGTGGGCTGCTGCCGGAGAAACCCCAGGCTTGTTTATTGATGCTTGAAAGGTTTCAAAGGCACTTGAGCGCTTGCACTTCTCGGGCTGTGTGGGAGGGATGGGCTGTCCAGGCGCCATGTTGGGATGGGGACACGGTGGTTTGGGAATGCTGCGGGGCAGCGCTTCCTGCACACCCCCTGCAACATCAACACGGGCGTCTGGGGAAGGAGTGGATACCTCTGCTCACCTACCACTCAAGCCAGGAGGATACAGTGGCTGTTGGAAGGTACCTGTCTCTGTCACAGTGTGTCTCATGCTGAGGGAGGAGTTTTCTCCTCACAGCTGATCGCACAGATTGGGTTTGTAGGGGAGTGAGAAGGTCTCTTTGTTCTAGGGTACAGGTAGCCTGAGATGGCAGGCCAACTCCTAAAGGGATTTCACACCAAAAATAAGATACATTCTTGCCATGACTCCCTCTGACTTCTAGACTGGAAGAATACCAGTGTATTAGTTTTGCTGTTCTTGGAGAGGTGCTAACCAGGGTGTACTCAGCAGCAGGAGATTTGTCCCAGTCTTGAAAACTGGCGTGCCCCTTAAGTGGAAGATATTCCAATGCTTGTCATTAGTGAGTCGCTGTCGTTGACCTAAATTCCCTAGTTTGTCAACTCCTCGGCAACTAGAGACAAAGTGACAGACAAGTGGGGGGAAAGGCAGAAATTGTGCAAGCACGTACTGTAGAAAAATGACATGTCAAGAGGGAAAAAAAGCCTTCCTGGAAAAACAGTGCAAGACACTCCAGTGTTCCTCTTCCTGGCTTTCCCACAGCCACCGTGGAAACACAAGGATGTACAGCAGAATAGTTAATCAAGTGACTTGGTACATTGTGAAATGTCTACTTCTTTCAGCAGGCAGAGCAGTTTGCTCAGAATAAGAGACTTCCATTAAGCTGTGCAAAATGGCAAGAACTTTCGGAAAAAACTAATGGTGTTGCTGCTGACAGGCGATTTTTTAATTGATTTATTTGTTTGATTCACAGCAGCTGTAACACAGTTCTGAAAGGAGCCAAGTTTATAAAGGGTTAGTGTCAGCCAGGGGCCTGTGGGACCCTTACTGATTTCTCTTTGAGATGTTCCAAGGCATAAGCTGACAACAGCACTCCTGATTTGTTCCTATGAAAATTACTCAAGTTAAATATGCTTTCATTCCCATTCCTAGCTGTCACTGTGATCAGGAAGTCCCTGTGTTACAGAAACCATGACCACATGGTGATGCATGCAAGCCCCGTGAATGTATATCTTTATGCTGACTGTGTTTATGTGTTTTACTCCTTCCTCCCACTGTGTTTGTCTTGAAAGCTCCTAAGCTTATGAGTTTGTGAGTGGTATCACTGATTTAGCATCAATATAATGTCTAACACATTAAGGCCCTTCTGGCTTGCTCGGAAGAGCGGCTGTTCCTCTAGTAATGTGCATCATTGACCCGGGAAGGTGCTTAGCACACCTGGTAAGCTGCCAAAGGATGGAGTCTCCTTCAGCCCTGTGGGAGCACTAGGATAAAGAGGAGGATGAGGTGGATACCTCTGTGTTGCCATTTTCAGAACAGCACGGCCTATTTTGTCTACTGGGATGAGCTGAGGACCCTCTGGTGCTCAGCGGACTGGGCAGATCTTCAGACTCCCTGTGGATGGAGGCTGTGCACTCCAGGGAGTTCACAAAGCATCACTCTCTATTCAGTAGCTTATCTTCTGCCTTCTCACGTGGCCTTCTCAGGGAATAAGCAGCTTTCTTATGGGCTCCCACCCACAGAGTCTAAGTGAAGATGCAGCTATAACCCAATGAGAGACATATGGTGCTACTTCAAGTCCGTTTTCATCAGCACTTTTAAGCTCATTGGGAAGGGTTTCTTCTCTGTGCACATTCCCCATGATTGACAGTGCGGGAATTACATGGCACATAGCAGATCCTTTTCATAGGGGGACTTACTTGCTAGCACAGCTGCTGTCTCTTGCATATTTTGTTTCTCAAACAATTTCACACTGAGAGCGTTCATAAAGAGTTGTTAAAAAAAAAAAAAGGCATTTCTGAGGTGCAGGAAGAACAAACATTAGGCCCATCATTCTTAGGGTCCCCAGCTCTGAAACATTCAGATTTCCTCCTCTTCTGTTGGGAATTGCAGGGTGTCAGGAGCATGGCTGGTTGGACCCTTCGGGTGTTAAGCTGAATGTCCACAGAGTGAACTTCACAGATCAGCAGAAACTTTAGTTTTACCTTTACCTTTTGAAGCTTGCAATGACAAAACCCAAACTGTAGTCAGCACCTGTCTCATGTTTTCCATATGATTCCTATAATGTGTTAGGACAGATTTACGTGTGAAGAAAATATTAGTGCAGCACTGAGCTCTCGCGTGCCATGTGATGGCTGAAAGCCACTGCTGAGCTAATGTTTTCTTTCCATTTAATTCTGTACTAGCTCACTAGAGAAATAATGGCATCTATGTATGATGTTAAATGTCGCTTCGGCTAAGATTAGTCTTCTGTAATGGTTAGAGATTATGTTGTTTATACCAGTAGGTAAATTTCTGCAGTAAATTTGACCTGCTTTCTTCCAATGAAGCCCAGCCAAGCTTTCTAAGAAAGATATGTTAATATTAAATAGACAGTGAAAACTAAACGTTAACATTTTCAAATCACTGAATAACTTTGCAGCCTAATCCCTGTTCTCAAATGTGACTTTCTGGGGAGTGAGGGCTCCTATACTTGCCGGGTCACTTGAAATGGCTCTTTTATGGCATCCATCTTGCTTAGCCTGTTGGATGTCTCCTCAGGATAAGTCTTCTCCTAAGGTACCTTTCTTCTCTGTTGACTCTGGGATGTTGAGGATTAGACCAAGAGTGTGCTTAAAACAGAGTAATCTGTTTCTAAAGTACTCGTGAATGTCTGCAATAAAATTCGTTGGAATTTCATTCTTATCCGTATAGATAAAAACTCAGGTCATGCATAGCCTGCAAAACGGCTGCAAGTAGTTCAGGAAGCTGCCCCAGTCTGAGCTCTACCAGACTTAAAAGTGAGTGCCTCTGATTTGGCTTTTAAATCAGTGTTTAGGCAGCAAAATGTGACTTGCTGTATAACAGAGATGATAACCCAGCAGTGCCTTTCAGTGTGAGTTGGTGTGGGTATGTTCAGAAGCTCGGGGTCTCCAGCTGCAAGTTTCAGTCTTGGTGTATGTACTGTGAATGTGCTCAGAACTGGTGGAAGCTTTTGGAAAACATAGACTGCAGCTTCTTCTTTCCCAGCCATTGTGGGAGTTCAGCACACAGAGCTGCTGTCAAGGCTGCCTGCCTGTGGAGATCCTCACTGCCACTGTCAGCCACGGATTGTGTTTACTGAGTGCTGGTGGTTTCTGACCTTAGTTTCTCAGAGATGGGCAATATTGGAATCTAAAGCTACTGCACAGTGCTAAGACCCATATTAGCCTTTTCAAGCTATTTATTTCAATGTTTTCATACATTTTGGCCATGAAAAGAAAGAATCAATTTTCTTTTATATTAAAGAACATTCTTTTCATTAATGACATGGGAAAAGAGACAGCCCGGTAGAAGGAATTCAATTCTTCCTTTCAGATATAAGATTTATTGCTGGTCAAAACACAAGGATTACTTTTGGAAGGAGAGCTAGGGGGTAAAACAACAAGTGTTTAACACTTACAATTTCTTCTTGTAAGCAGTACAGTGCATTATCTGATCAGTGCTACACAACAGGAACTTCATTAGCATTCAGCACTGTTGTGGTTTTAAGTAATAGTAAAGCATCCCTTGTCTCTGTGAAAGACATATATGGACTCTGGGGGGACATGCTGACAGACATTTTAATGAGTTTGATTCTAAGGACAGAGTCAGGTTGTGTCTTTACTGTTTCTTCAAACATTTGATTTGCAGAGAGGTCAGCACCTGCAGTTGCTGTGATGTGGACCTCGCTGAACTGATGCAAGTTTTGCTCAGGGTTTCTTCCTTGTCCTCTGGGCTTTCATCCTTGACTTTAAGCCTTGTACTTGGGGTCTTAGACAATAGAGTTCCTGGACTGTGTGAAGCAGGGGGAGATCTCATGAGGCCTGCAGTCTTCACTGTCACAAAATGCCCTTCAGCCTGAATGAAGACCAATATACCAACACCAGGAATAACCAGCACGACATCTTGGGAGAATGGCTCTGGCAGGGAGCAGGCACAACTCTCTCCTCTCCCCATCAGCATTTGCAGAAGGGGCTGTTTAGCAAGGGCTAAGCAATGGCAGCACCTACCTTCAGCATCACCTCCTTCTCCTCCCCCTTCGCTTCCTGTCCCTTTGCCCTTGCTTGGGCAATTCATCTGCAGCAAGATAGAATCAAAGAACCCTCTTCCTTTGCTAAACAATTCGTTCCTTTTGTTAGGGTCAGATAAAATGCTGATAAAAGCTGTTGTAGCTCCGCTGAAGCCAGCAGGAGCATGCTGCAGGTTTGGTCCGTGATCATTTTTCGCCTTGCTCACCCCTGCATGTCTCCAGTTACATCTTGTGGTAAATCCAATATTAAACTGAATTAATGAACCAGAGACACAGTCCCTGCGGGGAGGGGGGGGGGTTGCCTGTTGGTAGGTACAGTGCTTCAGAGCCTTTGGGGACAGGAGGTTTATAAATGGAAAGATCTGCAGGGTGGCTTTTTGGAAAGTGCATTTTACAGTTGGGTGTTTTTCTCTCATTTCTTGATGAACAATCTCCGATCCCTGCTGCTCTGGAAAAGGGGAGGAGCCAAGGCTGGCCTTCAGATCACCACTGAGCCTTGTTCTTTGCAAATGTACTTTGAGAAGGCATTTTGGGAAGGCGTAGGAATAGCTTTTGTCCCGTTGAGCTAAACATATTCAAAACATTGTACTTAAATGGGTATTTAAGTACAAGCCCATGTGTACCCCTCAAAAGAGAGGAGACCAGGGCACCAAGGAGGGGTGGGAGTGAGGGGGAGGTGAGCAGGCTCTTTCTCACCATGTGGACCATAGGAATTGCCCTGCTGGCAGCCACAAGCCGCACTAGATATCCAGGGGCATCCTCCCACTGCAAGCAAGGTACAGAGCAGCTGGGGGGAGAATTAGCAATGTATCCAAATGTAGTATGGTTGCTATTACGGGTAATATGTATTTAACACTCTGCAGGGACCATTTAAACCTGCGTCTGTAGGAAGAGGAAAAAAGTCAGGTTTGCTTTTTTGGCAGACTGCAGACCAGAGAGTCCAATCTATAATCTCTCTTGGTATGTTTTATGTGGGTGGGTTTTGTTAAATTACAGGCAAAGTTATTGCACCCCTAGGCTACTCACATTAAATGTTTCTCCAATTTTAGCAGCATTCTTTCCAGGTTCAGCTACATTTGTTTTTGTCTTCTTCTCTATGGCAATTGATGAGCTAAGTCTAAAATGTATAACTCTGCAGGATCTCCTGTTATATATTTCTTCCACAGCTGTAGCTGAATTGGGACAGTATAATCCAATGACTTATTGTAATGCCTAGTGCTTTCTTTAATACATTCCAGATTAAAGGAGTCAGCAAAGTTTACATATCCAAAGTAATAAATTTAAACTATAATAATGGCAAATCCCGAACCATGATTATCTCTTTAAAGTGTTGGGCTTTTTTTCCCTCCTATCTTCTCTGGTCTGGCTAAAGTCTGTTTTTAGGAAACTCAACAGGACAGATAAAAGATGATGAGACAAACAACTTAATCCCTTAATAATGTCAAGTGGAAAATCCAACAACAGATTGGCAAGAAACTCAAATAACAACTGCAAAGTGACCCTTACTGAGGAGTAAAGAACAAGTTTAAAAGGCTGAGCTTGGGATATAATTAGAGATGAGCCTGAATCAGTGCCCATAGGCTCAAATATTTCTTTGAACTCTGAAATGGAGCCAAATTCCTTTTTTTTCATCCATGCCTGCATAGCATCAGCTCAGTTCCATTGAGGCCAGTTCAGCATCACCTCGTACCTCATGCTGCCCTCGGTACTCACACAAAGTGACCTGGGAAGGCCCCAGGGTGATATTCCCACCTCTGGGTGCTGTTTCAGATGGAGTGTGGGATAGCAGCAAGTGTGTGCAGCCCAGGTATGTGCCAGGTATGTGCCTGTCATGGCAGCAGGAAGAGAAGAGATGGGCACTGCCACTCCGGCCTCAGAGTCCCAGTATCTCATTCTGCTCTTGCCAGGGACTGGCACACCCCTGGGCAGCAACCCTGAGCAGTCTTGGGCTGCTGTTAATAGATACACCTTGGAAGCAAGGCACTTGGTCACAGGAGTAGAAGGCACCTGGAATTGTAATTGCCAAGCAGCTTCAGAAAGAGCATGTTAATTATTCTCTCTCTCTTCAGAGCCATATTTATTTAGAGCTGACAACCCTTCACCCTGGGGTTTTGTGGTAGGAATGTCTTACTTGGGTGGAGACCAGGGCGGCCAGAAAGAAAACAAAGGAAAGAGATTTTAGAACTGTGTCTTATCTGTAGCCACCTGAATTACTGTTGTATTTTAAAAGAATATGTGAAAAAGAATTGTTTGCAAAAGCCTTGACAAGTGTACTCTCCCAACTCCCTTGTTTTAACCTTCTCCTAGGAATTTGTGTATAAAATGTTCTCAATTCAGTTTATCTCTCTGCTTGACAAATCCTGTGTTTCCCTTCCGTACTTTCAGCAGAGAGGGAACTAACTTTGATCTTTTTGTGAACAGAATTGCCTTGTCGGATGTCACATTCCCACCTTCACACACAAACAGTGCGTGTCACAGTTTTTGAGCAAGATGTACCATCACTGAAAAAAAAATTGCGTAAAGCTCATATAAAGATGAGCTTTTGGAAAAGCAGCTCCAAACTGAACCAGACTCTCCCTCAGAGGAAGGATCAACTGATGTCATCCGTCTCTTGTTGAAGCCACCTTGCACAGCAGGTTAAAACAAATGGTCCGAAGCCAGGACTGTAGTTCAGCTTCTCCATTAGCAGCCCCTCATCCACGTCTCATCTCGAGGAGAAAAGACTTGGCCTCTCTCCTCAGATCTCTGTTTTCTCTTGTTACCATGTGTTGCTGGAACAGCTTTTTTGAGCCAAGGAAAGCAGCACAGAAGTCCAGGTGGTCACAAGTGACCGTAACGTTGACCAGGTGTTAGGCTGGTAATGAGAGACAAATGCGGAGGTAGCATGATGCCACCTCGTCTGCTATTGTCTGTTCCTGTATTGCACATCCTGACCAGCTCTGGTATTTGGTTTTGGAGCTTTTGGGAAGCTCAAAAGGCAGTTCCAGATCCCAGGTTTGTTCTTGTGGATGGGAACCCTTCCCAGAAGGGAGAAAGCTCAGAGAAGCCTGTTTAATATAGGCTGATCTCATGCTTGAGCATACGCAGGAGTTGACCTTTCAGCACTGAAATAAGAAGTGATGGGAATAGAATAAATCACAGTCTTGAAAGAAAAGCCAAGTAGCATAGACATGCATCTCAGGAGGAGTCAAGGTAGGGAGGCTGAGGGAGCCACAGAGGGGCCAAATGACAGATTGAAAAGCAGTCTTTCAGCGATGGGTTTAGTGGATCTTTGCAGAGCAAGCCTGCAGAGCAAAGGCTATTGAGATGTGAATTGGGATATGAGGTGATGAGCCCTGAAGGTGAATTTTAGTCAGGTGAGTAGACTGGAAAGACTCTGTTAGGGATGTTATCCTGAAAAAATCTGCAAGACTTACAGATGGTTTGGATGTGAGTACTGAAAAAGATCCAAGTTTTCCACTTGCTAAAAGTTTCAGGGTAGGAGCAAAACAAATGGGAACAGTAACATTTGCACTTGCACTGCAGAGGCTTAAATTGTTCTATGAATTGCCGGGCTGCAAAGAATCAAGCCTCTATATTGCATTGCAAGCCTTGGAACTGTCAGGTTTTGATTGAGTCCAAAGCCAAAATTTTTGTAACCTTGATAGGAGACAGCTCCTGTGGTACACCCCTTTAACCTTCAGGGGCCTGGCTTGCAATGCAAGATTCTTCCAAGCGAACCAAAACTTGAAGCACTCCTCTCATATCTGGAAGCCACATCCTGATGAGGAACTCCCTCTGCGTGGTGGCCTCTGTCAGAGCCCGGCTCCCTGTTCAGTCTCAAGAGGGAATGGCCCAGGGCTTTTTCGGGGCAGCCATGGTGGAGAGTTGGGCTGCTCTGTACCACAGAGCCCATCACTGCCTGGAGGGATGCTGAAGTTTGCCCTCCTGGCCCACTCTGTGTCCCCAAGGCAGTCAGACTCTCAGACTCATCCAGACAAACTCTGGCAGCACAGGAGATTGCAGGAGCTGGCTGGATCTGGAAGAACAGTTTTTTGGCAGAGAATAGATTTTCCAGCAAATGTCAAGGGAGAGGGGGAGTCAAAATGATTCACAAATTCAAACACATTTTCTGAATAGTTCTGGCCTAGAAAAAATACAGAGGTGGGGGAAGAGGGAGCGATGTTAAAAATAGCAATGAGTGTCATTCTGACACTTTCAGAATGAACTGTTTCATTTTGGGAATGGTTTGTTTATGTTTTGCAAGTATTTGAAATGTAGATTTGATTCAAAATGGTATTTTTCATTTAAAAGTTGACCTCACCGCTAAAACACATTGAAAGAAGAAAAATGGGGTTTTTAGGACTTACATAACCTGAAATAAAACACCTCCTTTTGCTTTGACTCCACATGAGATGTTTCAGAGTTTTCCTTTCACAGCCCCACGATCTTAGCTGCGTTCAGCCCAACCTGAACATCTCCTCTCCCCTTGTTTTAGGGTTGAGCTCTGATGTTAAAAAAGCTGTCCAGCTCCTGTGCTGGCCAACCTTAAGGTCCAATGCCATGGAGCAAGTACTTTAGTTTAATCTGAGGTCAACCACACATTGCTGTGATTCAAACTGAAACCTGTGGTATCAAATGAATAAGAGCTGTAGGTTTTGTAGATAACTGGCATCTTCTGCGGAAGATGCAACATCGAACCTCATTTAGAAAAATAACCCAAACTCCTGAGGCCCTGAAATCTGATCTAGAAATCTTCAGAGAGGCTGGAGTTTGCAGACAGCTGAATGACAGACTTTCACTCCCCCGACACTCACACTGGTCTCATTCAACTGATTCATTAAAGGAAAATGAGCAAACAGCTAGTAATTATTTTGTTGTAGCCAAAACGTGCTGCAGAGTTTCCCTGGGCAGAGGGGAAGGAACACGTGTGTTTGCTGTACGATGAGCCATAGCTGAGTTTACTGTTCCCCACTGTGTTTTCTGCCTGGCTGGGACGCATTGTGCCATTTCCTCAGCTGAAGTCCATCCCTTGGTGACTGAAGTGGAGCCTCCTTTGCTGAGATTTGCCTTGACTGTCTCGTGAGCTCCTTCCTCTGTGCCTTGGGAGGGTTTGGGCACAAAAGAGGGAGAAAAAAGATACTATGGTGTGGGACAGCAAACTTTTTAACAGCAGCCCCTTTTGGACAGGGGCCACAGGAAAGACCGTTTTCATTCGTGGGAAGATCCTGGATTTTACCTGGAATAGGCAGGTTTGAAAGCATTTTTCTGGCACACTGTAGTTTTAATGTTACTGAAGGATGGATCTCATGGTGTGGACAGGACATGGATTAGTGCCTGCACTGGGGTGAGGAATTAAGGCCAGAGTGTGTGTATCAGCTATGCAGTTCCTTCAACCATGCATTTACTGTTCAAACACTGCCAACTCAAGCTCTCCCAAAACCAATGAGGATTGCCTTAAAAACCACCAAATGTTTCAGAGTTTTTTTGGAAGTGCTGGGTTTGATTGTTTTCCTAGTTTCTATGCCTTTAACTCACACTTGGGACAATTTTTCAGTCTGTTCTCTGCAAGCCAGAAGTCTAGAAATGTACTTGCTTTTTAAAAATGAAAGCTCAGAGTCTCAGCCACCTGACTGCAAGAGCTGGGGGCTGTGAGAACAAGGCAGAGCTCACACTAAAACTGCAGGAGAGGGCAAACAGACTGTTGAAATAGCTGCTTCTCTTGGTCAGGAGTTGGGCTGAATGGAAAGAAAGGCCAGAAGGGCAGAGCGTGTAAGCTGACTCGGTTTTCCTGTAACAATCGGAGAACGCCAGCTCTCCCTCCCCCCCCAGCTGAAACAAAAAGCCCATACACAACTAAAGCAAAATCTGCCTTCCTGTTTGTACGCCTGTCATGAGGCCTGGGAGAGCAGGTGGCATTCGACTGTTGCATCCCTACCAAAATTCAAGGTCCTCTCCTGGCTGAGGAGGTAGGGGTGCAGATAGAGATGTAGGCGGTCACTGAGGAGCAAGGACCATGTGAACTGCACAAGAAGGCTCACACTGCTTCCCTGTCGATAGTTTATATAAAATACATTTTGAAAACTAACCACTTTTTCTAGAGGTAAAGGTGATTCCCAAATCCTTGACACAAGCAGCTGCCAAGAGATGGGAGAACAGCTTTGGTTATGTTAAAGTGGGAAGGCAGTAATTTTCCAACTAAACAGCTGCATTTGGGTAACAATCTGTGGAAGGTTGTACACATCTTTCAACAAGGAATCTTAGGCTCTGCTACCACTCAGAAAATAGCAAGCAGGATTGTTGAACCATCCCAAACCACCTTGTCATTGAATGGTGCAGAGGTGCTGCATGAAATGGTGCCAGGTGTTCTCTGGCAGCTCTAAGGGTATTTGGATTTCAGTTTACTTTCATCAGATATGCTGACATTTTCCCCAGTTTGCCTCTTGAATTAAGATGCTGCAGTGTTCACTTTTCTCCTTTCCAGCTGATAGGCATGTGTCTTTGCTCCTCCAGGGGGAGGAACACAAAGTATATTCTTCTCTTTATATGGCCTTCAAAGCATGGGCGTGGATGTTGGGTGTGCCCCATTCCAGCTGGTGGGCTGCACACTGTTCTCAGGTGCTCCATGTGCAGGGTTGACTTCAGTGAAATAGCATCAGGAGTGCAGATTTAAAGGTTGCATACAACATACATATGGTCTTCTGGAGAGCAGCTGCCCTTGGAAACCTAGCTAGAACTACTGATGGCGTTAACAAACAGAATTAGAATATTTCCAGGATATAAAATTAAGGTAAGAAAGTGGCTTTACTGGCTATTGTCAGAAAACAGAGGTCTACATAACAGCAACATTTTCCATATACTGTGCAATTAAGTTACTTGCTTGGGAATTAAATTGCACGTCAGTTTACACAGCGTGGCCAGCTGTAACATTGCAACACACGTACTGAATGTTATTACTTGGTGTCAGTGTTTATTGAAGCGAGTGGGGATTTGAGAAACAAGCTTTGGCGCAGGGAACACTAACAATGTGATGGCACTTAACGTCTCTAAAGCAGCGCAGCTCGTGTAAGAACTTTGGGGAATAAATTCTCCAAAGGTTGAATACTTTGGAAAATACCTACTAATCCCTTTAAACCCCTAAGACACATTAATTTTCATATTGGGTAATGATAAGCCACAGATTTCACCACTAATCACAAAAATATCCTGTGGTTTTTGGAATAGGAAAGGAGACTCCAGGTGTAGTTCAGTGGCTGATTTTGCAGTGGCAGCTCCAGCTGATCTTTCTGGAAAGAGTTTATTTGCTGCTGTCTGCTGGTCCCTTGCTGCCTTCTTTTGCTACTGCAGGAACCAGGGCCAGCAAAAACTGCTCACTAACTCCTTGTACTACTCTTCCCTCTCATCTTTATAGGAGAGAATCAAAACTCTATGATGTCACTTCATTTTAGTTGCAAGAGTGGAATAAGATTGGGCCAAATCAAGTCTGTTGTAGCTCTCTTGGTTCTGGTGGGCTTGCAGGAGGGATAAATTTGATCCAGAGTAAGAATAACACGAAACACAGATGGGCTGGGTTAGTGCATTGTTTATATAAATGGCTAGATCATGGAGAGCTGCCTGCATTGCAAAACCCCCCTCCCAGCAGGCTCCTTCAAGGGATCTGAAATCACAGCAAGGGCAGACCAGCAACAAAATGTGGCACAAAGACCGAGTTTCCCCTCTCTTCCTACAACAGGTTGCTTGTGCTCAGAGCTGAGGACTGTTGGCATTGGTGCACGGGCTCAGCTCACCGACTGTGCTGAACCGGCATCTCAGGGAGCAGGACAGGTCAGATTGCTGTGCCCTCCGTTGTCAGTAAAGTTATAAATACATGTTTGGAACAAAAATAGGAACCATCCACCAGAGCTATTTCTGATGACCTCAAAATAAAGTTAGATTTTAGTTGGTTTTTTTTTCCCTCTGTTTCTTAGTAGGGCTGCTGAGCTCTCCAGCAGAACAGGAAGTAGGCTGAGGAGCTGTTTGAGTAACCAGACTCGTCAGATCAATGGAAAAAGTGGTTTGAGTACATTCTGTGAAAGTTCAGTCAACAATTTTGAAATTACTTCAGTTTCTCTTCCTAGGTCAGGGCTGTTGTTCATGCCAAGAGGACTTAAGTCTACCACTGCTGCGTCTGTAAGCAAACAGAGCATTTCTTTTTGATGATGTACATCATGTGCACCCAGGGATGAAGGAGAAATCTTTTCCTTGGTGTCCTTGGATCAGATTCCAGATGAGTTAATCTCTCAACTTGATCAGGATCCTACGTAATTTTGAAATGCCTACCGTGCCATTTGGAAGAAAAATAAACTTGCTTTTATTGGGAGTTGGGCATGGAGAGGTCAGGGTAGGTGAGGAGCGAGGGAGAGGATAACAGAAGACACCATTTTGCTATCAAGGAGGAAGATGTATAGTTGTAAATCTCAAATTTGAGGCTGATCCTATATTTTAGTGACACTTGCAGCTTCTTTCATGTTTTGCAAGCTCATCTGAGAATTGAATGCATGCCAAATTAATCTTTCAAGGGAAGTGGAGCTGGGTTGAAAATACCTCCAGCACAGATAATTCAAAGGAAGTGCATTAAAAAAAGTGTGTGAAATGCCTCTAAGATTCTACCTGTTTTTTCCTGTTTTCTTTTCTTCTTTTTCTCTTTCCTCCCCTTAGTCCCACATTTTGCCTCTCCACTCTCATCATTTCACCATTTCCTTTTATTTCCCCCCTTTATTTGTTCTCACAGAGGCATACAAAGGGTTTTCAATCCCGTCACATGCTCCAACTGGAACTGGAGCACGATTCCTTTCTGACTGTATTTTCTCCAGGATTTTGTCAAGTTCAGCTGCGGACGCTCCCCAGCTTTTCGCTGATTGTCTTTTCAGCTGTTCTCCGCTTGCGACACTCGCGGTGCAGCCGGGCAAAGGCCGGTTCCAGCTGCAAAGTGGAGGCGATACCGTGAGTGCTGGGGGCAAGGGGCTGCACGGGTGGTGCCTGCGGGGAGCGGGATGGGGCGGCTGTGGGAGCGGCCCGGCCGTGGGAGAGCAGGGCCAGGAGAGAGAGATAAGACGGGCAGGAAGGGGAAAGGCAGGTGGAAAAGGGAAATGACCACGGAGGCCAGGAAGACTAAAGAGAATACAAGGGAAGCTGCGAAGCCATCTGGGAATCTGCTCTAGCCACGTGTAAATCGTACACGTCCCTGCGGCTTCCCACTCCGCGCAGAGCAAAGCAGCGCCCAGAGGAGGCCGGGCAGAGCTGGGATGGCGGCGTGCAGCTGTGTGGGGTGAGCCTGCCTGGGTCAGGGGTCGGCATGCTGCGGGGGGGGACGTGGGGGACTAACCCGGTGCAGGTGTGGGGACAGCCCCACACAGATGTGGGGGCACAGTGGTGGCTGGATGTGGGCGAGGGGAAGTGAGCGGGTGTCCCAAGGTGGGGTGCAGAGGTGGTAGAGCTGTGTCCTGTGAGGAAGAGGGCAGAGGTTGATGGAACTTCTGGGCAATGGCAGGGGCAGAATGGAAGGAGAGGTGAGTGCTGTGGGATGGAGGCAGATTGGGAAGTTCGGGAGGAACGGAGCGCAAAAGCTGATCAGAAGAAAGTGGAGGGAAAAGCCATGTGAAAAGTTGCAGGTAGTGGAAAAAAGCATCACGTAAGGCTGATATGGAAAGGCAGGTGAAAGAGAGGAGAGCTTGGATGAAAAGACTTTAGAAGTACCTAATGATGACTGTGGTGAGATTTGTGGCTAATAGCTAGATCTGAGCCAGCCTCCCTTCGTGGGGAGAAACAGGCCCCTGCAGAGCACAGTGTATGTGACCTGCCTGCACAGCACGAGAGGAGCTGAGGCTGAGCAGCGCTGTGACTGTAAAAGGAGTTAACTAGCATAGATGCAGTCGTCTACATTGAACATGTCTAAAAATAGGTGAGATGAATTTCAGTCCCAAGGACAAAATGTTACAGTAAATGAATACAAACAATCTCATGTTATCTGGCTGGGCGTGTTCATGCCTCCTCCATGTGTGTGCACCCAGGTGTGCCCCCAGGTGTGGGGCTTGTGCACATTAGGAGCACATGTGAACACCAGCACGTAGCTGGCTGCAATGTTCCCATCTCAGATCTTCTCTGTAGAAGTCCTCTGCACCTCAAACACTGAAAAATTGAGCCATGATGCTGGAACAGGCTGTAGTTCCTCAAGTGTCTGGAGTTTGTACTGTGAATCATTCCTAAGAGTCACGACGAAGAGCAGGGAGATGTGCTGCAGTTTCAGGGAGTGCTGCTGCTGACCCCACCACTCTCTGTTTCAGTACGGAAGGGGCTGCAGAGTTAATCCAGACCCTCACTTGGTTGCCTGGTTTTAGCTCAGCTCTGCAGGCTTCCTTCACCAGCACGGGGCTCCTGGCTGCCTCTGCCAGAGCTCTGGGGGTTACTTTGCTTTAACTCACACCGGGAGGCATCAGCGTGACAGGGAAGAAAGGTGCCCAGTCCTGATGGTGCTGTTTGCCCCGTGCCACCTTGCCAGCTGTCCTGAAGAAGAGATAATTTCTTTCCCCCAGTGAGAGAACTGGTTAGAAAAGAACAATTGCATCTCTACGGGGACACCTGTGGGATGTACCAAGAGAACCCCAGGCAGATGCAGTTTTTTCATGGGATCCCTTGCTCATGGACTAGGTTAGTGTGGATGGTCTGAGCAGGGCATGGATCTGGAGCCTGTCTGCATTGGAGATGTCCTCTGGCTGCCTCAGCCAGCTCCCTGCAGCCCTGCTCTCCTTTCCTGTCCCAGTCTCTGAGCTTGTCCTCATCTCCCAAATTAGGTCTGCAGGTCCCTCGCCTCATGTTTAAAACGCTCTGTGCAATTAATGTGCACAGGCATGTCCTTGGCAGAAAATGACCCCAGAGGATGGGTGACAAGAAGATGCACACAGTTTGACCGACTAGCTAGGGTTCACAGTTAGTTGTAGGAAAAGCTGGGAATGCCTCTCTCTGCACCAAGAAGTGTCAGTGTGCTCATGGAGGTTGTGAGTCTGTGGTGCAACTTGAGCTTGTTTAATGGTCTCCACTGTGGAAAAGAACAGAGTTTTAATGTAGTGACGGTGACATTTTAGTGCTTGGGTCTGATTAGTTGTAATTGAACTCCCCTTTCGTTTAGTCCTTTACTGGAGGCTGCTCATTCTCATGCTGCGCATTTCCTCTACCTGCAAAAGCACTTAAAGCAGCTTGGATTCCCAAGTCACATATCCTCAGTATTTATGCCTCATGGATGTTTTTCCAGGGAAGCTCTTAATCTTACAAGTCAAGAGAAGACTAGCAAGGTGCAGAGTTCATCCTTAGGCAGCAGCTAGGTTATAAAGTCTTATTTTTATGCAATTCATTTTGTAAGAGCTCTCTTCCCAATTCTCTCTGCTTTTATTTGCTTCTGTGTCCTGGGGTCTCAGATGACAAAGGTTTCTAAGGGCCAATATCTGCCTTGAGATCACTTGCCGGCAATGCCGCAGGAGCAGCGCAGGGGTGACCGTCCCTGTATTTCCACATTCATGTTAGCTGTTGAAGTATGTTGTCTCACGAGAACTGTAGGGTATCACCCCACCCGTTCTTTAAGCCTGTTCATAGGGGACCAGTAGGAACCCAATAAGCCAGTTTCCCATTACTGTAATAGTTTCCAGATTATTTTGTTTAGAAGCCCATGTGAAACATTACTTTGTGCCTTTCTCTGTCAGCCCTCAGGCTGAAAGTGAAAAGGTCCTGGTAAAGAAGACTGAGTCAGGAGATACACATAGTTTATACATGGGATTATCTAGCCTGCAAACTAATGGGTTTTAAGTGAAATATCTAAGATCATTGCGAAAACTCTTCCATTCCTTCCTTTCTACTTACCCTGTCTGTTAAATCAACATACACTTTGCGTGATGAAATTGCAAGGATATGCACACAGACTTGGAGAAGAAATTAGTGGGCTCTGTGCAGAGCTACCCCAGGGAACTCTCTGCTGTGGGTTGCCTCGAGCCCACCTGTTCCAAGGGGAGAAGGGGCTGGGGAACAGCCCAGCCACCTGCTTGCAGCCTTGCAGGCTGAGATACGCAGCCACGTGTGGGATTTCAGCAGTGGCCATAAGCTGATCATGTGGAAGGAACAGGACAGGCTTTCTGCGCTGTGTGGGTGACGTTGCGCAACAACCTCTGTGGCCGATGGGCTGGGGCTGTCTGCTCACTGAGGCTCCTCTCCTCGCTCTGCTGATGGGGATGGGGCTGCAGAGGCACCATGTGGCCCATGGCAAAGACCCACAGCTTTATATGGTGATGAAAGCTGTAGTCCAAACGGGAAGGCAGCTCCTCGTGCCGCTTCATCTTCCTGTGAAACAGGGGTACAGCTGAGAGCAAAAACACCAAGAGCAAAAACACCAAATGGCACTTGCTCCAATGTGGGCCACGTAGGCTGTACTGCCCTGACAGCTGGAACTCTGAGTAACAGCCTTTGCCCAGCGTCCTATTATATGCAGCACCTGAGACATTGAAACCCTTAGGTTTTGTAAGTCCTTAGACCTCACGTGACAAATTATGAGCCTCAGGTACATCACACTGACTAGCACTGGCTCCATGGCAGGCTCAGGCACCACAGGAGCAGGATCCTAAAGGGTGTGGTTTTTCCCCAAAGTTGATGTGAGCTCCAGCACACGCTGTGCAAGGCTTGCAGCAATGCCAAGTGGCTGCTCCTGCAGCGTACTATCAGCAGGGCATCTCTGAGCATCCTGCTCTGATGGGCTTGGGGGGCAAAGTCTTCCTCTGGTGGGAAGTCCCCAAGCTGTCTTAGATTCAGCGCAGCTCTCACATTTACTCCAGCTGAGGATCTGACTGCCATCTCAAAGGGTTACACAAATAGCAGTTTGAGCTCTGTTATAAAGCCCCACCCTTTTCCTGCAGTTTTAGTTAGAGAGGTAGTGCTACTGAGATGCTTTATTGTAACAGAAAATGAAGAGAAACGTGGAAAAACAAGGCAGTAGGATACTTGTTTTAAGGTATGCAGCTGGGCTTTTTGCATAGGGAGGGGGAGAAGGTACCCTTTCTTCAGTATGTGTTTTTAGATTATTTTTGTCTAAGCAAGGAGTGAAGTAGACCCAGTAATTTTCACACATAACCTTAACTGTGGTTGTACATAAGGATGAGTTTAATTAGAATCAGTTGTGTGTGTGCTGTCTGAACATTGCCTCAGTCCCTCCTGGCCCAGGTGTGCTGTTCAGCATCCAGGGGCTGTTCAGCTGCCAAAGAGCGAGCACAGCACACTGGGCTGACACAGTGGGGCCAGGTGGTGGGTCATAAGGGTGAGCGAGAGGAGCTGTGGGGACCCTGTGAACCCCATGAGGGTAACCACACAGCAGCCACACTTGGTGCTTTCTCAGGATCCCTGTCAGAAGCAGTGCAGCATTCTGGCTCCAGCGACCATCCCCTTTGGAAGTTCACATTCACTGTCAAACCATCCACTCCTCTTATCTGTGTTTGAATTTTTTAATCCATCTGTTTCTTCTCTCGAGCTTCTCTGCTTGCTCCATTAAGTACTGCTATGGCAAAGCCTTTAAAGGTGTGTTTAGGACCATAGGATTCCCCAGGTTTCTGCATAGTATCTGAACATCATGTAGATCCTGAGCAGCACTGGTCCTCACGTGGTTTGTGTATGGCTGTGCATTGCCCTCTCTGCACAGGGACTTCAATCCTCCTCTGTGTAAGGAGGGAAATTGCACTGGAGCTTCACCAACAAACCCAGAGATTGCTATGGAGTCTTTATGAAATTCAGTTGAACCTGGCTGCCATAGAAGTCTCAGGACTGGAGTAAGAACATTGTTTGGGATAGGTCTGAGGCACATCAGCAGGGCTTTCAGGCAATAGCTAGTCCATCATATTCCTTCATATGGGAGCTGTGCAGTTAAGGTGCTGGAGCTGTGCCCCAGTTTCCCATCCACAGGCCTGTGTGCTTCATGTGGCTGGTCTGAAAAAAGCAGGATTTGCAGGTACAAATGGGTGGTGGGTATGTGTTGGTGCAGGAGACATCCTGAAGGGTTAAACAGAACAGGTAGCTGATGGGCTAGAGATAGCAGCCAGCTTGCAGCCCCTAGGAGTCTTAGGGACCACCATGCATCATTATTTAGCAGAAGGCTCTACTGGGACTGCACTGCTTGGTTTCTGTGTTCACTGTTGTTCCTTACTATTTTTCTGTTAATTTGGGTAGTCCATGCAGCCCTGTTGAATTCTGCTATGTTGAATGCTGTTTTGTACCATCAGGCTATGTGGGCCTGTGGGAAGAGATGCCCTCCCCACTCTTGGACTCTTCTGCCTCTCCTCTGTTCAGGCAAGTGGTCGTCTTTTGCTTCCTTGGTCCAGCAAAACATGTTCCTCCAGGTGCACTCTTTGATCCTGCTGGCTAACAACCCTGTAGTTTCTGTTTGTGCCAGGATTTCCACAGAAATTCCCCGCTCCTCCTGCACTGGGTTTTTCTCCTCCCAGTGGTGGGACTGGCTCTTTTCAGCATCCCATTTGCTGGGAGCTGGCAGAGCTCCCAGCCAGGCTCCACTGCCTGCACACAACCAGCGCAGGACAACAGAGGTTGTCTCCAATGCCTGGCTGTTTGCTGCTCAGATAGGCACCCCCAGGCTCTGCTCTGCTGAGAAGCAGCATATCTAATCCTGGAGGAGTTTCATCCCTTTCAGTCAAGGGTCTAAACAGCTCCTTGCAATGATTAGCTCTATGAATGACAGTAATCCATAATTTGGCTAGGGCTGTGTCTTCTTTTTCAAGGACCACCTCCCAAAGTAACTGCTGAAGGAACAGAGAGGTGAAGTTTGACATAAAAGCAGGTGTTACAGGAGTGTGTGACCGCAGAGATGTCCACTGCCTTGTGCTGACAGGAGTCCTTAACCTCTCATGAAAGAGGAGAGAACCAGTATGTTTCCTTCTTGTAGTGGCAGGTTGCCAAGGTGAGCAGGTTAGCACCGATAAAAATACTTCTCTCTTCTGCCCTCAAACTGGGCCACATGGGTTTCCTCTTCAGATTTGCATTTCTCTTGCAGCCCCTTTTAGCTGGCCTGAGGTGCAGTAGTGTGCAGCTGGAAGAGCCCTTGTGAGGTTAATTGTGAGTGACTTGAGGAGGAGCAGGAGTGTGATCGCACACACCTAAAGCCCTCGCTCTCTGTTACAGAAGATGAGCGGTGTTTCTCGCCGTGGTTTTGCTTTTGCCACACAGCTGCTTAATGTGCTGCAGCCACAGGGATGGCAGGAATAACTTACCAACACGTATTGCACACATGTGCTCACGTAGGCAGCTTATCTGCACGTGCGGTGGCCACTGTCATTGCCAGTACTTGGACCTTCAAAGCCAAACATGAGCTTTTTGTCTGGGATGAAGAACATGGCTTGAGGAAGGGTTTACATGTCCTTTGTGCTGTGGTGTGAAGTGTGGGTGGGGACACAAGCTCTTGCATCTGAGTGACCAGAAGTGACGTCTCCCCTTCTCAGCTCCTGCTCTGGGGTGTGAATGCTTCCACCCGTATGTTGACAGTGCCCGAGTTGTGTTTACACCGTGTGGATGCAACTCCAAAACTTCTTTCAGATTTCCCTCCGTTCTTACTGGAAAGCAAAGCTCTCACTGAAATTTGAGGGTTTTAAGAAAAAAAAGACTTTAGAAAAAAAAGCCTTCATGATTTTGTCCAGTATGAAGGTTGCTTTTACTTTTAGTTTCACAGAAATCACAAACATCCCTAGTTGCTCTAAGAGTTGAGGTCAGAATAGAAACGTGCTGTTTATGGTGGGGGGGGGTAGTGAGAAAGAGCTGGTGAATCTTTAAACCCACAGCACCTCTGTGACTCTCACCAAGAAAACCTGTCTCAAAGAGCTGCTCATTTGGATGGGTAGTCATGAGCAGCCTCGCAGAGGCGTGAGTGGCATTCGTTACAAACCCCGGAGTGAGGCAGCGTGTCCTGCATCATCACTTCACAGTGGTACCCAGTTCTGCTTAATGCCTCACCACAGCCTGGGGGAGGCTGGTGTGCAGGGAGCACAGGGACACTCTGTCGTAGGGATCCATCTGGGGAAGCTCAGGCTGTTAAGGGACCTACAGTACCTCCATTAGCAAGGGACATGCTGCAACGTGAGCATCTGCCCTCAGGTTTCCCTGTTATCAATTAGAAGTTTCTGCCTAGGCTTTCTGGATGCTTTGTTCCCAAAGCTGGCATTACAACTTGATGAGGTTTTCATCTGGGGACTGGTAGGTGTAGCCAGGTGTCTACGAATATGCTGTGCACTGAAGTCAGCCTGGGATGGGAACAGCTTCACCTTTAGAGGATATGGCAGGTCTGCATGTCCATAGTCTTCTCCCTGTGCTGTTCTCCCTGTTCCTGTGGCAGCTCCAGCAGCAGACATGGCAGCCTGGCTGCGACCTTTGGGCCCCTATGCCCCTCCTTGGGGAAGCAAGGGACAAAGCTGTGCCCTTGCTGGTGGGTGGCTGGGGATAGGAGCAGCCAGGCACCAGGCTCCTGCAGCAGCTGCACTGGAGATCAGACTCTGCTAAGAGGACCCATAGCATGAACCTCGTCTGGCCCAGCTTCGCCTGCTGTGCTGTCACCAGAAGTTCTTGTTGTCCTTTTCCCTTCTCTATTTTTTCCTTAATTACTCTCATTGCCCTCTTTTCCTGGCAAGTCAATGCCATTAAATCCAGGCACCAAATCCGGAGGGACACTGGCAGTGCTGATTTTCTGGGCAGTCTCCTGAGGGCTCTGCAACCTCCTTATGAAACTCATGTCCTTGGGTGGAAGCGATTTGGCTGCTTTTGTCAATCACTTCTGTCTGCAGCCATCAGCAGTGACTCGCCTCTCTCAGGATTTAGACAATTTCTTTGCTTCTGAAATGCAGAAGGTTTTATTAGAACTTGCACATTTATACTATAAGGTCTTGGTAGTAATACATCATCTTTTCATCTCTTCTATTGTACAGGATGTACCACAAATAGGCCTCAATTCCTGTTTACTTTAAACATTATCTCAGCATTAGTACACAGGCTTTCCTGATTATTTCTCCTCCTCTGCCACAGGCCTTCCAGATTTTTAAATTTTTTTTTTATTTACACATCACACAAGTCAAGGGTTGGATTTATAATCGATATGGTAAGGAGAACTGAAATACAAAACATTCCAATAGAAAAAAGCAGGACACAATTTTTTTGTCCAGATAAGTGAAGAGATGAATATGGCCCCACAATGACTGCAAGCACTGGAGAAGCTTTTTGGGAGCCCCTGCGGAAAAGCAGAGAATGGAGGGAGTGAAAGCAGAGCTTTCCAGCAGCTTCTGCTGGCTGATTTGGGCCTCTGTGTGCTTTAGTTGAAATAACACCCACCAGGCTCTCAGCACTTGTTTTTGTGAGCACTTTTGTGCAGTGCCTGGGCAGGCATGGGAGCCCTTTGTTATGAGTTGTGCAGTGCAGCCCCCCAGCTGGGGACAGCAAATGCTGTCTTGCTTCCAGGGCTCACAGCTATGTGAGATTAATCATGTCACAGGCATCCTTGACAGCATCCCTGTTGAGCAGTTGAAGTGCGCTCCGTTTTAGAAATCAGGACAGCTTGGCAGAGAGGTCAGCGTTTCCTTAAGCATCCACTTACTTTATACCTCAGATTTGTAGCCCATTTTGACACTGGCAAGGCTGAAGAGCAGCTATTGATTCAGACAGTGCTTCATGCTCTTAAATGTTGCCTCCAGTGTAGTGATCCTGAGGGAAAAACTCTGGCTTCAGTGAGCATATCCAGTCCCTGCTGGAGTACAGAACACTGTTCAGAGCTCCCCTTTCCTCGCTCCTCAGCCCCTAGAGTCACACCGCGGTCTCCCAGGCACACATGGCCCTCTGTCAGGCAGCCTTTAACATGACTGTGTAACTCTTTTTTGTTCTTTGTCTTATTTATGACTGTAAAGTATGTTTCTTCCAGTCCAGCAGAAAGCAAGTCAATGTGGAAAACAATATGCGATTCAGTTTGCAGTGGCACATCTAATTTACAGGAACTGGCTCCTTCGTACAGTACATGCTGTGAAATAGAAGGTCTGCCTTGGCACTGACTGGACAAACAGAGGTGACTAAGCAATCCAGTTGATTTATAGCAATAGCCTTGCACAGGAGATCCAGGAAGCCTCTGGGAAAACTGCCTATAGCTTAAGGAATTGCCACATGCGAATTACAAAGCCTCCTGGGCACAGCAGAGACCTGTCGTCAAAGCCTGAGGAGTGAAACATGAGGCAGGAGAGCATCTAAATTTTTCGGGCACTGCTTCTCCCAGAGCTCACATCTTCAGCTGCCAGCAGGTGACGGGAAGAGCCTTTCCCGCAGGATTGAGATGCAGGGGTGCCCGAGGCGAGCCAATGATGATGGACTGTTGTGGGAATTCCTGTCACAGGTAGGGTTGTTGGGGCAGACAGGGAGGAGTGAGAGATGCTTGGAAAGTTTGAGGCGTCACTGAGAGATGGGGAAAGGGGGAGGTTCTGGTGGATGGAGTGCCTGAGTGCTGCACAGCGGGGTGATGGGGGAGGACAGAGGTCTGGTTTCAGGGGCGTCAGGTGCCTTCACTCCCTGGAAATGAGAGGGACTCGAGAATGCTCATTCCTGTGGCAGTGTAGTGTTTTGTGTCAGGCAAATTGTGGGCCACTAGCTGTACGCATGTGCAAAGAATCTTTTCATGATTAAGGAGGCAAAATAATTTACTTGATTTGACTTATTCTTACAATAAAAGGCCTTCCATCGTAACAGGGAATATTTGCGCAGTCTCTGAATGTGAGCTGCGATGTCTCTGTGGGCTGCTGTTAAACTTCAGATCTGGGTTTCTTTTTGCCTAACCCAGGGTGTCCCACAGCCCTACCACCCTGCAACTCAGGTTTGACTGGCTTGAGCTGCAGAGAGATTTTCATTCTCAATGGCAGCTGAGATTTACTAACCAATGTTGAAAGAAGCTGTTTTTGGTAGTGCAAGGCTTTTGGGGGTTAAGCTGTGGGGAAGAAGCTCAGTACAAAAGAAGTGACTGTCTGAGGGCATTCACTCAGCAGGGCAGTGCTCAGCTCTGCAGCACAGCGGGCAAGGGCTGCCCTGCCTTTCCTCTTCCTCACATCCCACCAGTGTTAGTCCTTTTCCCTCATCCTTCATCACTCTGTGTTGGAGCACACAGCCCCTTTGTTGCTCTGCTTTCCTGGTACCTTGCACTGCCTGTTTGGCATGCCACAGGCACCCCCACAGGTGCTGGCAGTGACAAGGGAAACTGGCCTCATCTCAGTCACCGCTCTTCTCTCCTGAGCCCTCAGTGTCTTTGTCTGCAGGACAGCCCATCCCAACATGTTCACAAGCTGATGTCACTGTTTGCTGGGAAGGACCTGCGTTTGCCCTGCCCACTTCTCCGCTCCAGTGGTGACAGAGCCCATGGACCTGTGGCCTTTGATGGTGGTGCGTGACTGTCCACGGGGATGGAGAAACGAACGTCCCATGACATCAGGGAGATCTGGGTTGACGAACACTGAGTGCAATCATTTCTTCAGAAGTAACAGAAAAACAAAGGGATCGGGATCAGTGCTTGCCACATTTCCTAGGAAAACACAGATGACCTGCTGGGAGGCATGTCTCCTGGCTGCCATAGCCTGTGAAATGGAGGGGCTGTTTCTGGAGATGCAGTGCTATGCCCTGTTGCACAAGGGACCTCAGCTTTGGTGGTCATGTGTGGGGAGAAATGGTGCAGAAAGGATGAACCAATCTAAAACTGCTTGGACTTTCAAGTGCGAGTGTGTGGGTGTGAAATACCAGATTATTGGTGGAGGAGAGTGGAGAGCAGAAGCAGATGCTCTGCCTGTTGGTCCGAACACAGGTGCTGTGGTATGTAAAGCACCCCTGGATTGTTTGTGGAGCAGAGGAGGAAGGAGTTTAGCAGCATACCATGGAAATTACTGCCTCTCTCTGAGAGGAATTGATTAATGAGATCAGGTAGGGACAAGGCTTACCAGGTTAAAACAACTTTGCAATGCCTTCGCTGTTTCTTATGGGGCACCACCCAGAAACACAGATCAAAAATCCACGTCTTGGTTGCGCTGGATGAGTGGCCCTGTTGCACATCTCCATCCCTTAGGTCCAGGATCTCTGTGCCAACTCTAGCAACTGTCTCAGCTGTGAAGGAATCTTGTGTGTGGACTGCTCTGCCAGAGAAAAATGGGGCAGAGGGAGGTGGCAAGGATCAGCAGCCACCTTGCAAATTAGGATTGCCTCCTTCCACATTGGTTGCAGCACTTGTGGCTGGCTTACAGTCATGTCCATGTGCCCTCCCCTACACTTAGGGGCTCGGTGGAGGTTTGGGTTCCTTTAGGTACCTTGTTGTTCGTATCCCACAGCCCAGAGAGGATCAGTGGACATTTGATGAGTTTATGAATCTACACAGTGCCTTCACGCTGCTACATTTGACTGCTGTAGCAGCATGAAGGCATTGTGTAGATTCCTAAACTTCTGAAGCTACTAATCATGTGTAATGAACTGTGGAGAGAAAGTACTGTGAGCATCTGAAAAACCTGATACGAAGGCTTTAATGCTCATGTGTTACTCTTCTCAAGGATGACAATTCCCAGTATGTAAACTCCCAGCATCTTATCAAAAAATCTAAGACAAACCTCGAGGAAGCTGCGCAATAGGGGAAACTCAAACTCATCAGGTGGGAATGGCATTCAAGACCTGCTCCTCTGGGAAGCTGAAACCTTCTTTTCTGTGCATTTATCTGCTGAGATCTCAGCTGCCAACCCAACTACTCTCCTCGAAAACGTTCTTTATTGCCAGATCCTAGGTGCTGTACACCTCCATTCGATAACTGGCTGGGGGGCTCTGAGGCACTGGGATTGGGGAGACAAGGGCTTTCCAAGGAAGCCAGTGACTTTCTACTTGCTCATGACTGATTTGAGGGTGGGTTGTTTGCATTGCTTGTTTAAAGTAATGGTAGAGTTGAATCAATCTAGGGATAGGCTTTTTTACCTATCACATATGTTTTGGAAAAATGTCACTCATGTGAACCTCTAGTCTCAAACTAGAGCTCGAGGTGTTGGGGCCTCTGTCTTTCCTGTTCTTCTTCTTTGTGTGTTGAAAGGAGCTACTTTAATACGGTTACCCTGTAGTTTAGAAATGTAGTTGTGCTAAATGGCTGTCTGCTAGATTGCTCTTGTGAAGTTTCCTCTGGATCCCATAGAAATAGCAGATGTTCACGCTCAACATTGCAAAGATAAGCTTAAAGTTCAAATTAAGCTTTGCATCAGACTGGAAGGATGAAGCCAAATCTTGTCATTTCCTTGTCAGAGCTCTGTGTTTGATAGTACATCTTGATGATGTGTGGCGTGGATACGCAATTCATCACCACCTGGCTTTTCATGCAGCTGTAGCAAAAATTCATGTTCTCATATCTCCCCATTTGCCATCTGCAACTGGAGAAAGTGTGTCCGGGACAAGAAAACAAACTTACTTTTTCAGACTCAGGCACTCAAATATGTGCTTTAAGTGGTGGCGGGTCCTGGGATGCGGAAGATATGGGCTCATGTTCTTCTGCTGCAGCATTTTGTTTCCTAGGAAGCCCTTTGTAAATGAATCAGGGCCAGTGACCTCATTTTCAGTAAATTACAAGGAGAGGTACTTGCTGATTTTTCTGTAGAGATCTCTGATTAAGCCACAGAGTAAATAATAGGAACAAATATATCAGAAGGACCTTTCCCTCAGGGTTTGTTCCCACTGAGTCAGTCCCTGTTACATCAACAAACAGTGCCACTTCAGTAACTGCAGGAATCAACAGGGCTGAGCGGAAATCGCAACACGTTGAGGTGATTCCTCCTTTCCCCTCAGCTGGGTCATCACCATGGCTTTCAGTTTCCATCCTGCCCCAGTGTGAATGTGGGCAGACATCACAGCCTGGCTTTGATTTCAGAAAGCGGTGATGGATCATGGTTGTCCAGCTCAGTCCCATGTCAAGAAACTTCTCATGGATGCGTCCTGCGAAAACTTTTGCTCTACATCATCTTCTTCAAGATGAGCTCTGGGGTATGCCATGTGCTCCTGTGAGGGTGCCTGTCCCACAGCAACCCCACGCTCTGGGCACCAGTGCCAGGGCAGCAGGGCTCCTGCCCTCCTCCTGCCTCTCAGTCTCACTTCTGCAATTCAGTTTCTGCTCAGCCCCAAGCAGGGACATCTTGCCGGTCCTGGAAAGTCACTCTCTTTCACAGGGAGAAGGAATCATTGCCCTTCAAGTGATATGATTACTGTGCTGGTCTGGCAGTGCTTCAGCCTGGGACCTCCGTGTCTCTGAGCATGAGCTGGGAATCCTTGGCATGAAGGAGCATTTTGATAGCCACGAGCTGGGCTGACCCGTGTTTCCCGATCACTGAGAGCGAGTGCTACCCACTGAGCCACCCGCTCTGTTCACTGCTGCCAGAATCAGCTGGTGGCATCAGAACAGAACAGCTTGCCTGCTGGACCTGGGGAAAGTACCTGGTGTGGTGAGATCCTGCCCATCCTCTAGGAATGGGCTGCATGCCGAGAGCACAGCACAACTGGAAACTGTCATCCCAGTTGTGCAGCCCTGACAGCTCATTTCCGCAAGGAGCGAGCCATTGAGTGGGAATGCTGGAAGTGGCTGTTGCTGGCTCCCACTAGGCAACCGTGCCTATTGCAACATGAGGACATGTTAGGGGACTCCAGAGTAGACAATCCAGCTGAGGCAACAGCCCCCAGATCCACGGGAAATAGGATTACTAACTGTTTCCAGCCAAACGCCTCCATGTCTACGCTTTTGCCGGGAATAAGATAGGGGCAGCCCCAATATAGGGGCTGGAAATGTCTGGCTGAGCAGCGAGACGATCACAAGGTTGTTGGATCCTGTCTGCTGTCAGCAGTCCACACTGAAGGCACCTTTGCAGCCAGCAGCAGGGGTTCTGCTTTAAGGGAAGCAGAGCCACCACAGTTCTGCCCACCTGGCTAGTTTGCGTTGCATTTCTCCACATGTAGGTTCGAGGTTACTAGGACAATGTTCTCCATTGGACAACATCCAGAAAAGCCCACCAAAGAGGGAAGAGAGGTAAGAGAAGGAGCACTAATGGAATGCAGTAATAATGGCATCAATGGAAATTATTTTTCAGTGAGCAAAATGCAGGCTCAGGGCAGCACCAGCCTGCAGTCTGCTGGGTCAGCACCTCGTGCTGCCCTTGAACCTCCTAGCCTGCTTCCTCCGTGGGAAGGGGAAAGGGCACAGTCTGCATTTACTACCTTCTTCAAGGGCTTCAGATGAAATTCTTAATGTTTCAGAGTTTGTAAACCTCTTTGCAGGGTGAGGAAGCCCAGGGGAAGCACAATAGCTGCAGGGGTAGCCTGGCACAGGTTTGGGGGGTAGCAGTTTTCTGACTGATCGGTGCTGGGCTCAGAACTGCCTCTAAGGGTTGCTGGAAAATACTTTCAACTATAACACTTTTTTTTTCCCTGTTTTCCCTAAGCTCACATTCTTTTTCTTTGGTATTTTGGCTGACAGTCGAATGGATTTATTGCTCTAATAGCAGAAAATGACCATCAGCAAATCCCTATGTTTTTGCTGCCTCTCAGGCAAACTGGTCATGGTTTCTCCATACTCCAGAGCACAGACATTTTGCTGGTGGTTTTCCAGCTCTGTCTGCAGGCTGGCTGGGGCCAGCTGGGCTCCTCCAGTGGCAGAATTCCTATACCTGCATTTCACTGTCCTGCTGAGGGTGACTTTCGTGCACTGGGTGAACACAAGACAGCAATTCAGGGAGAGGCGTTTGGGGGCTGTGGGAAGTTGGGAGGAGAGCCAGGGCACACAGCTGGCTCCAACAGTCTTAGTGACAGTGTGTCCTCCCTGATGCAGGGTGTGTGGCAGGGGTCAGATTTGGCCTTCGTGCAGAAGGACAGGATGTTTCTGGTGCAATTCCACACACTGGTGGAAGTGCATTTCCAGGGCAGAGCTTTGTCCTGTATCAGGTTTTGTACATCCATACGCTGCCAACAACTCGAGCCATTTTTGGATATACATGCTGTTTTAAAGCTGCGCTCATGTGACTTCCTGGGCTAAACTTTGTTACAGGGGGAAAAGCAAAGTCTTTGTTTACCCGTCTCAATGGAAAGTTTAGTTCTGGCCTGTCTTGCCAAGGAAGGAAGGAGTGTGCCAAAGTGATAGTACAGCGAATTCTGGCTGCTGGTGGACCAGGGACGGAGCTGGTGGCTGAGCCCGCCATCAGCATCACACCCTGGCTGTGCGGGGCTGCCCTGGGCATGGAGCTTCAGGATACAGGGAGCATCTGACTCTTTCTTGGCTCTTTCCACTGTGAGAGATGGCCACAGTGAGGGTGCTAGTTGAGTCTCTGTTGTCTGTCCAGCAGAAAATGAGGAGGGGAGAGAGCAAGCACTGTGTGTGTTGGATAGGAATGGCTCAGGAAGGAAAACATCTTGGCCACCTATGCAGAGACGATGTAGCATGGTGCATGTTGGGACCCTGCTTGGTTTTGAAATACCATCTTAATTCAGGTAATCACAGCTCTGGTATCAATTTCTCACTTACTGTGTGCAGCTTTCAGCTTTCTCAAAGCATGCAGCAAATGCGTGCAGCACCCGCTGTCCACAGCTACCGAAGGGCAAAGCTCCAACCCTGAGCTTTAGGGCATATTTCCAGTTCAGGCTTTGTATTCCATTTCTTTCTGTCCTCCTTCCCCTTATTCAGGTGTTAATGGCTGCTGAGCATGGGATGTTTGGTTGACATGGGATGTTCAGCTAACATGGAATGCTTGGCTGGCACTGCTGCTCTCTCTTGGCTGAAAGGCACAAGTTGCCCCCATGGCTTTCATTTACATGGGTTGAACTATTGTAAGGTTAAATTACAGCCAGGCAATGCTGCTGGGTGCTTTAAAAGTTGCAGACTTTAAAAACTGGCTCCAGAAAGTGGCTCAAGCAGGACTCTGCAATGGGAAACTCATCCATGGTGAATTTACCGCATGCCTTCCTTTCACAAGCTGCTCTCCTGTGGCCAGCTGGGGCAGGGTGGTTCCCTCAAATCACAGCCGTCCCACAGCAGCACAGGAGTGGCAAAGGGCCCCACGCAACCTGACAGAATCTCCAGCGTACAAAGGGCAGTTTTGTGTGAAGGAGAGGGTGGGTTTTTTTCATATTTTCCAATGGGACTGGGAGACAACCAGACCTGGGGCTGACTCACTATATCCAGCTCTTGAAACCAGTCTCTTGGAGTATGCAATTTTTATATTGTCCTCTTCTCGGTCTAAGGAAGCGGCGGTGCTGTGGAGTGAAGGATGGTGCCCCACGTGTGCATTACCCGTCCCCCTGCATCTAAAGCTTTCCACTTGAAACAAGAGCCCACGCACTGAGCTCTGCTGCCAATCCAAATCCCAGCACTGATTGCTGTGCGGCTGAAACACAGCTGCAGCTCCCCTCCTGATTTTGTCCAGATCCTCAGTTCTATGAGTACTTCTGCTCCTTCCTTTGGAGCTGCTTGAACTCAATTAAAAACCCTTTAATGGGACCTGCATCTTCCAAAGGAGTCTCTGTTAGCTGCTTGCCATGGCTATAATTTCCAAATGCTTTCAATAACCCTTTTTTAACTACCTCCCTCTACAGAAACCCAAAATCTCTCCTTCCACCTTCCCCTCGTCTAGCCAGTCTCTGGATGTGCTAGTCACTGACTTGAGAGCACTTTGTTCTTGTCTGGCACATCAGCAGGTGTCACAAGTAGTCACCTAATCAGCACTCTTTTGTCAATATCTCGAACGCCCTGTCTATTAAAAATACTAAAAATACCTTAGCTCTTAACGAGTCACTGTTTCCAGCATATAAACTTTTCCATTCCAGAACGACTCACTGTAATGCCTAATAAGCTTACAGTTGTTATAATCTAAGTAAAATAGGACACCTTCATCTACTTGTGCCATGTCCCGCCTGTGACTACATGAAAGGGGTGGATGTGTGCTGCTGTTTCTGTAGGCATGTGTTAACCAGGATGAAATACTTTTATTTATGGATTTTTGGTTCTTCTTCTGCCCACTGCCTGGGCAACACCACTCACTGATGTAGGTCTTGTGAGATTTTTACATCTGCCCTCATGAGCCAGAGCATCAGCTGCTGCTGGGTGTTGAGGGTCCCTGCCTTCCCATCATGCAGGGGTGGGTGGGCTGCAGTGAGGGGCCAGGGAGTCACTAGCTGGGCACAGCATCTTTGCATAGACAATTACATTTGTGACTGGGAACGGAGAAGATTTAGCCACAATATTTGCATAGCTCCTGTGCAGATCTCTGCAAGCATTGGTACCTAACCCCAGGGTGGCAGTTGTGCCCTTGGCCCAGGGCCCATGTGATGGAAGAGGGCTGGCTGCAGTTTTCTTGGCCATCTTGGAGATGCCAGCTCAGGAGAAATGGATTCCTTCTCCTGGTGGTCCTGGGAACATGTCCATAGTTAGCTGTGCATCTGGCATCTAGTACTGTTGTACATGGTCCAGGAGGTGTGAGCCTCCCCCACTGATGATGCTGTCACTGGGACTCAAATACCTTGTGGTGGCCACGGTTTAAAATGCTTTGCCTGCTCTAAGGGAGCACGTGAAACATTTCAGTAGTTCTAAGCTGTAGCATTGGGAGTGCCACTTTCTCATCAGTAGCTTTCTAACTTGTTTCATGCAGAGTCCTGGTGTTTGTGCAGGTGAAGGAACAGTGAATCCAAATTGGTTTTATGCAAAAAATGCAAATATCGCTTTTATTAGTAGATCGCCATGCAACAGGGACAGCACATTTGCAAAGCAATACAGCTTATTTTCTGCAAATCTCTCCTCCTCATTCCATGTAAGGTCGGGTATCCTTGACCATTACATCCTTGAGAGGCCCTGGCAGCCACATGCTATTGCATGGAGTAGTAACTTTGCAGTAAAAATAAGGTCTTATTCTCTCCAGGCCAAAGAGTGGCTCCAATAGTGCTAGCAGCCAGCAATGGAGCTCAGCAAGGTTGCCAAAAACCAACCATTTCCAAGCTGAAATACTGAAAGCTAACTTGTGATTTCTAGTTGATCTTGGTACTGTTCAGTCCGAGACTGTGAAGGTCTCATTGCTTTTCTGTAGAGAGCTGGGCTTGTTTTTCATATAGAAAATCTACAAGGGAGATACGGGAAACTTCTAGTGATCACCCTGTAGGTGAGGCTGCCTTTCTGTAGCTTCCTTCTATTCCTATCAGGAGTAATTTGAGAGCTTGGAAATGCGTGATTTTTTTCCTTTTCTTATTTTTCCCTTCTGGAAAGGAAGGTTTCCCAAGCCATGATTCAGTACCACTGAACTAATACCTTAGGTTTACGCCTGTGTGCTGGTCCCTGCCCCTGAGGACAGGATTGCCACACTTCGAGCCAGTGGCATGGCTTTGTGATAGCAGCTGCAGCCTCCCAGTACTTGCACAACACCCCAGAATGGTAGGGGAATTAACCCTGCAGGGCAGGAGATCCCTGCATGGGAACACAACACTGAGATAGCTTCTTCTGTCCACACCAGGAAGGGACAAGAAGGATTGCGAACACAGCGCACCATAACTGAACCAAAGAGGAAGCACTGACCCTAATATGTTAATCCTGAATGGTCACAATGAACTTACACCATGAGGAGCTGTGTAAAACTGTCTAAGAGTTAGCTGGACTTCTAGGGAGTATCCTCCATATCCTTGGTGCTCCCCAGTTGCCCATCTCTTAGGCTCTAGGGAGGATAAATTAACACTGCATAAATTGCTGTGTCTGGCAGCATTTAATACCTCACAAGCCTGGCCTGCAGCTCTGAGCTGTGTGGGAGGCAGATAAGCTGTGACCAGAGGTGTCACACAGAGCTGGCTTTCTGCAGAAGCTGGGCAGGCTGCTGCCTCGAGCTGCTGCTTGGAGGACCATCCCAGCAGTGAGAGAGGAGCCTCAGAGCTGAGGGTGGATTAAAATCAGTCCATGAACCATGATGAAGAGAAACCTGACCCCTAGATCTACCAAAGCATGGAGGTGGGAGAGACTGTATGGCGAGTGACTGCTCTTGGATGGGGTCCTGTTTCTGCTCAGGCTGTGCTGCTGCTCTCAGTCCATGCTGCAAGGCAGGGCCCTGCCCCAAGTGTAAGCAGGGCTGGCTCAGCCCCCTTAAATAGCACTGAGGATGAGGGCACAGTGGGGGGGGGGGGGGGCATCTCTGTAGGTGGGACCCCAGTGAAGGGACTGGCAGCAGTGGCTGTGCTAGTACAGCCACAGTGCCCTGGTCCCAGCACCCAGGTACCTTCTGGAGTGAGTATGTCAGCACATCCTCCCCCAGGAGTCACAGCTGTGCTTCCCAGGGAAAGCCACCAGGAATTTTTGGTTCTCCACCCATACCTCGCTCTGCTCGACTTTTCTATACTTGCACTCTGAGAAGAGTAGTAGTAGGTGTGCCCTTTTTCCAAGCCAGATCTGAAAACGTGCACTCATTTATTCCGAACAAGGCAGATTTCTGGCTCCGCTGTGCACTCCTTATTTCAAACACAGCGTAAGTAGCACACAACACGCCTTGCAGAGTCCTGCCATCTCACTGATCTCTCAGTGGCTCGCTCAGGAAGGCTACCTCCTGCTCTGCAAGCTTCAACACCATGTAATGGAAAAATGTAGAAGTGGGGCCCAGCTGTGCGTCAGCGGGTGCCTTGGCAACCTCCGCCTGCGCTGGGCTCGGCGATAGGCGCGCGGGGCTGTCCGTCACCACCGGGGATGAAATGTAGCATAAGCATCCCCCCCTCCCTTACGAGGGAGAAGAAGGAAATACCAGGGTTTGCTGGTGTCACTGGAGCTTGCCGGGTGCTAACAAAGCAGTAATTTATGAGCCTTGCAAAGAATTTCATCGTTCTTCAAAGCAGGACAGAGGCATCTGGCACTGGGCCATTGTGTTTGTATCAGTACAGGAAAAATGCTGAATTTCTTCAAAGCTGCCACAGCGTTTCCTATTTTTAGGTTAACAATGCCTGTTTTGCTGTACAGCATCAAATGTCAACAAAGAATGAAGATCTATTTATGTTGCTTTATTGTAAAGCTGAAGCAACAGGAAGCCATGAGCCATCTGGATGCCTTCTGAGCCCTCCAAAACCTCCATCCCGAGTCAGTTTTAAAATGCGCTGTGTTATGGCCATGCCCGCTGATTTGCTCTCTGACGGGGGAAGAAATGATGGGGATTTGGGGTTTTGCCTTCCTGTCCTCACACCCTTCAAGATACTCTGCAGGGGAGAGAAACTAAATGACTCACTCTAGATTGCGCTTGTGTTCAGAGGCACGTTGTTTCTTGCTGTCGTTCGTGCTCTCCCTTTTGAGGCAGCATCTCAGCACCAGTGTGCACCTCAGTGGGTGCCTGTGCTGCTGCCTGCATTTTACAGTCAAAGGGCAGGCACTCGCTGGAGAAAGGGATGGTGCCAAGGGCCCTCTGTGCTCCTGAGGATGAGAGAAGTCAGGAAGGACACCAGCTGTCCTGTGTTCTGCTACAACACTGTTGGAGAAAGCCAGTTTTGACAAAAGTTGCTATCATTACAGACTCCTTTAATACAGGAGCTATGGTTGCTTGCTTACTAACATCAACCCCAAAGGAACTGCTGCTCTGACATTGGTATTTCTGAGTTGGAGAATGGAGGACGTCCAAGCTAGACATGTGGTTTAGGTGGTAAACTGATCCTTGCCTTGCTGCAGGAAAACACTTGGAGCATGAGCGGTGTGTTATAACACTGCAAGTAATTTTCCTGCGAGGGCAGGTACCAAATGCCTGTAGGGGGCACGAAGCAGATCTTGGCTCTGGAGGATGCTTGGCACCTTGGCTTGCTGAAGCAGCTCATCGAGCTGTCACTGAGCGAGGAAGCGGCAGTGCCTGCCCTCTCTCCTGCACTCTGCAAACACTCTCCTGGGTGTCTGCAGCAGCCAGCTGAGCTGTAGGGTGAAGTCCTGGCCACTCACTGCTCACTCCCCCAGCCTCCTCCACTAGCTGCTTATTTGGGAAGGAACTTCCTTTTTCTCTTTTTATTTTGATTTGGAAAAAATAAAATTAGAAAAAGCCTGTTGGAGACAAAGTGACTAAGTGATTCGTGTGCTGCTGAAGGAAATGAACAGTAAAATGTCTGAGGGGATAAGATGACTTAAGTTTTCTTCCTCCTCTTCTGCTTCCCTCACCTTCTAAGAGAGACTAAACATAGTTGCCTGCAGCAGGACTTCAGCAGCCCACAGACACAGCCTCAGAGATCGTGGGTTTGTGCCTTGCTGGAAAACCTGGTTGTTCAGAAGATTGGGCGTCTTCCCTACATTAATCTCTCTTCTCCCTTGCTTTCCCCCAAGACAAAATATATTTAGAAATGCTAGGACACAATGAGCTAAACTCTGGCTTTGTTACACCCATGTTTATAATGGGTTCATTGTATTGCCTCTGCCAGTGCCCTTGCGATTTTACAGCTAGATATAACTACCCTTCATCTTTGTCTCCTTTTTTGGACCAGAAAATGCTTGAGCATCCTCTTCAACCATAACAGTGCTGTTCCAAGAAAGACTATCTGTATTTTAATATGAAACCCACGATCTCTACCTCTTTAAAGGATGTCACACTGTGTCGTGCCACTCGCCTTAAAATAGCCTCTTTCAAGAGAAATATTTAGTTTAGAAACAATTTCCCTTAAAAAAAAAAAACTGAAAAGAAAGAAGCAATCAGATCTCTGGATCTGTCTTTATAAATTATGAACCTGAATCTCCTGGATCACCCTTGGGTGATGCTGTTTGTGGTCAGGGTGTTGTCAGCATTGCTGTAGCACTTAGACCCTCTCTTCCTACATCCGGGACTCCCACATAAGGCACTTACCAACTCTGCCATTGCCTCAGCTGAGCAGTGTTCCTCCCCAAAACCCCAGCATACTCTTGTTTGTGCCTGTGCCAGCATCAGCCCCCCGGGGTTACCTGCATTCCCAAGTGAGCTGACTTGGGAGGGGCAGGGTGTTTCTCCCCAAGCATCCTCTCCCTGCTGCACACCCAGGGATTCAACCATTACAGAGGTGATTTTCCATTAATAATGCTCAAAAGAAAGTTCCATTTTCCTGTTTCAGATGAGCATTTCCCTTTTGGGTTAGAGAAACCTCTTCCTCCCCAGCACCCTGTGGAAGGCTGTAAATATACACCGAAGCAGCAAATTTCTTTGCTGGCCCTGCATCCTCCAATCACCAAAAATCCAGCATCCCCCCAGCTGGCACCTTTACTGGCACCTCTGCACCAGCTCATGGGAGATCAGGGCCGTTTATAAAGGAGCAACATGATTTTTCCTCAATTTCTTAGGAGTTAACAGATGAAATCCTCTTTTTTCTTCCCCCGCCCCACCACCCTGCGTGTCAGCACATGGTTGGGTTGGAAAATCCAACCCCCGTGTGTCGCACCAGGATGTAGGGTTGGGTAACCTTCTCTGTGTCTCCGAGGATCCCGTCCTTTTCCCTAAGGGCTCAGGGGAGTGGGGGGTGCAGCAGGGCTTGTCGGCTCTGTGCACAAGCTTCAAAGGCAGCGTAAGAGAAGTGGTGTAGGAGCTCCCGTGGCAAGAAACCTCCTTGCCTGAATGCCGTGACAGCTTCTTCCCCCACCACCACGCTGCCCTTTCCCGGCACAGGGTTGCCCAGCCAGCTTTCGGATGCTCTCACACCAGGCAGGCGTGGCGGGACATCGGCTTTGGCGGCAGAGGTATGTACCTGGCCCTGCAGAGGTCGAGCTGCGTGCTAAAGCGACATTTTTTGATGACTCATAACTGAAATGGTTAAGGGGTGTGTGTAGGGCTCTGACTGGGAAAATGAAGCCAAAGAAAATTACTGGTTCTGTGCTGAGGTCTGCTCGCTGTCAGACCTTCTGCTGCAGCGGGCCGAGGGGCAGTGGAAAGTGTGCTGTTAACATGAATTCCATACTCTGTCACGGTCTCCAAGTCACACAGCTCAGTGGCTGCACACAGCCGGTGCTCTTGCTCTGCTGAGCTTGTCCACCCCCTGTCCCCACCAGGCTGGGTGAGCCCACTCCTGGGTGTGGCAGTGATGAGCAACCTGCCTGAAGGAGCAGGGTCTGCATCTGTATAGATAGGGAACAGGGTAATCTAGCTGAAGTCAATGGAGACACACTCCCTGTTCTCAGCCTGACACTGCTGTGTGGAGAATTGGGAATGAGCAGCTGAGCATGAGAGATGCTCCATGTTCGAAGCCCTGTAATTAGCTTGGTCTTGCTGTGCTCCTGTGAGCCCCTGGCTCTAGCACAGTCTCTGGCTGATGTGCCCAGTGAGCAAGGAGTCCCTGCAAGCAGATGCTTTTAAAGTGTGTTTGTGCTTCCCATACCCACTCAGGGCAGTGCAGCTGGAAAGCTGCTGGAGGAGAAAGGCTCAGGGCACCCATAAGGTAGGCTTGGAAGCAGACCATGGCAAACGAGTTTATGTCTGTCTCATTCTGGTGGAGACAAGCCCTGTGTGTTCCCACAAGCCCTGGTGCCAGGAATAACAGATGCTGAGAGCTGTAAAAGCTGACCTGCACTGTTCTTACCTGCACACCACCTTGCAGCACACAGGGGAACTACTCTGTGGGTGCACAGTGCCTGTAACAAATCTTTCTTTGCCTTCAGGCCTAGGCCACTTTTTTTAAATAGCCCTTAGTGCTGTTTTAAAAGCAGAACCTCTGAGATGCTGTGCTAAATCTCCTGGGAAGATGCTTTGGGCACTGTGAGGTGCATATACAGCACGTCTGCAGCTGCGAGGAAGATGCTGCATGGCACGTGCCTGCGGCTTTCTGGCTGCTTGCAATACCCCTGTTTTAGCAAAGAGGTTTCCCAAAGCCATCATCTTTCTACTATGCTTCTTCTGTAAGGATCCGAAACCAAGGAGTACCAAACTGCATTTCCACTCCTGGAGGAGTTTGTCTTGGTTGTTGATTATATTTAGGAGCTGCCTAGGAAAAGGGGACTATCCCATGACAATGAGTTGGGGGTGCTGGGGAGCTATGGCCAAGGCAGGCTGGTGCTCCCAGCAGCTTCTGTGCAAGCAGAAACTCCTCCAGCCACTTAGTAGAGGATATGAGGTCTCAGCTCCAAAGCAGGAGAGACAATAAAACTCCCAAATAGTACTTAAAAACATCAAAGTGCTATCCAAACATGAGGGACTCCAAACACAAATGAAAGTGCTAAACTGATTTAAAGGGGAATTAAAAGGTCACGCATGTTGAACATTTAGCTTTAGAGTTTAGTCATGTTTATGAAACTTATAACTGCTCTTCTAAATCAGCTTTTTACTGTTCATATACCCAGTAAATGTCGGTATGTTCAGGGCTTATGACTAATTTTTAAAATTTTCTGTTCTAAACAAATTACCGCAGCCATAGCCTGGCCCTTTTTTTCCTTCTCTTCCATCTCTGCCTTGCCACTCTACCAAAGGCACTTAAAATGCATCCAAACATTTCACTTGCCCTTGGAAAAGAGATGCATTTCTCACTCATATATTCCACAAAGTGAAGTTCAGTTATGGTCAAACAGCAGAAAATCAGGGAACTCACTCCATGAGCGAGAAGAGCAAGGAACAGCGATGGAAATGTTTTCTGTGTCCAAGATCAGCACAAAGTGCTGGGGGTCTCAGCAACAGCAAAGCTCAAGTCTACAAGCCAGACCTTTCTCATCCAACTTCTCCTGCAGATTGCCTCACTAACATTGCATGACTTGGCTTTTGCTTGTGTATCAGCAGTGCTTATGGGCATTATGCTCCTAGGGTGTTATATTTACAGTATCCAGGTCAATGGCCTCTGTGCTATGTCAGAGGAAAGACTTCAGAAGGCTACAGCAGCACTGGAAGTCCGTGGCAGCCGTGTCTCACCTGTGTCCACCCTGCCTGAAAATGTCAGACTGAACCAATGAGTGATGTAGTATCACCACACCATAGCATGTGCCTGCTGTGAGCCCCAACGGGGAAGGAAATCTGTGTCCATCCTCCTCCTTTGGGACATGAGCTCTGGGCATTTTAGCTCACATCATGGCCCATGTCAGAGAGCAGACTAGTCCATTCCCAAGATTTCTGTGTCTCCTCCTGAATCCAACAGAAAGAAATCAGACTCAAAAAACAAGCATTATTAGTTGCTTTGTTCCACTCGTTGATGCTATTCCTCCATTTGGAGTCTCTGACCCAAAGTGCCTCTGGACAGACTGTAAATGGTATCATCCTGGTTTGAATCTCTAAAAGTTTACCTTCAAATTGTAGAAGAGAGTGTTTGATAGCCCTTGTCCTGTGATTAACTCTATCTGCCAGTCTAAATCAGCCAGATTGGAAACAACTGGGACTTTACAGTACAGCTCCCATCCCACCTCCCTGACATGTAAGAGCACATGTCTTGTGCACAGGTTGTTTCTTGCAGGAAGGCTCTGCCCAACCAAACCACTGCCCTCCAGGACACTGCAGCTCTGGCCTTTAGGCTGCTGAGATGGCCTTTAAATCAAGCATCCAGAGACCAATGCAGTTGTTTAGTGTCATGAAGGGCACGTCCACGTCTTCTGTCTCAGAGAGCATACGGAAGCTAGCAGCAGTTTGGGATTTTTAGTGGCAGGGTTGGGAAGGCTGTGCGGGTCCTTCCCCACCAGCAGCATGAGAGTGAGAAGTGCTAAAGCCAGCACAGGCTCAGGAGCCCACGTCCCCAGCTTGTGGTACACTGCTGCAGGAGCTGATGAGCAGAAATGATGCTGTGAGCCAGAAAGACGGTGGTGAATACTCCAGAACTGGGAAAAGGATCAAACACAAGTCTCCAGATGGAAACGGAGCATTTTCCATCAGAGCCGATGACAAGTTCCCTGATAGAGGGATACAGGGTCAGATCTTTGGACAGCATATCCCGTTTCTCAGTTGGACGCCTGATCTGGCTGCCTGGAGCTCTGTGCACCACTGTGTTGTACAGATGAGCTGCAATGCTCCGGGACCCTTCTCATAAATCATTTTGTGATTGTGATGGTAGCCCATTTTTGGCTACCAGCAAGGATTTTTACAACCTCCTGGCTTTTAAAAACTAGCTGCTTGCAGAGGAAGAAGCACTGCACTGCTTAAGCAGCAGTCCACCAAAAGTGATTAGCTGTTTCTGAGTTATTCACTTACCTTCTCCAAGCTGCAAATTGCTTAACAAACCTTATTGGTGTGTACTTAATGAGTAACAAATACATTTGCAGAGATCTGGATCGGTTCCCGCTCAGGAAAGTAGGCTGAACATGTCTAATGCTGGCAATTAATAATTCAACTGACTTTATGGGAGAGTCGCTTGTGGCTGATCTGCATTAGGAGGTTTTCAGCTTTGCTGCGGTAAAGGCTCTCCATCAGGAAGAAATGCCTCATGGAGACAACTGTAGCTTTGAGGCTCAGCTACTCAGCTCCAATGCAGGCTTTGCCTTTGCTCTTACTCAGGCTTTTTTTGCTTTTTTCCTACTTTGCCATATTGGACAGAGAGGTCTGACACCGTCTCTCCTCTCCGTAGCCATTAGCCCTAAGCGTGGTGTTGACGTGGCTCCCACGCTGCTCGTGCTTTGTGGGTGAGGAGGTTCCAAATGTCCTTACAGGCGATGGGTGACTCCTCTGCAGCCGGCTCCCACAGCGCTCCGTTTCCTCCCATTGTGATAGGGGAGGTCAAGCTGAAGGACTACTGCTCACTCATCTGCCTTTGCTGCTTCTAATTCTCCTTGCCTCCATCACAGGCAGGAAGAGGGAGCCTGCAACAAGCTCCTGGTTTTTTCCAATACACTGGAATATTTTTTCCATGATCCAAGCAGATGTTCCTGGCTTTCATGCATTTTTGCTGAGGCTCCTCTATCGCACATACTGATCTCTTGCAGACGGCAGAGAAGCACTAGCTTTATCTCTATGACCCTCTACCCTAGATCTTTGGTCTTGGTGGGACAACTCCTTGATCTCACTGGAGAAGAGGGCATTCCTCACAAAGCAGGTGGGGAGTGGCTTCCCTCTTGTGAGAAGCAAAATCCTTCCTGGCTAAAACAGGACTATTCTGAAAAACAAAGCATCTGAAGTAAAAGAATGCACATATTAGGATTTTTTCTCTCTGTAAAGGTGGTGGAGACCTTGGAAAGTAGCAGATGCTACTATGCCCCAGTAGAAGTTACTACGCCCCAACAGAAGTTACTATGCCCCAACAGAAGCTACTACGCCCCAGCAGAAGTTTCTATGCCCCAGCCATCAAAATAATTTATCTAACAGGGCTTAGGAGTTTGGACTAGAATTTCTAGGCACCTAGAAGTGCCTTTCAGTCATCAAACTACATTTCCTTGTATTAACTTTAGTGAAGTCTGATGTTGGGCCTCACTTTATCTTTGCTCAACAACGTCTGTGGGACGTGGGACTGGCATTGCCTCTGCCAGGTTTTGTGGAGCTGCTGAAACTTTTCTTATATGCCTTGTGTGACTAAACCAAGAAATGCCCCCTGATCCAAAGCCCTCCCATTGCCAGTTGCTCCTCTGGCCAAAACAAAGCTATTTAGCTGTTGTGAGGTACAGAAGGGAACACACTGGTGAGGATGAGAGGAGCTTGTGTAGGAGGAAGATGATGTAAAATATGGGCTGTCACTTGCTGCCAGCATCAGGGTCAGTGGTCACAGCACGTGTGTTGCTGAAGCAGTCACTGGGCTCTCTCTATTGCTGCCTGGACAGAAGCAGCAGTTCCAAGGGGCTGGAAGATGGCAAAGCAGAGCAGAATATGAGCCCAGCTCTGCACCATGTTAGCTATCACGCTCTGGAGCATGTCACAGATTTTTCATCTGGAATCCTGAGTTTTGGTCACCCAGATGCCAGGACGTGGATGCCAGGAGGAGGTATTCCGTGGTACCTGCCAGCTCTGCCCCGCTGCCCTCTGCGCCCAGCGTCCGGCACAATGAACAAAGCTGGCCTCCTCGCCACGGCTGGAGTGACAAGGTTTTTCCCAGTCATGGGAAACAATCATCACTAAGGAAACCTTTACCACTTTTTAAAGACCAAAAGAAAACACATTCATTCTTTTAAACATGGAAAACTAAATGGCCTCTTTTTCCTTGGCTGCATATCCATGGCCGTGGAGCAGGCTGACACGGAGTGAACTCTTTGGCCAAACACTCCCCCCACTCATTTAGTTATCAAAAAAGAGAGCTCTCTGGTGCAAACTCTGCCATTCTCAGCTGCTTGCCGCACTGGTTTTTTAAACCAGAAAGGCTCAGGGCATGAGGAGTGACTTGCCAACCCTCTTACTTGTGAGTAAAACATCTTGGAGCCCTCCTGAGCTGTGCTGAAAGTACTTCCTGCAGGGGCCCCTGTCACCACAGCACTACGGCTTCATTTCTCTTTTTGGAAGAACTGGAATTGAAGCCCCCCGGAGCAGGGCTTTCTCAAAAGGGAATGGAAAGCCAGGGTGTCACTCATGCAAGTCCCTGGGCTACAGCAACTCCACTGAAGCCAGGGGAAGCAGTGGGCATTGGTGACGCTAATGTCTCCTCACAGTTTTCCTCCATCTCTTCTGATCCTAGGCTATTTCAGGATCTTCCTGGGAGAGAGAAGCTGAAGTTCTTTTCAGAATTGGGAAAATCATTAATTTAACACTGCTCCCACTCTTTTCCATCCCCTGCCCCAGCTGTGTAATCTTGCCTCTAACCATGCACGCTCTAGTTAATAAAAAACACTGAAATATAGGTTCAGTTCCTGCTATTTCCAGGAACATTTGGTCCCATAAAACCATAGGAAACCACAATTTCAGCAAATTAAATCAGTTACTGCCTATCTCTCTGGCTGAATGCATGGAAAGGGAAGAGCACCCTGCTGGCTCCATGCATGGGGAGTAACACCAGTCAAATTCCACTAGTGTCCGTGCTGGGAAAGGGAGGCAACAGGCAGTCCAAGAAAGGCATGTCTCCTTTGAGCAGACATTAAAGGAATGCCATGTGCAATAGGGAAAATGTACAGTGAGCACAGAGCTCATCAGTCACTTTTTGTTTAATCTATTTAAACACAATATATCCTCTGACCTTCTGGGCTGGCACTAAATTCTCCTATGTTGTTCTTTCCATACGAAGCTCTATTGACAGATGGGGAAAGCCTGGAGTTTGCTTTAAGCTTCAGATAAGTAAAGTTAAACATGCAGCAGATAAAATTGTTTTCCCAGCACTCCTCTCCCACTGACCAATTGTGGGTGCACACTAGGAGGGCTTAATTCCTCTGGCTTGTATCCCACCCCCAGGTCAGGGCACTGTGCTCTGCGGCAAGCAAAAGCTGTAAGAGGGCAGAGGCAGAAGCAGAGGGCTGCAGAAACCCTGGAAAATTCAGTTTTAGAGTTGGTTCTGACAGTTGCTGAGCTTCATTTCCATGTGGCAGACTATTAGGGAAAATGGTGCTGCTCCTTGCTAAATATATTTCCAGAACCACTAAATAATTTACTTAGCAGCTAATCAGTTGGCATTTGCTGATGCTAAAGCAGGTTTTAAATTAAAAGTGTAGAATTGCATCAGACACCTCGTGCATGTTCTTTGCTTATACAGGCTCCATGCTTTTGTTTTGTATGCAAGAGTGCAATTGGTCAACACAGCTTCGTGAATTTTCTGGGAGGTCAAGAAACCACAGAGTTGGATTTGGGGAACAGCAGGGTGCCAGGGTGCTACGAGCAGGTGCAGGCTTTGATCATGCAAAAGAGTTGGAATTGTGCTCCCCTTTCAGCTTGACAACCTGCAGGCTCACTTCCTTGCAGGCAAATGAGAAGAGCACACACCTGCCCTTCACCAGCATCACTTGGTAACACCACCTACAAAGCTATTTTTTCCAGAATGGTGAAAAATCCTTTAGTCCGAGTCTGGGGAGTTATCACAGGTAACACCTCCATGTACGTACAGCTGTGCCTGTGCTTCTGGACGTGCCAGCAAATAACTCCTTGAAATGTAAACCAAAAGTTACAGAGAAGCCCGGAGGCGATAACCTTATGGTTCTCAACAGGCCGTGTTAAAGAAGATTTCTTTACTGTAAATAGCTTTAATGCTCCTTTTATCTATTAATAGCACCAGGCAGGGCAGGAGGCAGCAGCCCGCTGAGTGCAGAGGGGCTGTTTCCTCTGAGGGGCCGTGGAGTTAGACTGGAGTGGTGTGAACCTTGTGGCTCTGATTTTCCATGGCCAGTTGCAGGAGCCTGACACAGAGTTTGGCATGACCGGAGATCCCAAGCTGTCAGCTTTCAGATCTCTGAATGCACGTTGGTGTCTGAATAAAGAAGCTCTCAGCCATTCTCAGAGGCTGTGAAGGACCCTCCAGATGGTTAACAGCTACCTAACATCTCTCTTGGACCTCTAGGGAAAATCTGAAGGCTGACTTTTTGGAGCCACTCTTTACCTAGGGAGAATTTTGTTAGCTTCAGGCAAAGGGGGTGTCAGGATCACTGGGGGCATTGACTAGGGTTGCTCCTGTTGCTCCTCCATGGCCCAGACTCCACAGCCTGTTGGCAGCCCCAGAGAGCAGACAGGTGGAGTCATGCAACTGCTGGTTTACTAGAGGAGCTGCCCATTGCAAAACTTGCTACCTTTTGAGCAATAGGACATTTTGTATAGACCCCCAGAAAAATTGGACCCAGCAGGCTGCTCTGCAAAACGAGTTGTGCGTGCTGGGCAGTAATGTGCCATGGGCTGAGGGCACGGGATAGCTTTCTTTTGATGAAGCAAATGTTCCCTCATTACACTGGGAGTGGGTTCAGGCATAAAACGAAAAATCTGATGACTGCTGAAGGAATTGAAGGATTTGGAGAGAGGAATTGGTTCCTCCTCTCTCCTGCAAGTGCCCATGTGGTTGCCCCTGTGAAGTCGGGGGGAAGATGCTGCGTGAAGCAGAACTGTGGGTGACCCCTGTGGCAGAGGCATCTGGCCTTGCAGTCAATTTCCATCCTCAATATAAAAAAGTCATTACACACGTCCTTAAAACTTGGGTGGAAATGCCTCGCCAAAGGTGTGCCTGAAACTGGATAAAGCCCAGATGAAAAAGTGTAAGGGATGGGGATGTGTTACGTGGTTCTCATGCAGCTGTTTCTGTCTCATTCAGCTCAAGAAGGGTTGTAGTTGTGTTTTGTGTCTCCAGGGGACTCAGGGTCATTCCCCTGCACTGGGAGCAGTGCTGGAGCAGAGTTCATTGCTCCTGGGAAAGCCCTGGCAGGGGCAAGCCATGGCTTGCCTTGCTTTAGGGGCTTCTTTCCTTCATTCTGCCTGCGCTTTGAAGTACCTCAAGGTTTTAGCTATAAAGCTCTAACCACTGAAAAACAAAATCTTGGATTGGGAAGGCGTGTTGCCTTGGCATGTTTCCTGGGACTGAGTGACTTATGATGCTGTGCTGGAAGCTTGGGGAGGACTCCTTGTTTTAGAGGAGGTGGGTCACTCTCGTCTACAGTCCAAACTCCCTCGGAGACCTTTTCTTCCCCCTTTTTTTTTCATGACATCAGCCAGGACTTGATGTTACTATTTTAAAAACAAAAGGAGGGGACACCCCCCCGCTTCCCTCCTGCTCTCTGCCAAAAGGAGAACAAAGAACAGCTAAAGCGCACAAGTTCTGGCACTCTCTTTGGAAATAAAAACATTCATCCTCATGTCAGGTAGGGAACTGCCCGACCCCCCTGCCAAAGCAAGCAAGCTGGGCGGCAGAGCAGACCCATGGCACTGAGAAGCCTGGGCGAAGGGGATGCCCGGTGTCACCCTGTGCTCGGCAGCTCCTTGCCAAACTCCTGCACTGCTGTACCAGTGCCAGGGTGCTCTGAGACGCTCCTGGCCACGGGCAGTCTGCCAGGGGAGGGCTACCCTGATCCTCCCGGGCTGGGAGGTGGGGGAGGATCTTTCTTCCTCCCCTCTCCCACCCCTGGTCCCTGCTGCTTGGGCAGCCCCTGCATCTCCGGGCGATGTGTCCCAGCTCCCCAGCAGGGCTGGTGCACAACACAGGGGTCACCTGGTGTGATTTCCACACTTTAGACACTAACATCTTTGTCTGGCTTCTTCCTCACCATTTAAACATGTCAGCAGTTCCCAGCATGGATTCCTGTGCTGTGAGTTCACCCCCAACAAGCATCCAAACTGCAAGTTGGGGCTGCTGGCTCTTCCCTGCCTGTCTGCGAAGCATTACTGGAACAGGGGCCAATTCTCCAAGCATGAGGAAGAGATTACTTGGGCTTTCTGGAAAGCTCCCTCCCATGCCTTCAGAGCGGAGCAAATGAGGATAATTTATCTGCAGGCTTCCAGCTGAACCCAGAAGCTTGGAGCAGCCAGAACTACACTGTCTGTTTGTCCCAGCTCCCACAAGAAGGCATTTTTCCATTGTTGCTCTTGTATATTGTTCACATGATTTGTTTGTGCCATCACCTTCTGGGGCTGAGATAAGAATCCCCCCCTTCTACTGGTGGTGTGTTCCCCAGAACAATCCAGGGGAAAACTCTCTCAGGAAGGAGCCTTTGAAGGAGGCCTTCGTATGTCCAATGCAGCCTTCGTTGCAGCCATGTAAATAGCTTTGTGCAATCTATCTGGTGAGAAGCAGAATATGCCAGAAGGGAATTGTTCTCTAAACTGCAGTTTGGATGGGCTAAAGCGGGCGGATCAGTGCACGTGGGTCACCAGCATAATGGACATAGCAGCTGCCTTTCAGGGGGAACAAAAGCCAGGCAGTGAGCCTCTCTGTGCCTGTGCGAGCGGCTCTTGTTCCCGGCAGGAGCTGGAATTCAGTTTTGTGGCCGGATAGCAATCCTGGGTTCTCTTCTCTGCTCCATCTGCTGTGATCTAATGCGGTGCTCAAGGATGGGTTAATGTCCCTGCTGCTTCCGCAGAGGGATGCAGGGAGAAAAGACAAGGCGGTATGGATGGCTGGGCCCTCTGCAGCAGAAGCAGCCAACTGGAACAACACTGTAACACCATCCACTTTAGTGAAGTTACTCGTGATTTTTGAATGTTGAGGCCCAGTGGCTCTGGCTTGGCACAGTGCAATGGGAAAAGAGCAGATTGTCTGTTTGCTTCCATCCTGCGCTGGCTCCGGTGCCTCTTTCCCTGTCCAAAACAGCTGCGTGCTGCCTGAAGTGACTTTACAAACAGTAAAGGCTTAAAACATTGCATTCACCTTCATGATTTTTTTTCCCTTTAGAGCAAATCATGGCGGAAGATCAAGAATATGGTGCACTGGTCCCCGTTTGTGATGTCTTTCAAGAAGAAGTACCCTTGGATCCAGCTAGCGGGACACGCAGGTACAGAGCATGGGGAGGGGCAGAGTGGTGGAAAGGTTCTTTATTATCTCAGGTTAATGGGCTTTGTTGGCCTTGATTGCTTCAGACTGCTGCATGAGTGTCACAGCTTGCAGCTCCCATGTCTCTAGTCCAGGAGAGGGACTTACCTAAATGCTAGGGAGGGTGATGTGACATGCAGTGCTCTGGGCTTTCAGTCTCCCAGGGCCAGCAGGTGTTATTGCCACCTTTTTCTCAGGCAGCAGAAAGCCGGGTCCTTTGGGTGAGACCCAAGCCCACCTCACGATCAACAGCAAAGCAGATGATGCTGCCCAGCACGAAGGTGCCCCACACATGAGCCTAGAGACAAAGGTGTGAACCTACTGGAGAGCACACAGAGGCTATGAAGCAAATGTGTTGAGTGCTGCAGGGCAGGTCTCTGCCCTCTTTGAGGTGTGACAGTGCTGGTCATAAACCTCCGGCAACCCAAGCTTTTAAGTCACATCCTGTGGGGACTCTTTTTGAGTTCAGGTGTAAGTGGAGATGCCTCCAAGGTGTTGGGCCGCCCTTCTTGTTTGACATCATCCCCCATGCAAAGCAAGTGCCACATCATCCCTTGTCACTCTCAGGTAGTTTCAAGGCAGCGGCCAACGGCAGGATCCTGAAGAAGCACTGTGAATCCGAGCAGCGCTGCCTCGACCGCCTGATGAACGATGTCCTGAAGCCGTATGTTCCTGCCTACCACGGCGACGTTGTCAAGGATGGGGAGCGATACAACCAGATGGAAGATCTGCTGGCTGAATTTGACTGCCCCTGTGTTATGGACTGCAAAATGGGGGTCAGGTGAGTGGCTTTGGGGATGTTATGTGAGTTTTAAGATGGGATACCCAAAGCAAATGCATCTCCTGGGTAAAACTGCCTGAAACATGCAGGTAAGAACACCAGGCTCATCTGTCTTCAGGAAAAGCTAAGCCAATAGCATGAGGGAGAGAGCCATGGGAAAGCCTGGGTATGGGAAGGACGCATCAGGCTCCTTCCTTCTCTACTTGTTGGCTGTCTTGCATGCTGGGAAAGTGGTTTGGTGTGTTGGAAGGGACAGCACTCTGTTTGGGTTTGGGTATATCAGAATGGCACAGTAGCTTTTAGGAGTATGGAAGCCTTCCTCTCTCTGCACATGAGGACACAGTCATGGGTCAGGGACCAAAAGGTGTGGGAGATCCTGTCCAGGGTTCCAGGGGTGTGAAATGGCACTTGAATGGCACAACTTCAGTGAGCGAGAAACTTTCCGTCTGCTCACGCTTTCCTCCTTTGCGCACTGGAGGGATAAAATGCGTGTGCTAAGTAGTTTAGTGCCTTTCATGCAAAGCTCTTGAAACGTTTCCTAACAGATGAGCAACATTACCCGTGTCCTCCTTGAGAACCATCTACAGATACTCCAGGATCCCAGGCTGCAGCCACTTGGCCAGCAGCAGCTTCTGAGTGAGCGATGCCACAGCTGACAAGGGTGTCCAGAGCAAATGTGAGCAGGATTAGTGACCCCAGGTGGCTGCCAGTTTTGGAGCAGCTTCAGGCCACCACTCGGCCCTGGATCTGCTGCAGGCTGGCGACGGGGCGGGTTGAGACCCCCCTCGCTGGCGAAGATGCAGCCCAGACGTGGTGGAGACACTTGCGCTGCTGGAAAAGCTGATGCTTTCTGTGGGAGGGAGGAATCTTTTTTTTCCCTCCTGAACTCCTGATGTGAAACTCGAACTGGCGTGTTGGGCTGTCGGCAGGGAAGAGGCGAGGAATACTTTCCACCCGAGGGGCGGAGAGAAGGGCAGGGGGCCCGGCGCAGCCACGTGGCCCTGGCTGGCACATACCATGTTGCTGTGGGAAGGAGACAGGACCCACTCTGGACCCAGAGACAACAGCCACCAGAAGAAGACCTGCTGGTCATGCTGCCCAGGTGTTCCTGCAGCTGTTTGTGGGAGGAAGAAAGCCTCCCACGAACAGATCACAGGCCGGGTGATTTGTGCACCTGTGGTTTTGGAGCTCAGGCAAGCAGAACAGGCAAGGGGCACATGTGCTGGGCCTCATCATCCTTAAATAAGATGGTGCTGTGGGAAGAGCTTGTAAGGGAGGGTGAATTGAGTTTAATGCTATAGAGTGGGGCATCCCTATGGCCGAGCAAATAATCTAAACCTGAAGGCCATTAAACCTGTCATCTGAGCCAGGCAGATGCAGGTTTGGGTTTTTTTCTGCCAACCTGGCTTTGGGATGCAGCAGCCTACTCCAGTTGCTCCTAAACAAAACTTTCTCTTTCTTAAGCCCTGGTGATGGTTCAAGCCTGAGGTGACAGGGGAACCAAGCCACAGAATTAGATGATCCCTCATTCTCCTCAGGAGGAAATCTGAGGAGCATGACCAGCACTTGTAGCAGAGTGCTGCTTTATTATGCTGTTTTATTCCGTGTGTCCCAAAATCATGGGTTTGGTGATCTCAGCTGAAGACTTTAATTTCTTTCATCTGCAGTATTTTTCACAGGGACTGATGCCCTGGAGATGTCTGCTCAGTGATCAGTGCTTGCCCTAAGTAAAGGCACCATTTTCCCTTGCTAAGCCTGTGGGGGACACAGGAACATTGTCCCACATACTCTGCCTAGAATCCTTCCCATGTGTTTTGTTTGGTTCTGGAGATGAACCAAGCATGAAGTGCTGGGATTTTGGCACAAGGGACATGGGCAGAGGGCACTGTCCCTGTGCAGAGCTGGGCATGGCTAGTGGGAAGTGTAGAGCAGTTTGGATTTGGGGGGAAGGAGGTGACAGGGTCATTCCTGTGTCCTTTTGCTGGGACATCTCACCCAACTTGGTGAATTGTTTGAGGAGAGCCTGGACGCTTGCCAGGCTGAGCCAGGGCAGGTTTGGGAGCTACCAGATGAACTCCATAGTGGTTTATTACTGCTGCAGGAAGTATTACTTTGTGGATGACAGTTTTCTGCATGCCAGAGTGCAGAACTTCACCAGTGTGCTCCTCTGAAGGATGCACAAAACCAAGGTCTTGGCACGCTCCTCTACACCTTCCATTCTCCTTCCCTCATTTCTCCATCCCAGCTGCACCCCCTGGTCTGGGGGTGATGGTAAGCACCTGGCCAAGGCTGCATCCCTTCCTCTGCTCCATCTTGCAGAGAAAGCTTTTGCTAGATAGTCCACTTATAACAGACCTATACTGGGCAAAATCATCATCAGTGGAACAGCCCTGCATGAAAACACCCCATTTAGCAGCCAGTGAGGCTGAGCCCTCATGGTGCACAGAGTGAGGGGACGGAAAAGCAAAGGAGAGGCACAGGAGTGGCTTTGGCCCACGATGGCCAACCCTCACAGAGAGCTGCAGCTAATGCTGAGGGCTGGGACGTGGTAACCTCCTTCTTGCCTTCAGTTCAGCTGGGTCCCAGAGTTTGTGGGCCATTTCCTGGGCACATTTTGAAACCCATATTTAGTTTGTCACAGCCAAGTCACTGCTCAGGGTTCCTGAGCGTTGGGGAACAGGCCCCCCCAGACAAAGAGTGGCAGCAGGAGGCTGCCAGTGGGGCAGCAACAAGGCCATGAGCACCTGTGAGAAAAACTTCCCTTGTTATTGCCAAACTGGTTGTGGTTCCTCGATGAACTGAAAAGATAGTAGGTGTTGATGATGGAGTGATAATTAAATCAGGATCAATTCACCTGCAATGAGGCTTGCTCCATTATTTCCTATGCTGCTCTACTCCTTAGAGATTGGCTATCTTGGATAAGCCTGATTTCTGGGGTAAGGGCTGTCTGTGGGTATATGGCACCTCGTGTGGCCCTGCTAATACACCCCCCCCCACACTGCTCCTTACAGAACGTACTTGGAGGAGGAGCTGATAAAGGCCCGGAAGAAGCCTAGCCTGAGGAAGGACATGTACCAGAAGATGATTGAGGTGGATCCTGATGCCCCTACAGAGGAGGAGAACGTGCTGCGGGCAGTAACCAAGCCCCGCTACATGCAGTGGAGGGAGACCATCAGCTCGACTGCCACGCTGGGCTTTAGGATCGAGGGGATAAAGGTGAGTCTGCTCCAGTTGTGCAGAGCAGGGGCATCAGCTGCTGGGAGTGCTCACTAACCAAACTCACTCACAGAGGTACACACTCAGCGTGCTGGTGGCAAGACTGTGTCACATCTGGACACGCCCAGTGTCTGCAGCCAAACTACCACCCAGGCACCTCGCCTGGGGCAGTGCTGCTCTTGTGAGCTTACAGTTGAGCTCAGGGCATCCATGCAAGAGGACAGTTTTAGTCATAATCTCATTAAATCAGCTGCTTGCTTGATTTCCCTAACTGCAAAATGCAAAGTGCCATCCTCCAACTTGAAGACTCAAATTAGTTGTTTGCATTTAATACTACTGTGCCACTCGGCTGAGCCATTAATCCAAATCCCAGCTTGAACATGTGCCGGTCTGCGGTTGGAGCTGTGAGCTTAGCCACAGTCAGTAAGGAGGGTGTATTTACACGCCTGACCAGAAGAATTCAGCAACTGAGCCCTCTGAAATGGGGCGAACACACGCAGCAGCACTTTCTGTCAGCACCTGCACACACATGTAACCTGCTGGCTGTGCTTGCTCAGAGCAGTGCTCGCATTTCTGGAGATTCCTGATGGGATGCTTTTGTGTTCCTATTAGATGAGCTAGCCCAGGAGATTTTCTCCTGGTGAGCAGGCTTTGCAGTGAAAGAGGTGTCTGGAATGGCACTTGAACAGAGTTAGGTCTGTAACCGCAGAGCAGTTGCATTAGTGATACTACTTGCATGAACATTAGCAATGGCATATGCCTTCTGATAGCCAGCCAACATGAATTAAAGGTAATATCACACTTGAGCCAAGGGTTTCATTGCATGCCTGGGCATGGCATTGGCTTGGCAGCCAAGAGGAGCTCAGTCAAGTTGTGTGTGCGGTAATTCAGGCTTGGGCTGCTGCTGAGGGCCCAGGTGGTAGCTCCGGGCAGCCACTTGCTCTTAGTGGAAGCAACAGCCCAATTTCTACATGTATCTTGGTTAGAGAAGTTTCTTGATCACAGATAGTTTTTCTCCTCTCTGACTTGTAGAGGATTGTCCCAGAGTGCCCATCTGGGTCTCTGTGGCCTTAAACTCCTGCACCTCTCCTGCTTGGAGATAGCAGTGTCAAAATGATAGAATTAAAACAAATTAAGCCATTCCCTAGTAAAGCCCTGAAACCAGATTTTTTGGACTTTCTTGGTAGTGTTTCACTTCACCAAATAGCAAACAAATGCAGGTATTAGACCATGGATTTAAAAGCTGATCAGCAGGAGTGGGTCACTCAGAGCTGCTACTTCCTATTACCCATATTCCAAACCGCTGGTGGACAGGGAGTTGTCACCTCCTCTGTGCATATTGCACACAGGGAGGAGGGCACCCCCTTCATTTAGCTCTTTCAGTGGCCAGCAGAGGACAGTGCATTTAGCTCTAACTCAGCCATTCTCAGAGACCCGAGGAGCACCCCTGGGGCTGAGCCCCTTTCAAGAGTTTCCTGTCAAGCAATGTGAGGCACTCCTGTCCATCCCATGCCTCTGCCTGGGGTGCTGCCAGTTGTGCTCCCCCACAACAGTTTTCTGCAGTGCCTACATTGGGTCACTTGCCTGCTCACACAGCTCTTCCCTGATCTCCCCAGCTCTCCAAAGACCCTTTTCTGCCATGAGTGTCCATTAATACACTGTGAGCTGCTCTGTCAGGACAACCCTTTGCCTAGTTCCCACTGCTGATGTTTTGCTGGTGCTTATTTTAAAACTGCGGCCGTATAAAGAAGGACTGAACCAGTCGGGACCAAAGCTCCCATGCACTGTTTCTTCTCCCTGCTTTCTTTGTATAATCAGAAATATCTGTCTATTAATAGTCCAACATGATATATCCTTGGCCTCCAGCAGTTGCTGTGATTTGTCTTGGCCTCTCAGTCTGTGATCTGGGGAAGTTTAGGGGGCTTTACAACAGAAGCAGGTCATACGTGAACCACCTGAAATGAAAAACGTATAAAAAACCCAAATCATATTCCCACAGAAGAAAAAACTACTGTAGAGGGAAATAAAATACATAACAGAGTGGTGAGGTTTCCACCTCTGTTTTAGCTGCCGTGAGTTGCTGCCCAATCTGAGCAGTGGATTTTTTTCAAAGTGTTGAAGCAGCCCTTTAATTGAAAAATATTGAGAAGTACTGGCCTCCAGCAGTATTCCTGCTGCTGCTGCTAGGGCTGACTAATTTGATCAAGGCTCTAATTACTGTAATTCTCCTTAAATCCCTCAGCTTCTGGGTTATTTTCCCCTAAGCTAAAGCATTAGCAGTTCACGCTGTTTCACGGCTGGCTTTTTTTTCCAACAGGGCTGTAGAGCTGGCTGTGCTGTATCCCTGTTGTTTGCCCTATTTCTGAGATTGAGTCCTTGCGTTAAGGAAAGTGCCTTTGGTGCCCTGGCTGTCTCTCCATGTTATATTTCCTGCTGAGGATGCTTCCCTGGGAAGAGCAGGAGTGAATCTGCCCTGCCCCTTGCTCATGGCTGGAGGCCGGTAAAGGAGAGTACCTTGAAGTGGAAGGGAAGGACAGGATTTGGCCCTGGGCACAAGGGCTGGAAGGGGTCACAGGGAAGGAGAGGAATGGTGGTAGCCTTTGGGATAGCATGGACAGGTAAGGTGAACAGGCAGCTCAGGGCTGGGAAGAAGAATGGAAACCCTTTCCTGGCTGAGCTCTCCCTTTCCAGATGGCCTTGAGGATCTAGTTTTTCCTCTTTAAAATGGAAATTTTCCTCTGCTAAAGGAGATAATGACACTCATCTAACTTTCTGGCGTAGCTTGAAACTGTTGGAAACAGTAGCTATTAATAAAATTTCCATGCTAAAAGTATACAAGTGATCCCTGGTGACCCAGTTGGAAGTTTGTTGGAGCTCATTGCAAAAGTGACACTTCTGAGCTCCTGATCTGGTCTGAGCATCACTCACACTGCCTGCAGTAAGGCCACCGGTGGGATGGATTCCCCAGGGCTGGAATGTCTGCAGGGTCCCAAAGCCAGCCCGAGAGCCTTCACCTGACTTTCCCAAGACACGGCAGCTTGCAAGCCCCATCCGAGGTCAGACACAGTGCTGGAGGGAGATCTGGCTGACCCGGACCCTGCCTGGGGGACGCCAGAGTGAACTGGAATCACTGATGGGGCGGAGGTTGCAATAGTCCTTATCAGCCCCCCTCACATTTCTCCTGCATGGAAGCCAGCCCCTCGGGCTCAGGCACCTGTAAATGTTACAGCAGTTGTCAGCCTCATGGCAGAACGTCTGGCTGGGCAAGGAAACCACGGGAGGCGTGTAATGATGGGAGCAGCACTGCGGATAGGCTGTTTGGCTTTCCTGAAGCTGAGACTGCCTTATCTGAAAGACCATCTGTGATTTTCATTTATTTTTAGGAGCACTTAGAAGTCCAGCTCCTTTCTTGGATGCTTTGTGGAAAGTTGTGCTCTTTATATGTGAAATGAGTGCTGTGGCACTTCTCCAGATTGATATCGATCGTCCCACCTGGGAGAGGGTGGATTGGTTTCTCAGCTGCCACATCAGGGCTCACGTGAGGGACATAAAGCGGCCTGGTGCCCTTCCCCTGTACATCGCACACATGTCACCATTGGCCACACTGTGTCCAGCCTTGGATGGGGCTTGTGAGCTGCCTGTCTTGGGAAAGTTGGGTGAAGGCTTCCTGCCCATGCTGCTGCAGAGACACAGCTGAAAGTAGGGAGCCTGGCTCTGTCTGGCCCATTGTTAGGAGGGCTGTTGCAGCAGGGAGTCTCTCTGGGCACTGCCAATACATGCTCTGCCAGCCATTAGCCTTGCTTTTATGCCCTGTGACAGCATGGTGGTCAGGCTCTGGGTCCGGGGTGGTTTGAAGCTGGTTGCATTGGTTGCATCTGTGCAAGTTTTTCCTGGAGTTTTTCTTTTAATACGTTGCTTTTGTTATCACCTTTGTTAACACTTGCACAAAACACAAGTTAGAAGCTTAAGTGTGCTGTGTGTTTCATCCCATGTGTTGGTTTGGTGCTGGGCTTGTCTTGCCCAGCTCTCCACAGCCTGAGTGGAGAGCTTTCCCCCAAGCTGGACTGTTCACCATGCTGACAGCCAGCCCTCTGTCCAGGGGGATGTACATTGCCCCATCCCAGGGCATTTTGCTGGGTGGGTCTCGAATCTCCAGGGCAGGTGATTCATTGTACCTTCTTCCTCCCCCAGGTCTGCTCTGCTGTCTTCATCCTTACTTCATCTTCCCCAGCCCACAGGATGTCTTTTTGGCCCCTATCCTTCATCTATTGTGTGCAAACAAGCTGTCCGGAGCAGTGGGATGGAGCTCTGCAATGGAGCTATGAGCAGAAGCATGTGTGGTTTTAAAATAGCCCCTGTATCCAGGAAGCGGGATCTGCCTGCCTATCCCGCAGCCCCTCCAGACAATGAAATGTGCTGATGTAAAAATCAGAGCCCAGGAAGATCAGGGAAATGGGGAGAGACCTACAAAGCTGCCCAGAGGTTCAGACAGGAACTGCTGGGTCAGGGCTGAGTGTCATCCCTGCAGTGGACCAAGCCATGCCAACCCATGGCAGGTCAGGACAGATGTGCCTCTGGGAAATAGAGGAGGAGAGCAAAAAGCTGCTCGCTGCATCTCAGTACCAGGCTGCTGCCTTTGAAGATTTGCAATCCATGGACTATCAAAGGACTAGTTAAACCAGACAGCCATGGGACTTGCTTCTTGCCTTCATCTCTTTGCTGACCAGCAGTCCATGAAGGACTTCACATTTTGTGCCTCTCCTGAATGTCTCCATCCACACTCATTTTTGTCCTGTTGTGATCGTGCTTTGCTGTCCTACCCGAGCCAGTGAGGCAGCCCAAGGCTGGTGTCAGCACCTGCACTCAGCCACAGCAGTGATGGGAAGCTATTTGGGCCAGAAACCTCAGAAACAGGTAGTCTCCAGCCTGTGCTGGCAGTGAGCACCAGGTCCATGAGGGGGAGCTTGGCCACATTGCCAGTGACCTTGGCAAGTGCGTAATGATAGAGAGCTGCTGTTTGTATTAGAGGTCAATGCATGGGGGCTGTGGCATAGTTTGGGATGTTCAAGGCAGAGAGCTGCTGCCTCTGCTCACCCCTGCTCCACAGACAGATCCTCCAGCTGCCAAAAATGATGGTTGCATCCTACTCAGGAATATGCATGGCTGCTGAAACACCTAGTCCTGCCCAACTCCCTCCCTCCCCATCCCACTCACCATTCTCCTGTCTTTTCCAGAAAGAGGACGGCACTGTGAACCGGGACTTCAAGAAGACACGGACAAAGGAACAAGTCATGGAAGCCTTCAGGGAGTTCACCAGAGGGAACAGGAACGTGTTGGTGAGTGGGGGATGCCGGGAGGACTCCCTGGAGAGGGCTTCTCCTTCGGAGGCTGGCCTCAGCTCCCTGCCCTGCAGGGCTGAAGCCTGAGCAATTTCTCTTAAAAAAGCCTGAGAAATAGCGAAGAGAAAGACTATCCAAGTGCAGAGGTGAGGGGAAAGCTGGCAAGGGACATGTTGGCTGCAACAGCACTGCTTGAGACAGGTCAGAGTCTGCTGATGATAGTCAAGAGTTGGCTTCCAAAACCCACTGTGGAGTCACAGCCATGTTCTGCCCCTCCTCCGTGGGTCTGATGGCCACCTCCAAGCCCATTCCTTACCCCAGTGTGCAATGGCAGGGGCTCCCAGCCTGGCATAATGCCCTGTGCTTGGTCTCGCAGAAGGGTGGCCCTGCGCCAGGCACCCTTCACATGGGCAAGCCGCCGTCAGCATTTTCCAAGTTTCCCTATGTTGCCAGGAGAATAAGAGATGTAGCTGTAAACAATTTACACCACTGTGTCAAATATCCTGTTTGACAAAGCACTCCCATTTTAAGCTGTACTGTATAAGTCTCCAAAGGCAAGGCTTGAACTGGAGTGGCCCTTGGCACTACCTCCTTCAAACCAGCATGTTCACTTTGACGAGGGTTACCCTGGGATTATTCCTGGATCTGAAAATGAAATTGCCTGGCTGTATTTTATCCCCAGAGAGCTTGGAGCACACTCACACCATCATGCTGTGGCTCTGGATGGGGCTCCTTGGCCAAAGCATTTTAATACGGTGATCCCCACATCTGTGCTTGCAGGTGTGTTACAGTGCCCACATACCTGCTGTGTGTGTGCTCTTGTGCTTAGTCCTTCTAAATAAATCCCAAAATCAAATTACCAGTGGGGCCCCCTGAAAACATTTAGTGCCTTCCAGCAATTTGCCAGGGTACTCAGACTCATGGATCTTGACCTGTGTGTTGACTCGTGTGAAAGCCCTTCTGCCTATGGGACCAACTCTGCAGAAGTGCTGATATGGAGTTACAGAAGTGTCTTATGGTGTTTGACTGACTGAATGATAAAATGACAGATGAGGTGAAGACTTATTAAAGGGGTGCAAGGAGAGAAAAAACAGCCTGGCTGTGCATACACAGCAGTGACAGCTGAATTAGCTGTTCCCTCCTGGGGAGCACCATGGATGCAGTGGGGAGAGTCTGCAGAAAGCACTGTTTCAGCAAAAGCAATGCTTTCACTAAGTTTTGGAAGGCACAGGATACTGTAGAAGCCAAAAAGATAAGTGGATCACAAAAGAAGGGGATACCCTCTGAGGGGACAGGTCTGTGGGAGGATGCTGAGTGCAGGGCGGCTGAAGAACACCCTTGGCCTCTCTCCATACAAACGTAGTATCATGGAGATGATACTGGGAAGAGGGGTGACTTTCCTGGCTGCCCCATGCAGCAGTTTTTATGTAGGTTTCGTCAGCACTGACGTCTTGGTTTGTTTTGTTTTTTGTAATTCCAGAACAGTTACCTTAACCGGTTGAAGGGTATCCGCGCTACCCTGGAGACATCCCCATTCTTCAAGTGCCATGAGGTAATACTCTTGTTTAGACAGATCTGCCTAGAAATGCAAACTGTTTAATCTCAGCTTGTGCAAGGAGAGAAGTCAAAGTCAGAGGCTGTAATATCTGTAATTTTGAATTCATTCTTATATCCATATTTTCATAGCCCTGTTTATCTAATACTTATGTGCAATACAGATGATGACAGATACAATGTTTATGCATTTGACATGAGCTCAAATCTACTGAAAACCAATGTTCATACAGATTAAAAGCTATCTAGGAGGAACTCAGGCTGCTTATGGATTTACATGACAGGGAAAAATCCCTAGTGTAAAAGCATAGGGGTTTCCTGGAGATAAATATGCCTCCTGTTTCAATGTGCCTCAGGTATCATTTGGCTGCCAGTTGCTCCATGTGATCAAACAGGCCTTCGACATAGCCATAAATTGCAGCTATCCCAAGCCTGGCTTTCATGAGCTGGTTGGGGCACCACAGTAAGAACTCTTCCTTTGGAAGGATTTTCCTACAGAAATGACTGTCCATGATATCAGATTTTTCCACAGTGAAAATTCAGTTCTGATGGGAAAACAAAGATGAAATGCCACTTTTTTTGGCCATTTCAGGAACTGAAATGCTCAACAATTTAATGAAAAAACTTCATTGATTTAGCATTGGTGAAGAATATTTGCTATTCCATCTACCTAAGAAAACATGAGAGCACGTGTTGTCACGTCTTGTCTATGGGCAAAGGACCTTCATAGGAGCCTTTGACTCACAGCACTCAGAAGCCACAGCTCTAAGAGCCCAGTGTCCCTCAGCCAGAGCCACATGAGCCACCTCGGCTCTGGCCACACACAGAGAGTCCTGCTGGGAGCTGGAGGCAGATGGGGCCATGCCTCCTGATGGCAGTGCCTGTAAGGCAATAGGAAGGGAAATGTCAAAACTGAGGGTTTCAGGTCAGTTCAACACAGGAAACAAAATGCTCCCTGAAACCGAGTGCCAGGGTTTCATTTGAAAACACAGAAACAAAGCAGCCTTTCAAAGGAGGTTTTGAAAGGAGTTTCCACTCCTTAAAAATTAAAAAGCAGCAGCTTTGACTTTCCATCCTGCATCAAGATGAAGCACAGCAGAAGGCCTGCCATGCTCTGTGTGTCCCTTCATGGGGCCCTTGCTGCGCAGGGCTCCTCTGAGGACCTGCAGGACAATTTGGCAGCCAGGACAGGCAAGCAAAGAACATCAGCAAAAGGCTCTTCTTTAAAATTAAAATGCTTTCTTCCTGGCCAAGAAAGAGGCTTAGAAGGAAGAGAGCTGTAGGTAAGCATTTCTCAGAAATAATACATAACTCTGGACCTTGGCTGTTTTCCCAATGCACTGCAGGAAAAAGCCTCCTCAAAAATGTAAATTCATAACAGCTTTTGCAAACAGTACATACTTCCCATTCAAAACCCTTGTCTAAAGGCAAACCTCAAGCTAAACCCTGCTGATAGCATGAATGTGGGAGTCCCGAGTAATGTTTAGTGCTGCTGTTGTGGAGGGCTGACAGCAACTGGATTCTCCTCCACGTACATATGGGACACTTGTGGCTCTCAGTTCACTGCATTACCTCTGCTACTCTCCTTTCACTCCTGTCACCAAGGTCCCTATTTGTGATACAAGGGCAAGTGAGTTTGTACTCCACCAATTCATGCACACCAGAGAGAATTTGGGAAGCAGTCTCCATTTGGGACAGCTCTGAGTACATCTTTTGGTGCTTTCTGTAGAAGCCCCTGCTAAAATCTTTTGACTGGAGGAGCAGATTCTGCATAAGCACAAAGGTGACTGGCCTGATACTGATACATGTTTCTTAAGCTTTGGGAAGCCACAGCAGAGCTGCTGCTGCGTGTCAGCCTGACTGGGACTGTGAGCCGGGATGGGTCAGGGTCCTGAGCTGGAGGTACCCACCTGCTGATCATCTCTCTGCTCCATGGCTGGTGATCATGGCTTCGTGGGGTCTTGTCCCACCGCATTAGGTCTTGAGACTTCTGCTGTCAGAGCCCAAATGCCCCTGTGGGCTTCCCCCAGTTGCCCAGGCCAACAGTTGCTGCAGGATTCCCAAAGGCTGATCAGGATGTGAAAGAGTCCTTCAAAGCAGACGAAGCTGAGTGCAGTCAGGGAAAAGGAAATCTCTGTGCATGCAGCTCTGTACCCTACACCCCCAGAGTGCTGTGAAAGCCAGGAGGATATTCTAGGGGGAATCTGAGTATAATTGAATAGAGACAACATGTTGCAAGGAACTTGTACTTGGAGCATCCCCATCCCTGCAGTCATGTCTGCAGGGCTGGAGAGTGAACAGCACAGGTAATCACAAAGAACCAGCTTTGGAAAAAATTCCCTTCTGAAGGCTGAGACAATTCATCTCATTCCTTCCTAGGGGACTTTGGCTCAGTTTCCAAAATAACATCTCTGTCTTTCATACCTATGTTTTTCTGATCTTTTGCTAAGGCCTGACATTGTATGAGTAATCAGCTTGTCCAAATGCCCAATTTGCATGTGCAAACACAACCAGCAGCACCAGAGCTTGCTTTTGCTCATGCAAAACTGGAGCAGATCTCTTGTAAGTGCAGCTGAGATAAGGCATCTGAAAGCCCCAAAGCTGTCTGAGAATGAGCAACAGAAGCACCACTAATTCATCTCCTCTCTCCGCAGGTAATTGGGAGCTCCCTCCTCTTCATTCACGACAAGCAGGAACAGGCCAAAGTCTGGATGATTGACTTTGGGGAAAACCACCCCACTGCCGGAGGGTCAAGTTCTCCAGCACAACGTGCCCTGGGTGGAAGGGAACAGAGAGGACGGCTACCTCTGGGGACTGGACAACCTCATTCAGATCCTGACAGAGTTGTCCCAGAACGAAGACTTGCATTAAAGCCACACGTCCAACTCTGCCACTACCCCCAGCCTGCCCCCGACTGACTCTTCTGAACTGCACTACAAGACACTTTCCAGTCCTTGCCCTTCCCATTTGAAAGCTATACTCTCCCTATTTAATGTGTTTTTGTTGTGGTTTCTTAGGTTGTCTTGGTTGGTTTTTTGTTTTCCCCCCTCTCCTTGTAAATAGAGAGCTAACCTGCCAGAACAAAAGCTGAACTTGAAACCTTGCCTTTGCAGAGTCAGTGGGAGCAGCCCGGAGGGGTTGCTCAGGCAAGCGCATGCTTTGCCTGTCGTGCTTTGGTCTCTTGCGCAGCCTGATTTTAAGAGGGCTGGCTGAGGAAGGAGCCTCTCCCTGCACTGGGATCGGTAGCTTCATCCTGAAAACACTTGGTGGCCATGCCAGGACCTTCTAGCAGCCCAGGTGGTGAGCAAGGTGTGGAGATGGTGAAGGACACTGGGGTGGGATCTCGTTAGTTGTCTTTGCCAGCACCTTTCAGCCTAGAGAACCTGCTGTGCCAGGTCCTTAAGAGCAGCTAGAAGGGCACATTTGGGGGGGGTTGTGTTGTAGACATCCCATAGAGGTTGCTTAGTTATTTTTGAGTGGCACTGAAGGTCGAGTGTTTCTCTCCTGCTGCAGAGCCTTGTAGCTGGGCACAGGTATTTGCTATGGCCAGGTGCTTCCCACCCACATCCCCCACACAGGGTTGTCCTGGTGGGTAACACTTTGAATCCTCTCTAGACCCTCAGCTCCCCTGCTAGCAGCTGCTTCCAGCCTACATTAGCTAGGGTCTGCAATCCTCCTTAGCTGGGAAAAATCGCTTATAAAGGACTACTATGAGACCAAAAGTAGCCATCCAGGTTGATCACTCTTTTTTGCCAGCAGCTGAGCACGTGTGTAGGGGTCGTGCCACCAATGCCCACACGTGGCCCAGGGCAACCCTCACACCTGGAGCATCTCCATAACTTTTATCTTCAGCAGACAAAGGGTTACAGCAGCAAAGCATCTCCTGGGTTAGTCACCAGGAGCTTGGCAAAGCAGAGTTGGGGTCAGGCATACCCATGCCTTCCCCTTTTTTCCTCAGAGCTGGCTGACTGCCACTGCACTGGCTTCCCAGCCTGCTCAGGCTCTGTGGATGGCCTCTGCGCTCCTGATCCTGCAAAAACACCCAGTTCCCTGTTTAGGGCGGAGGCTATTTTTTAACTTCCTGGAACATTTGAACTAAGCGGCGGCAGGGCTGGCTCGCTAAAGGTCATCCATCGAGAGGACGGCAGGGAGGGGAGTCTGTGGGGCAAGGCAGGAGTCCCTCAAGTTGAGGACAGAAGGAGTTTGCAGTGCAGGAGGTGGTGCAGGAGCTTGACAGCCACAAATCCCTCACCTGCTCCATCCCCAAACCCACTGTCTCATTTCAGAGCTCCAGAGCCCCTCTGCCACAGGTCAGTGGGTCTGGCACCCCCAGTGGGGGAGATCTCCCAGCAGCAATAAAAAGGAGGAGGAGTTGGCAGCCGAGCCATCTGCAGCTATGCCCCAGCCTCTTTCCCAAGGACTGAAGTTTCCTAAGGTTTTCTGGGTTCATATCTCACCAGACATGGTGTCTTTTGCTCATGGGATGTCATTGTAAATGGTTGCACTGTTTTAGCTCCTTGCCAGGCTTTCTAGAATAGCCCATGTGGAAGTGCCTTATAGACTTGCCTCTGTTCCATTAGTGTCATGGAAAAGGTTGGGGTTTTTTTAAGTTATATTTATTTTCATCCCATTTTAATTGCACAAAACACTAAAATTTAATGCATGGAATCCCTCTTTTTTTTTTTTTAACTGTTTTTAGTTTTTAAACCATCCCTTTTCCAGCTTTGGAGAAAGGGTGTGAACAGATACGCATAGCTATGTACCACTTACCGCTGTACTTTAGCTTCGAGCTGCTCTTATATATGTACATTATTTTTTAACCTGTTTATAAACCAGAGTTCTTGCTTTGTGGCTTCGGAAGAAGCGGATTGTTCCTCTCAGATGTCTTATGCCTTCCTGGAGGCTGGAATGGTTGATGTGAGGGATTCTCCCTGCTCCCACCACACCTCTCAGTCATTGGGAAATACAGAAGAAAATCCAAACCGTCTGGAACACCACGCACAGTGCCTGTAAAAAAGTCCTGTAACATTGCAAATAAAGGCATATGGGAAGCATTCCCCTGGTGTACAGTCTGTGTCTGCTCCGCACAGCTTGCGGCAGCCTGGGAACAACCTTTCATGTCATGATGATTTGTGGGGGGAAATTGGCCTCCAGCTGCATAAAAGCAAGAGTAGGGAAGGACCCTGCACTAGGGACAGATCCTCACAAACAGGAACTGACTGCAGGGAGCGGGGAGGGGGTTGTGGGGTTGTGGCGAGACTTGGGGTTGTGGGGGGGCCCCAAGCTCGGTGGGGGGCACCCTGGGAGGGGCCTGAATTTCTCCATCCCCCTTCTTCAGGAAGCCCGCTGAAGCCACCTCAACATCAGGAATTTTTTTTTAGGTTTTTTTGCAAACACTGTGTTGTGGGTCCCACTGAGTGGTTCCCAAGTGCCACCCTGTGATTTCTGCACCGGAGAATACCAAAGCACCCAGGAGCATCAGAGCTGCCTGCACGGCCAAGCACTTCCCCTCCTCCTCTCCCTCTCAGCCGCAGGGGGCAGGGCTAGAGGGAGCACTTGGACCAAAGGCCACAAAAAAAAGAAACAGATTGTTTCTTACTGAAGGAGGAATCAAGTTGTAGAGCCTGGAGGCAGCTCCATTCTCTTCTGGTTGTTTCTGCAAGCACAGGACAGCAGGAGCCTGACTGAGGGAGGTGGGTGGGCTGCCCCCCAGGAAAGCCGGATTTAATGCCCAGACCCCCAGGAGCAGCACGGCCTGGGGACCAGTCCTGGCTTACCGTGGCTCCCCTAAAACAAACTGCAGGAGAAACCCAGCATAGAATTTGCTTGAAGACTAGAAACCTCCTGTTTCTAGGAGGTAGAGCTGGCAATATAAATGAAATAAGGCTGCTCTCCGTACACCAGCAGTCTCTCGTGGGCTGTGAGAAAGCCAACACGTTTCCTGTCTGGCTGCCATGCACACTCCTGCAGCACCTTTTCCGACAGTGGTTTTACTTATTGCTCCAGTTTTTGTGGGCCACTGAGAATCTCTCTGGTATATGACTCCTCTTCCTACCATTGGAGAAAAACAAAAACCTCCGAAACTTACCCAGCTGCACTCTGAAATGCAAAAACAGAAGGGAAGGAATAAGAACCTCAACCCTGTTCTACAAAAACTTCTCTTGAGAGTTAAGGAAACACCACAACATCACGGTGGAGACAGAAAGGGATAAGCCAGAGAAAGAAACCCATCGTGACAGAGTGCTGGCATCTGCTGACCCTGAGGTTTATGCATGGGGTTGGGAAGGGGCAGGTCCTTCCAAGAGCTTGGCTTGCCCCTCCACCTGGCTTTACTGCACCCCCTAAAACAAAGCCTAGGGCTCCCTGACTCTTTGGGGATTAATAACTAATGATTCATAAACTCAGTATAGAGAAGAGAGGACAGCACTTATAATAATGGAACAAAGTGAACTAGACACTGCTGAGGCTTCTACTCTTATGGAACAGAGCCTCCCAGCACCTCAGCAGTGCTGGGAGGTGTAAGGCAGGCTACTCAGACTATAGGTGGGAGGGGGCAGCTCCCTTCTTTCATCATCATTACAAGTAGTAACTTGCCAGAACGAGCTAATCATAAATCACGGAGTGCTGGGGGCCAGCTGGGAGTGGCAACCTCTGAAAACGCAGGATTTTACTGTGATGGTTGATAGGGGGCTGAGGCTCATATGTTCTAGGCTGTTCACAGCACAAGCTGGTGGGGTTTTGGTGGTCTCTGGGAAGCCCCTCTAGAGGGAGAGGCATTCCTTCCCCCTGCCAAGGGCCCCCCCAGCCAGAGCCCCTGCCCTGAGGAAGGGCTGGAGGGGATTGCATTGCCTGAGCAGTGAGACCTCAGAAGGAGAGTCCTAAACTATTTAAGACCACCTAAGTACTGCTGGCCATAAATTGAAGGTGTGAGGAGACCGGGGGAATCCCAGCTGTACCAGGGACAGTTCTCTTATGCAGAGGTGTGGAGTGATAAAGTGCTCACATTTTGGGGCTGGTGCTGCCAGCAATGGGCTTTTCCCCCTGGAGAGCCCTCACTGCTGCCCCAGGGTAAGGTGGTTCTGGCAGCTTGGAAGTTGGCAATAGACCCTTTGGATTTCGATCAGGATCCCCAATGTCACCGTGCCCAGTGCAGCTGGGGAAAGTGGGAGTGAGGGGGTTGCCAGAGTGGGAAAGCTCCGGCCTTTGTGGTGCTGCAGGGGATGCGTGGCCGGGAGAACATGGGGGCACCATGGCAGGGATGGCTTAGCAGGGCGGTGACAGGATGGCCAAATAGCATCTGAGTGTGGAGGGGTCGCTGTCGGCCCCTCAGCCACTCTGTCATGGGGATGTGCCTGACACCTCCAGGGGCCTGCTGGCTTGGGAAGGGGTGCTGCTGGGGGCACCCTCCAGCGTTCAGTGCGGAGGGCTCGTGTTGGGTTTCAGCCCCCTCACAGGGCTGTGCTTGGGCTTCTCCTTTCCGCCGTACCTTAAAAAGCGAGCCCGCTCCCCTGCCGACCACCCCTGCCCGGGGCCAGGTCGGGGCTCCGGGCGCTTCCCCCGAGGGCCGGGAGGTGGCGATGCGGCCCCGGCGGCTGGAGCCCGGCGGCTGTGCGGGAGAGGGAGCGCTTCCCCGCGGGAACGGTGTCCGCATCCCAGGGCTGTCCGGGATGCTTTCTCCGGCCCCGCCCGCACCCCGGGCGTCGCTGCTCTGAGACTTGCCCTCAGCCCCCTGAAGTTTGGGACCTGTCGCCTGGCGATGCTCGCACTGGCAGCTGGGGGGGGGGGTCGTTAAAATGAATAAACCCCCTCCCCAACAGAGGCTCCGTCCCGGACCCCGCCGGAGCAGGGCGGAGCCTGAAGGGCTCCGTGTTGCCCACGTCCCCTTCCTGGGTTTAGACTCCTGCATCTGGCGGGGAGAAGCTGGGGAAACACATCTCCCTTCCGTGCGCCAGTCCAGGGCTGGAGGTCCCCGCCTCTCCCAACCCTCTGTCCGCCTGAGGGACAGACAGCTTTCCCGCTCACACGTCCCTGGCCTTGCCAATTACAAATTTGTTCTTTGTTATGTGAAAAGTTAAAACTTTCCCCTGGAAATGAGGGAAGTGGCCAGAGCCCCCCTGTAGTGTCAGCTGGTTTGGTTTTTCTTTTTCCCAAATGGTTTCAATTCCATGAATGTGGTCACACTCAGCTCCTGCAGCAGCGTGAGATGTCCACCTGCCCTGGGGCCCCAGGGAGGACCTGCCACACCTGGAAACACACTTCACCCACCCTCAGAGGGGGGCTGGGAACACGACTGTGCCATCTCCTGCACCTCCAGTGCCTGACCCACCACGAGGGATGTCTCCAGCAAGGTACTGGACCACGGCAAGGAAGGCTTTATGTGGGGATTTACTATTGTTGCTTTTATACTGGCAGGTGTTCTCTTCCCACCCTACCTCTCTCCTCATCCTTAGGGGACCTGTCTTGGTGGTTCCTCCTGCATGCAGCACTCCAGGATAAAACTGTGCTTCCACCCCGGAGCAGCTAGGGAGCACAGGAGAGCTGCTGCTGGTGACAACCTAAAGAAGAGAAAGCCCATGGAGGAGGTTCCTGAGTAAATCCTGTCTGGGACAGCTCTGGGGGATACTGTGGAAAATTTTTGGGCCCCAACAGCTCATCCCACTGCTGGCACCTCTCTGCTTCCTGCTTGGAGATAGTCCTTTCTGTTTGCTTGGACTTTGTGCCTCCTGCCATTCATGATACAGTGTGTATAATGTTAGACCTGCAACACCTGGGGCCAGCACTCCCCATTGCCTACTGCCAGGGTGTTCAAACACATTTTCCCTAATGTAAAAATCTTACACTTGAAACCACCTGGACAAAGGAAGACAAAGGGAAAACAGAGGCACAAAATTATTTACTCAAACAGCTGACCAGAACCAGGAAACAAAAGGAAAGTACTTTAATATTTAGTGACCAACCTTCCTGTCAGGAGGGGCTTTTGCTCTGAGATGGTTTATATGTTCTTTTCATGACATGAACCCGGGGACTCCTCCTGCAGGGACACACTCCCAGAGCTACAAAAGTGGGGTTTGACTTGGATAAGGGAATGTGAGAAGAAAAAGCAACAAGAGTCTGTAGTAGCAAGATAGAGATCCTACAGATGTTTTCTCCTTTGTAAGGGATTTGTGGCTAAAATACATTTCCCACTGGCAGTGCAGTATCTTTTGCTGTGCTAAATTCATGCTTCATTTCTTTTTATGCCTCCAAAACAGTGAGGGGAGATGGCAGGACCCATGGGTGTGTTCTGCTGGGTGCCATGTGCTTCCTCCCACAATTCATCATCCCCAAGCAGGCGCTTCAAACATGTCTTGATGCGATTGGCACATTTTGCACGTGTCCAATGTGGCTTTTCCTATGGCACATGGCTTTGCAAGAAGGCTCACAGTCCCTGTGGTGTACAGAGAGATGATTATGGGTCAGGAAAGATGTCTCTTGAGTGCTTGCATGCCAGTGTGGTCCAGCCCATAGGTGTTGCTGCCCAGAGAGCATCTGCAGGGCAGTTTGGTGCTATTCTGTCCTTCACACCCAAGAGCAAAGTGGATCTGGAGCTGCACCAGCCACAGGTAGGACAGTGGCCACTTTGCTCATCATCTTCTAAAAATGAGCCCTGCCCAGCAGGGATTGCAACTGCAGCTCCTCAGCCATCAAAACAGCCTTGTCCTCAAGGGGAGGCCAGTAGGGAATTGGAAGGTGTCAGGCAGAGGGCCCAGAAGGGAGGCTGTGGTGTTCTGAGCCAGCCAGGGCACTCACACAATGTCTCTGCAGGGACAGTGATCCCTGACGACTCCTAATCCCTGTGCTGCCCAGTCTGGCTGCTCAACAGCAGGCAGGCCTCTGAATAAACAGAATTTAAGCCTGGAATTTGGTATCCACCTGGCTGGCCTGGAACCAAGACTCATCCCTTAAAAACCCACAGCCTTCCTTCACACTGCTGGCAGTGCAATGCCTGTTTGCCCTCACTACCCCTACCTGGGGTGGATAACCTGCCCTGGCAGGTTTGGGAGTGGGGAGAGCAGAGGTGAGGGGTCAGGCTGGGCAAGGCAGGGGGCACATTCTGGCCAGAGCCAGCAGAAACAGCCATTTTCTAAAATTAGACCTCCAGGGAATTAGTTTCCTAGAACAGACCTTCTCCATTTGGAGAAGAAACTGAAGAGGCCTTGGAGTCAGCCTTAGCCTTTAATTCCACTTTCTCCTGAACTAGACTGGCTCAGTGGGGTTGGAGGTGCATCAGCACCCTCCAGCTTCCCACCTGTGCCCCAGGATGGCTCCAGGCTCCAGGTGGAACAGCTGCACACAGCCTCAGTCCCTGGAACATTGGTGTCAACAGCTTGTGGGCTGAGAAACTGCTGGAGATGCCTCTTCCTTGGGGTGAGGGAGAGACCTGTTCCCATGGTGGTGCTTGGATGAGGATAAGGCATGGAGGTTTTCCCCATGGCTTATCTTCAATAAGCTCCAGTTTTTGACTTTCCATTTGTGTGCTTATTGTCTTTCCCCCTCCCCTTCTGAAATGGTTCCATTAGCAGGGTGTCAAAGAAATCTCTTTGAGATAATTATTCTAGATCTCTCTAGTGGATTTGCCACGTGATAGCATGTCTGCATGGGTGTATTAATAGTATCATAATACTATATATCAGTTTTCATCCTGAAGTGCTTCACATGCTGAGGAGCGAAGCTTAAATAGAAAGACGTGGAAAGAGCAAGAAAGTTTCTGTCTCACCTGCCAGACCTCTCAAAGCCATGGGGTGCAAGAAGAGCCTTCTTGATGGTCTTGCACCAAATCTGAGTTTGGCCCACTGAGTCCTGTGGTGGCCCACTGTGTCCTGTGGCAGCCCTCCAGGCTGGACCTGCCACCCAGTCCGACCTGTCTCATGCTCTGCACTGCTCTATTCCTGATGCTGGTTCTTGGTGGGCTCCACGCTTCCGATGCTCTTGCTGCAGCCAGTTGCCTTGCCAAGCTGCAAACAGCAGTCTGCATCCTTCCCCTTTCCCTCTTCTTGTTAAGGACAGGTGCTGTGGGACTGGCTGTCCCCTCAGCCCAGCAGTGGGGTGCCATGGGGTGTCCCTTCATGACGCCGGGTCAGGAGGTCACTGAAGGTCTGTGCTGGGCACTCCTTGCCAGGGCAGGTGAAGTGGGATCTGTGCTGTCACCTTCCCAATGGCTACTTCCCCCACCCTCACTGGGTGGGTGCCCCCTCCAGGGCCCCTTCTCCAGGGCCACACTGCCACTTCTTCTGCACGAGCCTGTGCAAATGGGGAGCACTGTGCTGCACTGGCAATTTGGAGACAGGGATAACCACATTTTAATCTCTCAAGCAGCATCTCCCAACATCTGCCCTTGTTTTTGGGGCTGTGGAGGGTGACTATCACAAGCACAGTTGTATTTTCTCCCAGACACCTTTCACCTTCTCCACCGGCCCCCTTCCCTCTGCACTGCCAGGATCCCTCTTCATCCCTGCCCTGCCTCTCAGAAAGGCTGGGAACGAGGCCAGCCCTGCACCTGCTCTGGGTGGGCAGCAGATGACACCAATGCCTGTGCCACATTGTTGCTTTCCCTGTTAAGAGCAGGGAATGGGGAGAGCCAAGGCACTGCAGAGGGGAGGAAGCCACCCTGGGCAGTGAGAGCTGAGGGTCAGTCATGGGCTGTGGGGTGTGTGAGGGACTGTGTAGCCCCATATGGCACAGAGAAATGTGCTCAGGACTTACTCCCTGCAGCCTGACATCACCTCTGGCAGTGTAGCAGTCCTCTGAGGATTTGAGGTTTTGATAGAACAAGAGGCTGCCCTATCCCATCCAGGCAGTATTATCCAAGGCAGATGAAACCCATCCTCCATGAATGCTGTCTGGGCTAGAGATGGGGTGATGGCTGCAGGCCTTGCTCTCCTAAGGGCTGGGAGGTCTCTTGCAGGGGGACAGCTGGGACAAGCTGCTTGTGTAACCCTGTGTTTGCAGGAGTCTCCTACAGAGGTAGGGCATCCAAGCAGGACTAGGGGAAACTTGGCAGCCTGGAAACCACCTGTGTGCCAATGTTTGAGGTCAAAACTACTAGGCTGTAGACATTCATTCATATGAATGAACAACTGCTTAGAGACTTTAGACAGTAGCTTGTCTCAGCAACAACCAAGGCCTGACGAGTCCAGCTGGGATCTCCCATCTGTTTCCCCACCCACAGTGGCTTTGGGGAGGGAGCAAAGAGCAGCGGAACTTCGGGACATTGCACATCACAGGAGGAGCAGGGAGCATGAAGTATGGATTGTTCAAATGTGCAGGTGTGTTTTGACAAGCTGCTGGCCCTCACAGCAGAGCTGACTTTCCTGGGAAAGCTCCCCTGCGACGGCTCTGCTGCCTGCCGAGGTCTGCTCTGCTCAGGTGTGTGTGGCCAAGCTGCCAGCAGCACAGGGGCTGTTCTTCATGCAGAGCAGGGATAATATGCCTGGAGTCATAATAAAGTGTTAAAACTGCAAAGAAAACATAGTCAAGAGGGATTGCTGGTAGGCATGTGCAGAGGGGAACATGGGGTACCTTTTCCCCCTCCCTTATCTCCGCTCCAGAGGTGCAGGTGAGGCTCCTCACTAGCCTTCTGCTCCCCTGGAAGACTCTGGGTCCTAAATTGCTTAAGAAAGTCATGCCCTGGCCCCTACCTCCTCTCCTCAAGTGATGTGGGTGTGGGCTGATGTCTGCTAGTGGGAGGAGGAGGACCAGGGTTTGATGGGGTTTCTCCAGGCTACATAAAAAGACTCTGCATTTCGTTCCAGCTGTCCAGCAATAGAATATATTTAACTTTAAAAAAAAAAAAATCCACAGTATCAAAACACAAGAAGTCACAATCCAATATTTGGTGATATAAACAGGCATACAAATGGTCCTCGGCAACCCCTTAGTTTGGGCTTCAGTACGAAAACAAAAGGTGGGCTCACCAGCAGGGTGCAAATGACACAGGTGGGCAGGTCCCTGCTCCCTCCTTCCTAGGGTGGAAAAATCTGATGTACCCATGCATGGCCAAAACCAAGGAGAACACAGACCTGAGCCAGCAACGGAAAACTTATCCCCCTCCCAGCCTCTGGAGCAGCGCCTGTGTCTGTGTGTGGTGAGCAGAAGTGAGGGCGTGGGTCTGGGTGAGATCGCCTGTTGGGTATTTGGGAGAGAGCTGCCATCACCTCCAGGCAGAGCTGGTAATGGTGAGCCCCTGTTTTTATCCCAAGCCAAAATGTTCCATTCCCTCTCATCTGCCTGCTGAAAGCATCATTAGAGCTGGAAGATGGATTCAGCTACTCTCGCCTTGCCACTCCTGGAGCTTAAGTGAAGCCTTCCACTTCCCACTGCACCATTCCAGCAGTGAGGATGGGGTGTTTCCGCTTTCCTCTAGTCAGTGGGTGGATGCAAGAGAAGGAGGATTTGAATTTTAGCTTGGCTTAGGGATGACAAGAGGAGGAAGAATAGCTTGTAGGTGGCATGGGCTCTAGCGGGATTCACTGTAATTAAGCCTGGCTCAGCTGGTGCCACTGTGACCTGGGGTTTCGCAGCATGCTGCTCCCACAGGGGGATGGAAATGCTGAGTGCCAGTTTGGGAAACAAATTGCAGCACTGCCTCAAAGTGCACTGTGTGTGCGAGTGTGAAGTCTGCTAGAACGTACAGGGCCGTGTTACCACATCAAGGTTAGCAAGCATGTGGGAGAAGCCACTGCTTTTAACTGGGAGGAATATCAGATCTAGCCAAGCTTATAGGTCTCCTTGTATCTGGGCTTTAAATGAACTCTGGGTGGTGTGTTGCAGTGGATTTAGTTTGGGTTGAATAGCAATAAAACACACCCCGGCTGGAGTATGTGCATGTATGTGAACTGCAGGGTCATCCCAAAACAAGCAGGAGGCAAGGCAAGGGTGGAATAAAACAGTCCCCCTAAAGAATACTGGGACTGTGACTCTCCAGTCTCCTGTCCGCAGAGCTTGGCACAATACTCAAGGCAAGACTATGACAAGGGGCAATTTCCAGTAGAACTGAAAGATCTTTAATAAAATGTGTGACAGTAAACGGACGTAGGGAAGACCATGCAGCTTTGCGTCTTGGGAAGCACAGGATGTGGCACAGATGGGGTTATCTAGCACATCTAAACACTCCCTACCACATGGCTGCATGCCAGAGCCATTCCCAGCTGACCTTCCCAGCTGCAATTTCCAGGCATGTGTGCCATGGCTGGGAGCGATGCTGAGCTAGTCAGGGAAAGGGCTAGGAGAGTGGAGGTCATCTGCCATAGCACCTTTTCCATGGTAAAGACGGATCTGGCAACACCAACAAATTGGGAAAAAATGTTAATGTGCTCTGTGTTGCAATGGTTGGGCTGGCCCAGAGTGATGAAACTGTTTTTTGACTGGCCACACATTTCAAACACACATTTGGTTTGGTCCTACCTGGAATTGCTTTCCAGTGACTAGTAAATCAGCTGTTCAGCCCGGCTGGGTTCAAGTACCTTAGAACTATTTCATTAAAGCCCTTTTTTTTTGGTTTTTTGAGAAACCTGGTTTTCACAATCAGAAAAGAGCAGCAGAAGATTCTGTGTTGCTGACAGATGGGAGTGAAGCAACTGCATTTATTCGTTGTTACCCACTATCACTCTTTAGCTGTAAAATTTGCATCTAAAACATCTAAAGCAGGTGATGATGGCATTGGGATAGCTGGGTGCCATGCACTTTGGACCAGATGAAGTGTTCGGGGCTGTGACCTCTGGCTGCGCTGGCAAGGAGGCAGGGCTGGTTGGCAGTAGTGGTGTGGCACCTCATGGCACAGCTCCTGCAATCAGGATGAGAGTTATCCAGCCCTGGTGTTGGTGGAGGTGTTGTCCCAGAAGAGGTGGCCTCCCTCTGCAGTGCTTCGGAAAGAGGTGTAAAAGTGCTGGGTGACTTATTTGACCCTAAAGAGAAAGAAAATAATTTCTGATGGGGGAAAGCTCCAAACTGGAACTCATACCTGTGTCTTCACTGCGTGGCTCTTCTCATCAGTGCACGATCTGTGGGGACCACGCACACCCCTCCAGCTTGCTGCCAGCTTCCCCACCATGGGCTTACCAGGAGCCCCTCAACTGGACAGGTCTGCTGGGCCTGTCCCTGGCACAAAGCTCTGGCCTTTTATGAGAGGAGGAAAAACAAGTCACAGTGGAGGGTGTGATATAAAACATGGGACTGAGCAGAACCCCCTTGTGACCACCAAGGTCCTCCCCTCCAGCTTCCCCAGCCCTGCCCTGGGCTCAGCCTCCGAGCTCACTGCAGCTCCCCAGTACTTGCCATGGGGAGACCTGAAACCAGGGTGAGGGGCTCACCACAGCCTGAGGCTGCTGTTCACACCTGGGCTGGGGGGAGCTTGGCAGTGCTAGTTTTAATCAGGACTATTGAAAAAAGCAGAGGTTTTTATAACTGTTATTACTGCTGCGGGGCAGCTTTGGGGAAAATGCAATTTGATGCCTGCTGTCTGACAGCAAGGCCCATCTATAAAGTTGCTCCTGCCCTAAAGTAAAGAGTGGGAATCTGTCTGCTTCTAATTTAAAATAAATTAAGCAAATCACCACAACAGGCAGAAATAAGGCCTTTTGTCCTGGGTGTCATTTGCAGATTTCAGAGTCTCCTAAATGGTGTGTTGGGTGTTTTCTTGGCTTCACCAATTTGATAGGAAGGTCAAAAATAAGAAAATTATAGAGCAAAACCTGAAAGTAAATTATAAATCCCTCACCTCTCCTGCGCAGTGCTGCACTGCGGTACCAAACTCCCTCATGCAATAAATGCAGACAGCACATAGACCTAACTGAAGCAATGCTCTCTGGAGACCTGCAGCCATCCCGGGGAGGGCAGCATTTCCATACAAGTCCTTCCTGAAGTAAGCCAATTCTCCCATCCTCACTAGAGCGCAGAGATCGACAGCACCAATTGTGACCTGGAAGGCCAGCAAAACCCTGGTGATGCTGAAGAGGAGCTAATTCTGCCCTTTTGTTCCCAGGGGAGCTTTTGTACAGGTGTTGGGTCTCTGGGATGGGGCATCAGCTGCTGATCTGACATCTGATGCCACACAAGATGTGACTTTTGGCAGTTTAATGCCCAGTGAAAATGTCAACTTGTTTAATCCTGCCCAGACTGAGGTTTCCTGCACTGCCTGTCCACTACATGTTTAAATCTATCTTCTAAAAGTGAATCCAAATTCACAGGCACCAGAAGAAATTGTTCTTAAGCCACACTTGGCTGCTCCTATTTCAGAGACTCTGCACCCAAAGGCTTTGCCTGGTTTCTTTTATCTGTGACCTATCTGCAGAGGCTCCTGCACACCCATCCTGACACCGCAGCACAGCTAACTTGATGCTTAGGCAACGTTTGGCATTTGCTCTTGAACCAGCCATTCTGTTTTGACAAAAGTGAGGGGTAACCATTGCTCTTTGTCCTTGTGTTCGCTGCAGCTGAGCTGGCAAGCTGTTTGGGTGGCTTCTCAAAAGTGTTCCCGCTGATGACAGCAGCAGCTTGTGAAGGTGTTTTCCACCTTAGGGGTCCTGTCCTGCCACACGTTAGTTGGGACTGTGGATGATGCTTTATCATTATCCCTGGAGGAGGACCTCCTGAGCTGGGAGAGAAGAGAGGTACTGGTGCCTGCTTTCCACAGGCTGTGGGCTCACAGTGAAGTGTGGGCACTGGGCAGGTAGAAAACTTCTTGGGAAGAAAGGTCTTGCATCTCCAGCCTTCAGAAGAGCACCTGGGGCTGTAGAGGGGCTAAGCCATAGGTTTACACTAAAACACCAAAGGAGCTTCTTATGCCTTGGGGGCATCACTGACATGTGCCCTGCCCAGTGCAGGGCTCTCCTCCAGCCTTGGTGGGCAGCTGTCCTGCCCAGTGCACCCCTGCCATGCCTCTGACGATTAAACACACAGCGTGGGGAGAACAGTGCTTTCTGCCTAGCAAGAAAACACCCGTGCTCAGGGGCACTTGCTGCTGTTTGACACCCCAAGCTCTCTTTGCAACAGGAGCTGTTTTAGCTCACAGGATCTGCTCTGCATGAAAAATCAAGACCTGTGTTAAAAGCAAGCCATCATACCAGGAGAGGCCAGGAGCTTGTAGGGCAGTGGGGTTTGCTGTCACCCCCTTGCCCACTCTTGTCTCTTGGCAGGAGCAGTGGGCTGGAAGTGGGTCAGGTGGCTCCTGGTTTTAGCAGTGGGTTTGTATGAAGTTCCTCTGGATGGAAGGACCCTATCTGGGTGCAAGCAGAAGCCTGGTTTTGCCCTGTTTCAGCAGGGCTCCTCCTGCCAAAGTGGAAAAGCAGCCAGGTACTCCCACCAAGCTGATCTCCTCTCACCCTGCTTAAATACCAGCCAGGATCAGAGGGGTCACTCCACCTGGATGATCAGTGTAACTGCACATCATGTGTTCAAACCAGGAAAATACTGCCCTACCCCATTTGGCCATGGGCCTTCCAACCACAACAGCTGCTGAGCACCTGGTTAGCAGGCTATGATACTCGAGCTTTGGGCACTTACCCCAGGGAAGCGGAGCTGGGACACTGCTTGAGCCAGGAGCACACGTCACGCTGTAAGGGGATCCATTTCCAAATCATGGAGACACTGCCAGCAAGTCTCTTTCAGAGGGAGGAAAAGCCTCGGGTTTTGGCTCCCCCAGTGTTGTTTTACACTAGAAGCTTTTGGCAGCACGTGGCTGCACCCGCCACCCTAGAGGAGCTGCGGGGCACCGGTCCCTTGCTGGATAAAGTCTCCCCAGGGCTGGCGGGAGGTCTGGTCTTTGCATGGTGGCAGCGGATGGAAGCAGGGGATGCCCCCAGATCACTTCAGCAGTACAATATGATTTACAGCAAGCACGTTTCTCAAGACATCTGTGAGGACAGAACTTCGCTGAGTATCGTATATACAGACAGAAGAGGAGGCTGTGCTGAACCCTCCACTACTGCAAAGCAGTCAAAGATGGAATCTTGGGGCAGGGAAAAAAGTACCACTGGTTGGCTTTTACACACTGTACATGTATCTATGAACAGCTCCTTGGCAGCTGATGTTCACAGCCAGTTTCCTTTAACAGTGAGCATAGAAAGGAGGCAAAACGTCTTCAGTGACCTCCCCCTGGGAGGAGAGGGAAAGCAGCATCTCCCACTGCCTCGGTTCAGCTGCCTGCCCAGGTGCATCCTTCGCCAAGGGTGTTTCCTTTTCCTGGCACTGTCCTCCTCCTCCTCCTCCTCGTCTGCCGCCCGCCATGTGCTGGCCAGGACCAGTCCCAACCCATGCCGTGCTTGCCTCATCTCTGCTGCTCAGTGGGATCAGTGCAAGTCTCCACCGGCTGCTCTGCATCTCCGCTCCGCTGGACGGGCAGATGAACCAGGTTCAAACAGAAGGAAACAAAAACAAAAGGAAGAAGAAGAGAGACAAAGGGTAATAAAAAGTTCCATGGCCCACAGCTGCCAAAGGAAATCTCTCGCCGTGTTTCTCTGACCATACTTGTGCCAGCCACTACAGCTGCTGTGGGATCCCCTGTTCCTTGTAGCCTGTGAGGAGGGAGGGGAAGGGAACATGATTAGAGTTAATTCCTAATGAGGACACTCGGTGAGAAAGCCACCAGCCTGGTTTACCAGGAGTAGCAAACCATGTGGGAAAATAGGGGGGCTGCCACAGCTCCCCTTGTGGCCAGGCTGCCCTAGGCAGCCTCAGCCCAGCAAGCCACCCTGCCCTGCTCTAGCCAACACCTGCCTGGTGCAGCCACCTTCCTGGGCACGGCCAGGCTGGCATGTGGATGCTGGCAGCCAGCCCTGCTGCTGCAGCACCCGTCTGGCCCCGGCAGTGGCAGGGGCACATCTGCCTGAAGAGATTATAAAGGCACAGCAGGTACCAGTGGTCATCAATTCCAGTACAACCTATACAATAACCTAAAACTTCTACAGAGTATGTTTTTTTGTTTTTTTGCAGTGTAAGGGAAATGTATGCCCTTATATCCTGCTCCAGAGATGCTGCTGTTCCCAAGTGCTGACCTGGCACTTTGCTGGCTGTGCATCCGAGACATCTCTACTTGTGATCTATGCTTGAACCTTGTCCTTCCAGAGCAGGAGGCTGGCTTCCTCTATCCATCTTTTTGTTCCTATGCTGGCTTTTGCTAATGGAGCTCTCCAGCAGCAACCAATTGCACTGCAGTTTGCAGAGGTGAACAAACACCTCTTGGAGAAGAAGCCTTTAATCACAGGCTGACATGTCAAATTTCAAACACAGACCTCAAGATCCCTCTGTGAGCACTTCCCCTAATGATATTCTCACTGCCTTGTTATGCACTTGCTTTTCTCCAGCCCAGCAGCATTATAGGTGTTTTTGTTAGGGCACAGTGGCTGTCCAGCAGGCCTGGAGAAAACTGAGCTTTTCAGCAGCAAAACCAATTGCACTGGGAACTGCCTGGATCCCTGTTCCTCCACACCATCTCCTCTTCCTGTGGCCATGAGGTTTGATGCACCTCCCAAACAAGGTAGCGAAGCCCTTGGGATCCCTGCTGTGTTGCAGCCACATGGATATTGCAAAGCCCAAAGCAGCTTGTCCTGCTGCCCATCACAGCTCCTCAGGGGCCTGGGGCCCAAGCTTATTTACTATCCTGCATATAGTTGTTAAGGGGAGGCTGCAAATCCCATAGGACACAGCTGCTTCTCCCTGGAGGGAGCTAGGGCAGGGAGGGGCAATAGGAGAGCACACAAGCTCTTGTGCTGACAGAGGATAATCAGAAAAATACTGAATTTTTTAACACTTTCTTAGGTGGTTGCAGTGACTGCACCAGAAGCTTTACCTGCTTTACTGCACCAGAAGCTTTACCTGCTTTTCTTTTAAGAGAAGCTGGGATTGTTTTTATGATAGTATCAATGCAAATGATCTCCTTATTAAAGAACCAAACCAACTGTCCTTACTTGCACTGCCTGCCACAGAAAAGATCTTTCAACTTTAAAGATTTGGAGAGGGTTTTTTTTCTTACATTAAATAATGTAAGTAGCCTGTCATTTTTATATTTTGAATTTCAAAGAAGTCTGAAATTTCACATCTCAGAAGAATGCTTAACTCTTGAAACACTTTTCCATTGATGCTTTTTTAATATTTTTTTCCAACCCTTATGTCAGACTGTTTTAAGTCCCTTAAAAAAACTGAACACAAAATACCAGCAGGTGCCAGAACCCATATCTTTAAGGACTTTTTGCTGAACTAAGAACTGACTCCAGCATATGAACTTTGCTGTACTTTAGAAAAAAAATCCACACATTCACCCAGCCTTGGCAGTCTGGATCTCCTGCTGTTAAACAAGCACAAGGGGCAGATTAATGACACTTAACTGCATCGCTGCCCATTGTGTGTAGCTGAACAGAAAGACTCTCATCTCTTTCAAAGAGCTTTTTCTAGGGGGCAAAATGAGATTTCTCATGCATTTATGTTCTAAGTGTGTCAGCTCTGAAGGCAAGATGAGCTGGCTGGAAACCTGTAATATGGGTTTGTCTATAGCATGGGTTTAATTTGTTTAGGGAGCATAGTTAAAAAGAAAACAAAACAACCCCATGGACCAGAAAGTTGGGGTCTGCCATAAATCTTTATCTAAAGTAAGCAGCTGAGTTATGGTTACGGTAACTTGCTTACACAGCCATGCCTTTTATTGAGACATAAGAAAATTAGGATTAAGAAATCCTTTCAGTCCTGCTATCAGTTTTGAAGCTGGCTGGAAGGCAGTTATAGTGGCCAAGCTTGTGTCTCTCTTATGTGACCAAAGTAAGCCAAAAAATTAACTGTCCTATGCTAAACTTATTTATTACAATAGTTCAGACTTAACTTATTAAATAGTTTATATATCAAAATAGTTATTGCATTTCTTGCATAGGAGCAGCTATTCTGTATGAAGCAGCTTCACATTAGTGCACCTGCAATCCAGCTGAGGTGCAGGTCTGTAGGGCAGACAGCTCTGGGATCATGATTAAGTTGGTCTGTGCACAAAGTCACTGATTTAATCAAGTTTACTTGAAATTGCACTTCTTCTGTAAACCACTGCATGGAAGACTGAGGCAAAAAGAACCCAGTCTGTGCATAGCCTGTCCTACCAGGACTGGGTTCATGCAGAGGGTGGCTTCAGGATGCTCTCAAGGCTGAACCGCGTTCCTGCTGTGCTCCAAGGGTGCCCCTGGGGCAGCCTGAGGGACATTTCAATGGTGTGCGAAGATTTTCAACATCCCTGGGGCTCTGCAGCCACAGGACAGACACAGAGACAGGCGGATACACACACGTAGAGGCACAAGGCTGGACTTGGGCTGGGAGTGGGCAGCGCTGGCCAAAGGGAATTCCTGATGGCTTGCCCTGGCCGATGCTCGCTGCTCTCCACGGGGAGCTGCCACAGGGTGCGAGGAGGAGGAAGAGGAAGAACAGAAACAAACTTACCTTGTGAGACTTTGATGGTGAACAAAAGGAGGCAAAGGAACATGAAAGAAAGAGAGAGGGAGAAATGTAACTGTAGATGATATATCTGAAACACATGGAGAACCAGAAAAGAATGAACAAGTTTGGGCTGCAGAATAAACAGAGAACAGCTGCTCTGCCATCAGACATTCACACCAGGGCTAAACATTATTTAAAATCTTTGTACTTGAAGTGGATCATTTCATTTGGGACTCCTGTTTAAAGACGATGGGGAAATTTTCATCTGCTTTCCAGTTCACCGGCCCTGAGCTGGACAGGCTGGCTGGAGTAACACCTCTGAGCAATGCTCACACACTTTCCTCTGTGACACTGGTATTTCATGGGTCTGACTGAAGGATGGTAGCAAACAAGACATCACGGTGTACCAGAGGGCACATGGTGTGCTGTTCACAGTCCGAGAGCTTGGAAAACTACACCCAAAGCCTTTGGCAGTTTTGTTGATGAGTTTGCTTGTGCCTGCAGGTAACTCACAACCACAGCATGCCTCAGCATGTCTGGGTGCTGCAAAGCCTGGTGGTATTTAACATTCCTACAATATTTTAAGAACTTGCCCCACCACAGCATTTGGTAGGAAACAGCAAAAAAGGGTATTTATTTCAACAATTTTCCTTAGCCATAGTTTGGGGGACAGCTTTATTTAGATTTTTTACAAAAAACATAATAGGTCTAAGCTGGCAATTTTTCCTCAGAATTTCCTTCATCATTTCCTTCTCTCTTCCAGCTGTTATCCTCTGAGTCTCTTAAGTGCCTTCTGTTCCCCTTTCCTTCCCAGGGCAGCTGTGTTACCTGCCCTAGCAGGGGCCCTGAAGAGCAGAGGGACTCAGTGATGCTTTCCAAAGTCCCTCAGAGCCCAGGAGTACAGTAACCATGCAATCATCTGCTGCTGTTCCTAGCAGGGTCTGAGCACTGTAATTAGCAAAGGAGTGACAAGTGGACAGCATGATTACAGGTAAGTTCTCACTACTGGCTGGCAATCAGCCCCTGGGAGTCAGCCGAAGTGAAGCCATGAGTGATGGTGCAGCCAAGCATTCAGAGGCAGTTGTTCATTCAGAGGCCAAAAGCTGAGCTTTTGAGGGCTTCCTTCAGAAAGCAGGCCTGACTTCTTGGCTGTGTTCCCTAGAGGCGAAACAATGCCTGGACAACCAGTCCCTGACTTGTGTCCCCTGTGCCACCTCAGTGTGACATTACTATATTATTTCTCTGGCATTTCTGTCAAGAAATGGTACACAACCTGTTATAATGGGCTCTGAGCAGCTAGGGAGTTCCTGGAAAGGCCGTTCCACTGTGGTCATTCTGCACAATGTGGCCAATGAATATGTGTGCTGCGTGGGCTGGGGACAAGGTGTGCCTACAGCAGAAGGAACTTTGCCCAGAAAGCCTTGGGAGGCTTGTTTTCCAATTGGTCTTGGCAGCTCTGTTTTGCCTCAGCTCCATGCCTCATCCCTGCACACATGATGAGGGGTTTGAAGATAGCACAGTGTGGCAGCGCTGCCCAGCCATCCCTGAGGACAGCTGGATATCTGCAGCAGCTAGGGGAGAGTCCAGATATTTTATTTCTTTTTGCACAATAATTAAGTTCTTCCTTTTAACCTACCTTTGCCTTCAGACAGCCGTACAGCGAAGGACAGTTCCCAAAGCCATATGGCTGCTCTAAGAAGATATCTGTGGCGTCAAATGGGGACAGCTGGCAATTCATTTAAATTAGCAGAGAAAATGCCCCATGTCATGGTGCTGCCAAAAGTAATTAAGTGTGACAGCAAAACTGCATTCAATTAATCTTCCTTCTGGGATATTATTCTGCTAAAGGGCACCATACAGGAGATGAGGGCTGGATGGGACCCTCTGAGGTCAGTTGTTCTCTTCCCGTGTCCCACCTTGCTCCTGGCAGAAGTCAATCTACCTCATTCTTGGAGTCTTCTAGGAACAAAGAGGGCAGATCCTGCCATCCCACCTCTGCAGCATTTTAACCTTACCGGAGAGAAGATGTCTCCTAATTTCCACACAGATCTTTCCTGCTGTTATTTAAGTCTGTCTTAGGCTGAACTGCTGCCCTCTCACATTTACTAGCCTGCTGAATATCTTCATCATCAACATGCCTGCTGTCTTACGGTCCTCTGGACTCTCTTCAGGTTTTCCACATGAAGTACAGACTCCAAAGCTGGCCACAAGCCTCACAGCAGCTTTATGTGTGCAGAGAAAGGTGAGGGGATCAGTTAATTCCCTACAAGCTCTGCTCCTACCTGCCTGGGCGGTGTTTGTTCCCTCCACAGCAATGTACTCCTGTGCCACTTGTGACTCCCAGCAGCCACCACATCCTTTGCTGAAAAACAAGTAATTCCCTGTATTTATGGAGTCAATTAATTCTTCTGTAGAGTCTTGGGCTTGTCTCTACTGAGTAGCACTTACTGTTTTCCAACCATTTCTTCAAATTACTTGAATCTGGACACTGCCTGTGCTGTGCCAGCTGTCCCCCCAGCTGCTGCTGGTGTGGGGCTGGTGACCCCCTTCTCTGGTCCATCATCAAGCCACAAATTAAAATAATGAGCAGAGCTGGATTCAGGAGGGACCTTTCAACACATCTCTGTTTATATCTTTCTAGTTCAGGAAAATCCATTTAGAGTCGAGTTCTCAAGTGCTTTTTCACTCAGGCCACGTCTCCCTGGCTTGCTGGTTGGAATGCTGTGTGAGATGGCGTCAGCACCTGAAGGTTAGAAGGGATGGCTGACTGCTGCCACCACAGACAAAATGAATCTCTCTGCCACAAAAGGGAACCAGTCTGACACAGCTTGCTCTGGACAAACCCAGGTTGACTTTGTGGGGATGTTTTATATTTTCTAAATGCATGCAAGTCACTTACTTGATTACTTCTTCCAGGAATTGAAGTATACCTGGTTGGCCTATAATTCTTCTCCTTTTCCCCTCATTACAGACAGTATGACATTATCCTCAGAACAGGCTCCCCCTTTCCATGGCTGAGAATTAGCACTAGAAGATGAAAAGCTGCAACGAGCCTCCTGTTCAAAAGGCATGTGGATGTGGCACTCAGGGATATGGTTTAGTAGTGATGGGTTAACAGCTGGACTGTGATCTTGGAGGTCTTTTCTAAACTTAGTGATTCTATGATTCTAACTCTCTCCCAACTATCTATCAGTTAACAGACAGGCAGGGAGTGAGGCACTCATCCCTCAGGGAGAGCCTGAGTGGAGTCCCTGAGCCTTAGCTGTTTCCCACCCTTCTCCTCACTGCTAGCCCCCACCAGCTTAGACACCACCTGCTGTGTCCAGCCTCTAGCCCATCCAAATAGTATGGCACCCTCACAGGGATGCATGGAATAGACCATTTCAAGGCAAGGGAGACTAGAGGTGGCCAGTAGTTTCGTATTTTTTTAACTATTTTCCATCTGCAGATCCAAGTTGCAATGGTGTATGATTTCTGTCCACTGCATCAAACTGCTTGTACACAAACAAAACCCAGCCAAAGCAAATTGTTTCCTGGCAGTGTTCTTAGATGAAATACCTTATTTCTTGCCTTTCAAACATGGCTTCCTTTTTAAGTTAGTACCTTTTTTTTTTAACATGAAAATAAGAAACACTTTGGGTCTGACAGGGCTGTTTGATCCAGCCAGCAGCAACTGACCACTTCTGTTCTTTGTTTCAATTGAAATTGATTTTTTTTTTTTATTCTCCATCAACCTAGAGCTGCTTTATTTAGCCATTATTTTCTCTGCATGGCAAGTAAACTTAAAACCAGCTATTTAATGAGACAGCAAGAAACTGCCACGGGCTGCAACTTGTCAGATGATGCTGGTGAACATAAGACATGTTGTCTCCTCTCACCATTCTCTACTACCACCAGAGGGGTGAAATACTGTGCCATGGTTGGGAACCTCTTGACCTGAGCTTTCCCACCACATGCTGCTCACTCACACTCTGCCTTTCAGACTAGTGGGGTCCAGCCAGATGTGAGAAACAGCTTCTGGGAGATAATTCCAAGTTGTATGGTTTTCCCCAGCAATCAAACTGGAAAACCAATACAATCCTCCTAAGCCCAAAACCCTCTACCTGGAGAACAGGACTATGGAGAAAAGCAAGTCATGATTTCAGATGTAGCTCTTTATCAGGACAGATGCTTTCCTGACTCTCCACAACTGCAGAATGGGGTCCTGCCAGACAGCGAACTGCACACGGAGGCTGTCCAGCAGAGGAAGAGCAGAAGGGCAAATGATTATGAACACAATTATGGGATTACACACAAATTGGGCAGATTATTAAAGACACATCACAGATGTACACCCATTCACAGTTTATCCTCAGAAATAACCCGGGCTACCTCTGCTCTGCAGGTACATCTGGAAGGAAATGTGGCAGGTGGTTTGCAGGGAAAACCAAAGGGCAGTGCTGCCTTCACCCTTGCCTTTTGCCTTTCATATGTTCAGGTTTTTAATATCCATTGTTCACTCTGTGTGGGGATTGCCTTAACTCAGCCTGCAAATTGAAGCTGGCTCAGAAATTAGCAGGTGGTTTGGTGAGAGGGTTCAACCTCTGGGTTTGGCAGCTGAAAATGTGTACTGGTCTTCTGCCTTTTTTTCTTCAGTTTTATCCATTTCATCTTTAGGCAGGTTCCTGAGATCCTCTCTCCTCCTCTGTCATGCAGCCACAGATGTCATCAGCAGAGATGACAAAGTGGAGCCTGTCCAAACCAAAGGTGCTGGTAAGATGGGAGAAGGGCTTGCTTGTGGAACTGCCTGTCCTGTCAGCCTGAAAGATCTCAGACCTGGATGGTACGGGGCAATGCCCATCAGCCTCTGCCAGCCCCTGTAAAGGGAACAGGGTCTTGCAGATGCCATCAGCAGCCTGAACTGTGTGTTGCTTCTGGCTTTGGAGGTGAGATGAGAGTGTCATCTCAATTCTCTGCAATACGATACAGGAGATATGATACAACTTTTACACCAGCAAAAGCCTTTGGCAGATAAAAGTTGGCAGCATTCTGGGTTGGTGATTTATACTAACTGGGTGATCTAAATTATGTACATTTTAAAAAAGGATTCCTCTTCACCTAGACTAATGTTTTAGAGGCTTCTCAAGGGGTGTATGAGAAGTACATCCAGCAGCTAGGAGCAGCTAAACACTTCTGTTCAGCCTAAGGACTTGGTGTGAAACATAAAAAAAAAATGCCTTGGGTAAATGTATTCTAAGGAGGAAAGGGAGGGTCCAGGAGAGTCCCCAGGGCTTTTCTGGGGACAGCTGATCCTGGGAGCAGAACCAGCCTCTCAGAAAGGTCTCTCTAACAGCAGAGATGCAACCGGAGTCCCAAGGGAGAAAGGTCTTTCTCGTTCAAACAGATGCAACCAGGGCAGAAGGGGCTTCAGACAGCAGAGTTCACAGTGCTGGGGGGCCTCCCCCTTCCTGCACGTGTCATTTCATAAAGGGAAAAGGAAGTTCTTAACCCATGTGGTGGGATGGGAGGCTCTACCAAATATGTCACAGTGCCTACTCAAGCCCTCTTAGCCATTTCTCTGCCTACTGTGTTTCTCATGGACTTGCAGAGCCCATCATGTGGCTCTACTTCCCTACAGTACAGTCCAGTGGCTTGGAGGGACATTAGGTGGGACTCGGTAACACGGCCATGGAGAGAAGTCAGGGTGGTGAGTGTGCTGTACTTACTTGCAAGAATGACCATGTCCATCCCCCAAAATATACTCATAATCCAGCCAACCATCACGATCGCTGTCAGGATCTGAATCAGAGCAGCAGCAATGTTCAGCCAGAAGACACAACACATGTGCCTGTCAGGGAGGTCAGTCCGGGCTCCGCACAGCACGGTGAAAGCGGATACAAACGTTCCTAGGGAGAGAGCAGCAACACAACACCCAGTGAGAGCCACGGCTTCGTGCCAGATCCCTCCCCTTAGACCCACTTCTCATAGTGTCCCACTTCTTGTGCTCCCCTTGCAGTGCTGAAAACCTGGGAGGACAAATGGAGGCACATTCTTACTTGAACATGCTGCTGTCTCTCACTGAATTACCCCGACACATATATTTGAAGACCGGGATGGAAAAAGCACTCTTTGGGTTTTGGCTCCTTTTCCCCCACACCCAGCAGTAACTGTTTATGCACTGTAGGCAGTTTACAAGGGAATGCTGTGTGGAATATCTGTGGAGATACCAGTCTACCTTTTTCTGCTTGGTGGCTCTCTCTTGGGGAGAAACACTCAATATACAGCAGGTCTAAAAGGGAAAACTGCACCCAGAGTTAGAGCAGGACTGGTTCTAGAAAGCTGTACAGGTCTGGCAGTCTGTTACTATTTCCAAATACTGCTCTAGAACCAGCACGCACACACAAAGAAGAGGTGCTAATGTGGCACTGCATCTTTGCACAATGCTTTCCCCAGTCACAAGTTGTAACCTGAGGTCATGTTTGCACAAAGCAGAAGTAGCTAAACTTAAAGTGCTGGAGCCAGGAAACCTGGTGATGCAGCCCTTGGCTCTGCTTGAGACCAACTTACAAAACTTGCAGCCACCCTTCAGACTTCCTAAAGTGTTTCAAATGGAGGATCATCTTGATGTGTGAAAGTTAAAGATGGGAGAAAAAAATTACACTACAGCAGCCATTCACAAAGATTCTTCCTAAATTTACCCCGTTGGACAAGCGGGATCCCTTATTCACAGCTGATGTCCTGGGCTCATGGCTGGCTGAAACCCACAGCTTGGGGAAGCCTTGTCTGTCCCACAACCAACCTGCTGAAATACACAGCACAGGCAAAAAGCAGAAGAAACAGTTTTTGACCCCTATAACGTACAAGCTGTTGGCCTCGACTTTCGGGCACCTTATCTACGTATGCATTTCAACACCTCTTAGCATTATGAATTGTCTTTGGGTTTTTTCTAATGCAAATACAGCATTGCTAAGGTAGGAACAAAGGTGCAATGTTGATTGTACTGGATAACGTAGTTCTGTGGGATGTTTTCTTTAATCAATTTTGTTGAATTAAAATGATGGTTTCTACAAAAACTTCCTGTTTTCCTCTCAAAGGATGGAAGCCTGCAAACAGTCTGTAAGAATGAGCACATCTTCAATGCACACGAGTGCTTTTTTGAACTGAGGGGAAGGTGGGAGCCCCTTGGTTTGACTGAAGATGGGGAGGAAATACTCAGTTTACACCCTTCCAGAAAAACTCATCAGATCAAGAGAGCGGAACAATCTGGTTAGAAGCAAAATACCATTTTATCCTGCACTGCCAGGGTGGTGAAAAACATAATCTCTTTCATTGTTGCCACTTCTTCAGTGGGTCACAAGCAAAACAGGCAGTTGAGGTGCCAAAACTCACTGGGAAAGGCTGGCTACAGCCTATTTTTAGTCTTGCCATCCTCTGTAAGCTTCAATTCCAGCATCTTCCTAACACCCCACCAGCTCCTAAAACCCTGCTCGTATTCCTGCCACTGGCTCTATCCAGTTTTGTACTCCCACCCGCTCCCTTTGCTGCACACTGAAGCTGAGCATGGAGCAGGCATGGAGCAGCACTGCAGTGCAGGGGAATGGGTGAGCACTGTTGGGGTGGTGGGAGGCAGCCCTAAGGCAGAGCATCACTGGAGGGGACCGGGGCACCATCTTCTGCTTGAGAAATGACCCCTGGAATTTGTCCTCTGCTTGGCTTTCACAGGCAGGGTTTCATCCCCTTATCAACCAAAACTAAAGGGTCTGCAGAGAGAAAAAGGGGAAGTCATTTTAATCCCAAAGGATGTTGTGTAAGTCTCCCCATTGCTTTTTAAAAGAAACCTGTCTTTTGCTCAGTGGCTTTGTTTTCCATGTCTTTTATGTCCTCCATGTGGGATTATGTGACATCTCTGCCCTGCTTCACCTACCCTTTTTTTTTCCTTCATAGTTTTTTTTAAAGCAGAAGGAAGCGTGGAATATTTCCCCCATGCTTCCTGAAACTGTTGTCTTCAAAATTACACCACTGCACTCTCTGAGATTAAATAAGGATTGAGGCAAGATCAGAGATTGGGTGTTTATGTTTTCTCATCAGGATGAAAAATCTTGCCAAATGGAAATGCCTGTCTCTTTTTTAAATTAAAATCTTCCCCTCTTGCCTTAACTCTTCCAAGATGTGTTACAAAAAAAGGTCATAAACAAGCAGTAAGTCTTCAACTACAGATTCAAATCTTTCCAGTGAAGCTTTTAAGATTTTTACATCATTAGAGGAAGGTGCTGAATTAGCTAATTAATCCCCTAAACACCACAATGACTAATGTCTAGCCCTATTCAGAAAGGAATAAAGCAAACAAAGCAGTTAAGTGTCCCCCTCTGGACTTGGAATTGATGCAGGAACTAGGATTAAAATCTCATGAACCTTGGCTTCTGATTACCTCTTCAGGCCACTTTCCTACTCATGGGAGCCAATTCATTTTTCCACTGCCAATGCATTTTCATTATTAATTATGATTAGCCAACCTTTGGGAGCGTGCTGGCATTTTTGAATTCAAGTCTTGAGACATGCCAGCAGGCATAAGATGGAAGTATTTTTCCTCTAGTCCACATATGCTTGAAAATGTGAAGCAGAAGTAAGCGTCTTAAATGCACTTGCCAAGGTAGATGTTTTCCCCTTAAGAAGCCATCATAGTTACACATTGCCAAATATGGAAGTATTTGCATCTGGAAGCAAAGAGGTGGAGAGGAGCAGGAGGAGAAGGAAGGCAAGCAAGCTGGATCTGCTGATACCTCCTGACTGCATCAGAGCTGGGGCACTGAACCATTTCCCTTCCTGACCAAGCATTCAGACACTTGAATACCTACAGCCCAGAAATCATAAACTTGGTATGCCAGCTGCAGTTGGGGTGGTGTTGGCCAAGTAAATCAGCTGTCCAAAAAGGTCTCAGGCTGTGAGTGTAACCAGCAAACAAACTGCTAACTTCACAAGCAGATGTCAACTAAAAGCCCACACAGTTATGCCACTATAACATAAGTAAATTATAGTAAGCATTTCTATCTTCCCAATGAAAAGCATCAAAGCTGCAGTAAAATCTGGGATTATTCTAAATCATTAATTAATACAGCCTCTTTGGGGACAGAGGGGAGGCAGCGAAGAGATGTCCTATGTTACTTAACAAGTCTGTTCATTCAGCCCCATGAGCTACCGGGGCCCATTGCAATCATCTGGCTAAGCCATACAGCCCCTTGTGGCACCTGGAGCCAGCACCAGGTGCTGGGGCTGGGCAGAGGGATGGGTGCTGAGGATTGCTCTTCTGGAGCAGCTGGGAGGCAGAGGGTGAAAGTGCCCTGTGCAGTGAGGCTGTGAGATGTGACACCGATCTTGCTCTTTCACTCGGGGCAGCATCAGCCAGCTGGGGCACCAGTGTGGTAGTAGGTTAGAAAGAGAGCTCCTGGAGGCCTGTACTTGCTTTGGCTGTCAGCAGAATCGGGGTATTTTTAGATTACACCAGTAAATATAGAATGCTTTTTGTTTTCAACACTTTAACCCATTGAACATGAAGTGGAAGTGTTTTTGGTAGAACAACACTATAAATGGTGCAGCAAAGGAGCAGGTTTTGCCCTTTCTCTCCTCTCTGGTCATTCAGGATAAAGTCCCCACTCCGGTGCGTGCTGGTACCATGGCAGCCACGGCCTTCCCAAGAGCATCACCTGCTGGTTCCTGGCCTCACAGAGTACACCAAAATAGTGTGACAGGAATAGTTTGCAGTTTTTTCTCTTAGAGTGAAAACTCACACTCTGGAGAGGGCTCCCATGGTTTAGTATCATCTGAGTCACTCATCCAGGCTGAAGAAAGGCATGAGGGCAAGACCATGGCCTGTCCTAAACAGTCTCCTCTGTGTTATCTGAGTGACTGCATTATGGAATATCTTAAGCTGTATGAGAGAAGTTTTTTTCTCTCCTGTTTTTGCAAGAATGCCTATCCTGGGCACTCCTGCAAGAGCTTTAGTCAGACATGGAGTATGGCAGGTTTCATGTGGAGGACCCCGCTGTGAGCAAACTTCTGACGGCACCTTCCCAGAAATATCCGAAGAGGGAGCTGCTTGAAGCCAGGGTGCAAAACAGAAGGAGATGAAACACTGATGACCACAGTGTAAGTGCAACTACTTTGAGCATGCAGACAATTTACTAGTGGGCTTCCCACTGACTGCCAGATATCTCAAATTTCCCAACACAAAGCATCTCTGCTGCAAGAAATCACATCTGATGAACTGTTCTGGTACAGGTGGAGGCACAGCAAAAACCCAAATTGCTGCAATCAGGGGCAGCATGTGGAGATGATGATGATTCTGTGATGATGATCCCTATCCTACAAAAGCCTGAAGCCAGGGAGACGAGGGGAAATACTCCTTCCTCTTCCTGTAAGCCTGGACATCAAATGAGACATTTCCTTGTAGTGCTGGGAGTTAATAAGGCAGTAGTATGGTGCCTTATTTCCTGCTCCCAAAGAGGAAAAAAGAGGGCCATGTCATAATTCAGAAGTTGGAGCAAAGCTGCAGGAGGCACACAGCTGTAGGTAGGTACAGGCAAAGAGGGGAATGAAATCTGAGGTGTCTGTGGGAGCAAGGCTGTTGGATCGACACTGGGAGATGTAATTAATGTGTGTGTGTTTTGTGGGGATGAGACATACCTGTGTAGCTGTATTGTGTCAGGGGAGCATTCTGTGTGGGGACACGTCTGATGTGACTTTGAATTTCCTTAAGTAAAATGATTATTAGCTGTCATTAAACAGTGTTGGCAGGTATGTAAGGCAGATGTTGTGGATGTGCTGAAAATTCATGAGATGTGTTGGTTCTTGCTTGTGTGAGTCAGAAGAAGCTGTGTGAGAATGGTAATAAGGATTGCACTAGTTTCCTTGGTATAACAGTGAATATGGTATCTATTGGTCAAGGCATCCTCGGCTCCTTAGCGTCATGAACTTGTTTTTATACTCTACTTTGAGCTGTAAAGAGTTGTTTCATGCATGGAGGCCTCTCATCCTTGGCATTAACCTGTAAACTAACCTGTAGCCCTTTGGGTTATGATGAGGGAAAGAGAACTGCTAAAACTTGCCCAAGAAAGGGCTAAAGCAGTGTCTGCTGATGCTGAGAACCTTTGCCTTTTGCTTGGATAGAGATGGGCTGTGGAAAGGACACTATTAACAAGACACTAAAATGCAGTTGCAAAGCATTAACTCTCAGGATGACTATCTGCTGAAGTTTCCTAAAGCAGAGCATTGTTTGTGTGTTTTATTAAGAAAAGAGATGCAAAGTAAAACCCCCTGGAAGTGTGAATCCTCACCAGTGTCCCCCATCTCCACCTGGCTGGAACTCACTAGGGCTTAGGCTGCCTGAGAGAGAACCTGCCAGGGAAGGTGTGTCACCGAAACCCTCTGAAATAAGAGTGCTTTCTTTCCAGGCTTATTGCAGCTCTTTGAACAGAAAAGGCTGGTTCAGAAGAACTTCTGATGTACTTCTGTGTCTACTGTGGCTCATTTACACAGCAATTCTTCACCAGGTAGTGGGTGCTGGACTTCTTTCTCTTGAAATATCAAGAACATAGAGATGGCAAGACTGCAACACAATGCTGCAGCACCAGCAAGTTTTAGGTGTCCCACCCAAGAAAACATGCAACCTGTCAGTGGCAACCCCTACATCCTTCCCCTTGTAGTTCATTTCAGCCAGAGAAGTAAGTCAGGACTGAGTGCAATTACCTGGGTTTTTTTCCAGAAATAATCCTGGTTTAGACCAACATCTTAAAAGCCTGGAGTTTTAGGTTAGAGTTTAATTAAACAGCCATGGGCAAGCCTTTTTCCCCTTTCCAGTATCCATACAGACTGAAGTCTGTCCCTGCCACATACAGTGCAAGGGCACTAGGGAGGAGAAGTGGCTTTAATGATTTCAGGGGGAAGAACAGCAGGAGCAGTGGACAGCTTAGGAAACAGGAATAGCTACTTGGTCCCAGGTAGCACCTCTTGGAATCAAAAACCTGAACCCCACAGGTTCCAATCTGCTGGGAGGGACATGAATGACGTGCAGACACCTTGGTGGTAAAGTGATTGCCTGCGAATGCCAGGTCTCGTGGACAGCTGTGTGGGCAGGACTCAGGCAGGAACAGCAGGAGCAGAAGGGTAGGAGAGGGAGAGGAGAAAAGGAAGGAGGAGAGAGTGGAGGCAGCAAACGTGACAGAACCTAGACGTTGCCATGGAGAGGAGCTCATGAATTTTTCCTCTGTGGCCTGCTATTAAAAATGTTCTGTTTAGCTTCTGCCAGCACATTGTTTTTATTTTCCTCTTCCATATCAGAAGGACATTCAAAGGGAATTCTTGCCCTCTCTGGTCCTTTTGGCCTCACTACGGACAAAAATACACAGTCACTTGACAAGTGAGAGCTGGCACTTGCAGTTCTTGTCTCCATAGGGTTTGTTCCAACTCCCAAGTCTGCAGAAGGCAGGCTGTATATAGCCTTAGCTTTCTGGTTTCCCTATGTATGTGAAAAATGACCAGCATGTCCTGAAGCATTACTGGCCCATGACTGATCCCAACTGTCCCAGTACCTCACTGAGGCTGCAGCACGGAGCTCTGCATCTGTTTGTTATTAGTGGGTCTGTGTCATGTGGTCAGAACAGGCTTGACAGTGTTTATGTAGCAGCCACAGAAGACAGCCCACGTGTAAGTAAGACAGCAGTGCCTTTGCATCAAAAATGAGATTTTTCTCATATGTAATGATTTAGAAAAAGTTAACTCTTCTAAAAATGCAGAGTTTTTTAACAAAAACTTCAAAACTTGACTGTACCAAACTTTCACAGACTTCCAAGGCTAAAAATACACAGCAAAATCTTAAATTACATGGAAGGGGGGGCTGCATGAAGGTGAACTGACTTACTAAAGCTTTAGTTATACATGGACCCATCAATATTATTTTTACTCTGCAGCACTGCAATGTTTTGAACACTTAAAAGCAGCCACCCATAAATAGTGAGATTGCAGTACAACTTGTTCCACTGCCAGACATTCCACAATCCTTGGGTGAAGTTTTCCAATCCAGTCCTACGGTTTAATTCTGTTGACTTGATGCTTAAAGTTAAGGGTGTGCTAGAAGTATTTGAGACTGGAGAGTTTCTGCTGAAGAGCAAATGCAAGGCCACATTGAATGATCCATGGTGATGGTGCAGACCTCGGACTTCTGCCAAGACTTGCTGAATTATCTTTGCAGGTTGTACCTGCCTGATTCCCAAACCGATTTCTTTCCCTCTTGTATAAACGATGTGATCCCAGAACCACCACTGACATTTTGCATCATGCTTTCCAATATTGTGAACCACTGCAGAGAACATGTAATTTCCCAGAAGTAAAAGGGGAGGTGGGGGAGGAATATTGCTACACAGACACCTAGACATAGAAAATGGGAAAGCTGCAACAAATAATACCTACCACCTACAGTCAGAGAAAATTAATTGCTGAAGATAAGCCTATCCACGCTAGAAGTATCATCTCTTGTCCTACTTCCAAGGTAACATTCCACAAGGAGAAATTCTTTGCTGCTTCTCACAGTAAAGATACTGAGATACTTAGCTGACACTCAGGTCAGTTTTCTGAACACAACAGCGACCTGTTGCTTACTCCCAGCTTCTTCCCAACATAACACTAGTACCTCACTGACAGACATATTCCTTCCCAACCTCTTCTGGCTCCTGGTGGAGTCACTTGGGTATTCCTGCCTGTCCAAGTCACACTGTAGCTAATCACTACACCTGTCCTGCTGACTGTGGTGGTACAGAGGGATGCTTTGCTGGGTGTAAAGAAGTCATCCTCTGGGCACAGCAAGCTTTCCAGCAGCTTGAGCTTGCATAGACTCATCTGGCTTGCTTCTTGCCGGCAGCTAGACTGGCTTAGTTAAATCTGATACAGTTCCCCACTAGTACTGTGCAGCCTGTCAGGCAGATGTTTGCTATGAAGTGGACATCAGGCTGTCTGCACATTACAGACAGGGAACAAAGAGCCAGGGCGGGTAAATGACATGTCACTGGTTCTGCTGCTAGCCAGGGGCACTGCTATGAAAAGAACTGAGGCACTGCAGCCGTGCTTCTGCTCAATGCTTACTTTCTTCTTTGCTAATGGAATGAAGAGAGGATTTTAATTAATTTGCATCCTTATTAAGTATGCCAGCGTTCAGAGAAATAATGTCATTTGCTTCCAATTATAACAAACATAATGTAAAACAAAAGGCAAGACCACTGTTTACAGCTCAGGGCACTTTGCTAAAAGCTCATCTGACCTAAGTGGACGCATTCCTGGTGCTCTGTAATTTTATCAGCTTATCAACTTAAAAGCTCCGTTTCATGGAATCAGCTCTATTACTGGTTTCTCTCTGCTGTCTTCTTCCATGCAGAACTTTCTGTATTCATGTTGTATACTATTAAAACAGGTGCTTGCTCCACCTTGTGCTCCCTTCTCCTCCTTCCAGCTGTCCGGGAACACCAGCTAGCTCTGCCACAGCTCTCCTAGTCCCAGGCTGCTCTGCACTCACCTGCTGGGGTGACCCAGGTGAGAGAGGAACCAAGGAGCACAAAATAACTGTCCACTAAACTATCTCTTATTTTTAAGACTACAATCCTATTCACAATTCTCAAGCACCTCCAGAAATGAATTTTCTGTTTTCTTGATGCACATACAAAAACAAATGTCAAGCCATTCTGTTTCATGCTACTGATGATATTGAAGTAACTTGAATGTGGCTTTTCACTCAAACTTGACAAACCTGGAAGCTTCAACAGCAGAATGTCTGGAGAGAGCGCCTCCTTATTTCAGAGTGGCCATGAAAGCTTTCTGGCTTTCTGATACCTCCAGTTTCTAAAGGCTGATGGCAGTAAGAGCTGTGTAACAGTAGAAAAATAATGAGGAAAAGGCTATGGATTCTCAGAAGTTTTCACAAAGGCTCTTGCCAATTATGCAGTGATGAACTGAAGTTTATTCATAATTGCCTGTGCCAGGGAAAGCTCTTTCTTGTCAGGCACAGAGCAGGAGGCGGGCACGCATGACCCTCCAGCTTCCGCACCAGTGTAAGGGCTCTGACTGGCTCCCGATGTTTTACTGGGTGAAGCCACATCAAATGCTCACTTGTCTTCCTGCCTCTGCCCTCTCAGAGGTTAATTAAGTGCCATTAGTGCCCATCTCAGGATGCTCTAATTGAGCAGAAGGAAAGCAGCAGGCTGGGGTAATGCCTGGTTGGAATGCATCTGGCCCGGCAGCCACAGCTCAAGGTGAGGTCCACGGCTGCGCTGCCTCGTCTTTCTGATCAATGCCTTGCAATGAGTTTTGCCCTTTGAAGCTACCTAACTGCATTTGCTCTGCTCATGGAAGGACAGATTAACTACTTCTAAGATTCACTGAGCAGTGATTCTGAGCTTGCTGTGATACCCTGGAGCCCTTCACTGTGAAGACAAATCATGTTAATTAGGGACTACCAAGACACAAGACAGAATTAATCTCATTAGTAAGTCAGATGGGGATGCAGAGCAATTAGACCTTATTCTACAGAACAAGGCAGCTGCAATGGAAGTGTAATAAATTGCACTAGTTTCCAAAATCATCCCGAAGTACAAGCTATCTTTTAAGGACTATAGGAATGTAAACCAAAACTGTGACATAATGTTTGGAGATCTGCAGTGATAAGTGTGCAGGAAACTAATGAAAAGACCTTTTTTAATCCAGAAAACTCGGTGCATGCATTTTATGAGCCAAAGCATCTCAAGCAGGGACTTAAAGAGAACATGACAGAGTTGCACTCTAGCCCAGAGGTGCAGTGCTGCACCCAGGAGTCTGGAATACAATTTTTGAGACCAGAACTCAGTACTATATTTATAGCTGCTTGCTAAATAATTCTGAAGCTGTAACTTTATTCTTATAATGCTGAATTAACATTATTAAGGTGTTAATACAGATAGTCTGTGAGACAAAATTTACTGTTCTTCATACATCTAACCTGAGGGGGTTATATCCCTCTTGTTCTGTTCAGTGCTACCATTAGTCAAATAGTGACCAGGTCTTGCTTTTAAAGGTCAGTTTTCATAAAAACACTATTCTTAGATGAGATGGAAAGCACTTTGCCTACTAAAGCCACTGCAAAGTTGCTGTTTTACTCATGTGCATAGCATCTGAAATATTTAGAGATGGTGCTTTACACTCTAAGCTTGGCTTTGGTACTTTCACGTGATTCAGGCAGTTTACAAACGAAAATCTCATTTCATGGAAAGTTTACTTGATTGAGAATATAAATATGTATTATCTTCTTCAGCAAAACCGTAGGGAACATTTTTAACAATACAAGCATCTTAACTTGCATTCATTTTAACTGGAACTCCCCAAATTAACATCCCTGAACAGTAGATTCAAATATGATTGATTCTGTACAAGAGCAGTGTGGGACGAGGAGGACAAGGATCCACCCAGAGCTGGGCTGCAACAACTCACAGTCTCTTTGGTGAGGGGGACAGGTGCTGTCATTCTAGAGGTGAAGCACAAAGCCAGAGTGAGCCTCTACACAGGACCAGTCTTGCTCCTGCAGGGAAGATGGTGAGAAGATTTGGAGTCTTCCAGAGCCTTTTTGGCTTCCCGTGGAAAGAGGGTAGATCAACAAAAGCAAGTCTTTTCTGGCAGTGGAGAAATGAGCTGTGGTACCTTATGCCTGACATCACCCCAGCAGAGGCTCCATAAATAGTTAAGGCTGGAGTGACCTCTGACTTTACAGATTCTGTGAATATGAGCACCAGCCAACACAAATTAATCCACCCAGATAAAACGGTTTTCTAAAAGGAAAATTTCTTATTAGGGTGGAGAAAATGTGGATATTATGGAGGCTAATACATGCATCAGCATAAGCAAGTAACCTGTGATATTGTGGATGAGAACCTGAGCAACCTGCTCTAGTTTAACCCACTTGGAGGAAGGACTAAGTGGCCTCCAAAAGTCTCTTCCAGTCCCAGCTATTCTATGGTATTTCAGTAACTTTATTCCATGCAAAGCTTAGCTGATGTCTTGGTTTCTTTTCCCAGAGCCACATCCTTCTGCCACTATACGACTGACAGCTCTTGAACACAGGGCTCTTCATGATTTTTCAATTTATTTTTGAAGAGCTGTTCTGTTTCTAAAATGTCAGGTGCAATTACTCTCATAGCAAGCAGAAAGCGTGCCTGTGAGTTGCTGATCACACCAAAACAGGTGAACTTCGAGTCAACAGCCTCCCTGCTTTGACATGGCCCCTCCTGATCTGTGCATGCTCATATCAAACAGCTCAGCCAGCCTCTGAGAGAAATGCCTTCGTATTAAAAGGAATTACTGCTTTATACAGAAGCGTGATCTTTCTTTAAAAGAAATGTTTACTTGGATATAATCATCATTTCTGCAGGGACTAGTCCTCTTCTGTCTAAAGCAAAGCTAAAGGAAATGCCACAGCTTAAATGAGCAGGTCACAAACATGGATGAATACTCGGTCATGTTTGGGTGCCAGGTCATCCACAAACAGTTAATGGCTCTTGGCCATCTGAGCTGTGTCCAGCAAGGCCTGCAGAGGCACAGCCCTTTAAGTGTGCCTGTGAGATTTTATATATGGTCTTTTCATCTGAATGCACCCCCCTACCCCATCTCTAGGAGTTCCTGTGTTCCCAATTTGCAGGAAATAGCATTTGATTTACATATATTTCTGTCAAAAGGCAAATTTTCCCTTGACCGAATAATTTCCAGTATCTGCCAACTAGCTACTGGTCATCATTAGATAAAAATGCATGTGCATTGGTTTGTACATATCACAAATAACTGAGTTACCAACATCACAATATAGCACATAATTATTCTGAATGAAATATGGAAAGCAATACCTATATCACATAATAATTGGAAGACGCTGTTCTTCAGAGCTTAGAGAAGATTTATATGGAGTGAGACATACCAGGGAAAGAGTTATGCAGAAAACCTGGAAATTATCATGGTTTCATCCTCTCTGTGCTTTTTTTCTAATTCTCATGTTGAATAGGTTATAATGAGGTTAGGGACAATGGTAACATGGTTTAACACTCCTACACTGGAAGCACTTATCTCGCTGTTAAAGGGGGCAGCTGAGAAGAGATTCAGACTTTTAAACATCCTTTCCTGCCTTGCTGAGATGCTGTTAGACTGGAGGCAGGGGACCAACCCTGACACTGACATTGCAACACAAGACTTCACAACCTAAACAAAGATGTTATTTCTCTGCTTCTGTATGTCCTCCAGTTTGACTAACTGGAATTCACTAGGGTTAGTTTTTACCCAGTTTTCCATGGTGTTTTCTAGACAAGGCTGGTTTTGGGGGGAGTACCAGTCCTGCAGAGGAAAGGGAATTCATATTTACTACTTATATGCCAGCCAGAGCCAGCACCTTCACGTGGTAGGCAATGTATGTGCCCCAGAAGACTCTCCCTGTGCCAAAGAGCTCTCACTGCAGTTTTTTAATATCCCCAAAGCTCCTCCTCCCTTATTCTTCTTGGTAACTGGTGTTGTGTACTGTGTCTCTGAAGAGCCTGTGGCTCTCTGGAGCAGCTCAAAAAGCTTCATAACCTCCCACTCACCAAGCTCTGCCTTTTGCACCTTGCATGGCTCCCCCCGGTTCAGAACTCCAGAGCAAGCAGCAAGGAAAGCAGAGGAATGCATTTCCTTGGAAAGAAGGACTGGGCATAGAAGGAAAACACTTCTTTCAAGAAGGGCAGGCGCAACTGAGGGACCATCCATCTAAACTTTATTCATTCCCCTGTTGTTTTTCTTTTCCTTCTGCCAAAAAATACATCTATATTGGACCCAGATTCATCCCTGACACAGATCAGTTGACTGCCAGAGTTACACTGGAGATTAATTTGGCACACGAGGTCTAACCTGATCTTGGCAGCAATTCAGAAGTGCAAACAGCAGAAAGACAGTACTTTTAAATAATAGTAACAGGCCATGGCAAACAGTATATGCCTGCTGCTCAGTATGAGGTTGATAACTCAGATTCAAATGTGAACTTGAAGAGGGCTAACATGAATAGCATGGATACATACTCAAGCAGAATTAGAAATTGTAGAAAATTGATTCTATATGCATACTGCACTTTCCTAACTTTTTATCAGTTCTGTTGTGCTGCACAAGGATCAGGTAGGGCTCCATACAGCACATAGTGTGGCTCTCCTTGCTCCTTAGCTGAGCAGGACCACAGTGCCTGGTGATCCTGGCAGGCTCTTTGGGCTTGTGTTGAGCCCAGAAGCCGTATAGCTGGGAGACTAATTATCCAGCTCCTGTCACCCTGCAGCTGCTAGTAGCTGCCTGTGGTTTAAGCTTGTATCTGGCTTGGATTCACTGTATCAGCATTCACACTACAATGTGAATTCAGTTTATGGGACTGCATAGCTGAAACTAAAGTGAGATCTACACTTTACCTCACTGCACGAAAAGGTCTCTTGTAAGTCTCCTACCTCAGCAGAGTTGTGTTACAGTCGTGTAGCTCCACTTGTATTTCAAGCTGCCCCTTCCTACATCCCTTTGTCTTGGAAATGTTGCAATGTTGCCTCAGTTTTCTCTTCTTTCACAAATGAGGTTTTTGTCCTCTCTGATGAAATAGTTCTCACAAAGGCCTACAAATAGTCTGGATGAGTGTCAGGACCTCTGCTCCATCTGCAGAATTTCTGGTTCCTAGGTCTGGACTACATTAGGGGCTCTCTGCTCTTTGATGTCTTGCCATCTGTCTTACTTCTCTCTCCTACCGTATCCCCAACTTCTCTCACTCTGCATTACCATCTTTCTCCTCCTGTTTCACAGAGACAGATTGAATCTCTGCAATTCCCTTCTCCTTGTCTTCTGTTTCCTCCATACCATGCTCCCTTTAAACTTCAACTGCACACAAGCCTTTGTTTCTGTGCCAGTGACTCAAACTCCTGTACCTCTTTAGGACATTTCTCCCACATCTTGCCTACTTTTCCTGGTATCTCTGCTTGGACATCCTCTTGTCTTAATGAAGATGGCAAAGTTAAACTCCATTTCTTTGCATAGTGAATGTTTCTTACTGATGACACCACCAACCACCTTTCCATCAATCTGGTTTGCAAGTAAAGAGAAAAGGAGGATAATTATGTATTTAATTCCTCCCTCTCCTTTTCACATGCACTCAGGTCACTGCAACTACTATTTATTTTTCTCTCTCTCACAAACTTAAATGTTTTTTCCTTCCTTATATCACCAATCACTAGAGCTTACTCTCCAGCCAGAGTTCCCCTTCACACATCACATCAAATGCTTTTCACTCTAAGGCTTTCAGAGCTGGTGAACACCTACTGCTGTTCTCATTTACATATACCCTGCAACACAAACCACTACCTTGAATTAGGGGTTTGTTCTAGTTCCTGCGTGACACAAGGTTACTCGCTGCAACAATTTATTTCTGTAGTTAATAAATGTCCCCATTCGTAGTAGGAATCTACAAAGGTTAGATCAGTTAAACCATTGTTGCGTAACTTTATTTTTTTATTTATCTTTTTAAGACTAACCAATAGATCTGATAATTCTCTTGCACACGTAGATATCTGCAGTTCTAACTACCAAAATGACAGGCAGCTATACTTTCTCCTGTCCAAAGTTCAGTAAGTAGGGGCAGAGACAGCTGTTCACTAACACAAACTATGGTAAGTCGCCCCACACTCCTCCTTAAAGCATGGGCTACTGTGTGCTCTCTGAAAGCATGGACCACTGATATACTGCTATACACCTCAGTGTTCTCCTCCCACTTAGGAATTCCTTCCTCTTCTATGCTAATCCTTACAGGTGTCTGAAGTGTATTTCTGCAGTCATTATAGCTTCCTACACTTGAGCATTAAATAACCCCACATTTCTAGCTAAAATAATTCATTTTTCTTTTAATTTTAGTGATAAAAGCGTAGCATTTTTTCCTTCCCTCACATTTTATGGAATAAGATTTCTACTACAGTACAAAAGCAACAATCTAACACATTAGAGCTATTCTGCCATCTTTTATTGTGCCTGCAATGAAAAAAAATAAGCATGCATTTTCAGCTGACTGTGCTACACAGAACAATCTGATAGCAGAAGCCTATTATTGTCATTCAAAGGAACATTTGTTTAACCAGATGCAGTCATGAAAAATTATCTTAAATTTTACAATTCGTATTTTCTAGCGCTGTTCCACGCAAAATCCAAATATGTCAATGCATTAAGACCACATCACAGACTGCACCTTATTCTTTTTCTTGAAGACAGATTGTAACAGGACCAACATTTTGGGACATCAGAGCCATGCACAGCAAGCCACGCGTCTCCATCTCAGATACGAGGGCGATTAAGACAGCACAATACTCTAAGAAGGGTTTACTGTAGGATCTCACATCCGTAGTGATTACACTGTGCTCTACAAAGGGAACCACTGTCCTATGGCAGCTCCTTGCAGGGAAAAGCAATAGCAAGTTGGTACACAGGACAGCAGGGCAGAAGGGAAGTTTAAGTTCAAAATGCATAGATCGAACTCCTTAGGTTCCTCAGGGTTGTGCAGACTGCCTGAGGTCTCACCCAGAAAATACTTCTCAAGTAGAAAAGGAATTTCAGCAGCCAGTAGAAACACTGGGTGCTTGTGTCTGGGCAAAACTGGGATCCTGGGTGGACCTGGGGTGTAGGTGGAGCAAACCATCCTAAATGTATGACTCATGAAGGATCACTAAGCACAGCGAGCTCAAGGCTGCAGTGCTCCCCTGGCAGTTTCTACTGTGTTCCCCTGCAAGAAACTAGAGGCAGCACAAGACTCTTTGGAAATCTTTGCATTTGCCTTTGCAATTTGCTCTGTATTCTTCTCAACTGTTGTGTCTGACAGAAAGCAAGACCAGATCTGGGGTGGTAAGAGGACTGGATGGAGTAAAAATTGTGATTAATTCTCCTCAGTACTAATTAAACTAATACTGATCAAAATACACAGAGAAGAAAGGTCAGTTGAAGGCTACTACAACACTGGGATGCAATTACAACCTGTGGGGTAGGAAGTTCCTAAATCACAGAATACCTTGAAGAAGAAAGGAGTATCTGGAGAAGGTGCTGGTGCATTTGCTGACACATTGGCTATACAAAGAAGAACCTGCCTGGTGCTGTGGGAAAGTTCAGTCTCATCATTGCTAGCTGAGTGGCAAACATACAAGGCAGGCAGTCTGCACTATCCGTGGGATCCATGTGACACATCACGTTTCTAGATCTGGGATTAAAGCAATACAAGTCTATTAGAAAAGTGCTTTTTATTTTCCAGTTAGTGAAAATTAACAGCTGAGCCAAACTGCTCAGCAGGGAGAGAACACAAACATAGTTCTTATCCTTCTCAAACGTCTGGCCCTAAACTATTTATAATCCTTCAGTATTTTATTTAACATACGCAAGTAACTGCATCTATTTTTCTACTTACTCTGCTTTGAACACACTGTCTCTTCTCTCCTAATGTCCATACTGACCAAGAACAGCACTTCATCTAGTTCCCTTTATTTTAGCATCTTATAAGTACTAATGATACCCCAGTGCATGTCTGTAATTACGTATGCTAATGTTCTCTTCCTTCTGTTGAAGAATGATAGAAGAAAGGCAAAGAAGCTAAAGTATGGACTTTTGAAAACACTTAGGCACCAAATTCCCAGTGAAATCAAGGAATTCCAGGCTAAATCATGCCTCCAGCCATAGTGAAAGAGCTATCAGGATATTCGATCACATTCTGGCTTTCCCAGTTTAGCCTCACTGCCCTCCATGGCTTTTGGCTATACTGAAAGTGAAATACACAGATTAGGATTATGAGTATGTATCAGAAAATGTGTATATTTACAGGATAGTAAAGAATGTTCATCTGAAATGTCTTTCCTGTGCTGTCATAGTTTATATTCCTTCCTGTTTAAGCAGCGTGAATGATATTGGCTGAGTTTTTTACGACTTGAGGAAAGCAAAACAGAGCCAGTAACTATATGAGGGCTTACAGGCTGAAGAGGAACAGTGGCCAGACAATAATTCAGTGCAAAGTCTTACCAAAGCTTTCCTATATTTAAAGTTAGCTTTAAGCATGCCTTTGCACTGAGTTATTAGTAGATGGTTTCCTCTGCCCTCTCTTGATTGGAGGTATGCAATCTCCAGCTAAGATCAAGGGACAGATACTGTTACTTCAGCTGTAGCTGCTTAAACTGCCACAATCAATTTTCTGATGGAGATGTCAATGTCCCAGAAGCCAGAAAAGTGAGAAGGAAAACTTCTCTACATTAGTCATCACAACCAGAAATTGCTGCCAGGCATCATCATGGTTGACTGGGGCAAAGTGAGGAGAGGCAGCAGCCAGTTCTCAAGATTCATCTGACTTCACCTGTCAGCCCCATTCCCAAATATAGCAGCTCTCAATGCTACAGAGCATGCAAGGACCTCTCTCATATTTTATATTCCTCAGATAATGCAAAAAGGAAGAAACATTGTGAACATTTAGCACATCCTTCAAAGAAGGGATCTAAAAGCACCATTTTGCCGTGGTTATTTAAATTTGCAAATATTATTTGCAAAAAAAAACCCCAAAAAACATCCTGCAGCGAGAACATGTGCTCAAGGTGTTCCACAGTCAGCAAAGTTGTTGAGATTTTTAGGCTACTAAGAAGGAATGCTATGGAAGAGCAGGACAGAAATCAGTGATGTGCTATGGTGAGCTGACTGGCTACCAGACACCCACCCAGCCACTCTCTCACTCCCCTTCCCCTCCATAGGACAGAGGGGGAAAATAAGATTAAAAAAAACTTGTGTGTTGAGAGAAATAACAAGATCACTTACCATTACTGCCAGAGGTGAAGCAGACTGGACTTAGGGAAAGTCAATTTTTACTGTCAATTAAAATAAGTTTGGACAGTGAGAAACAAAATACCACCCTCACCCCTTATTTTCCCCTTGCTCCTAGGTTCAACTTCACTCTTCCATTCCTGATTCCTCTACCTCTGCCCCACTCTGAACAGAGCAGGATGCATGGGGAATGACAGGAGTTGTGGTCAGTTCTCTGCAGTTCCTCTCTCCCACTCCTTTCTCGATGCTTTTCCCCAGGTCTGGTGCCAATTGTTCCACAGGCTGCAGTCCTTTGGGATATATCTGCTCTAGCATGGGCTTTCCACAAGTTGCAGTTCCTGTCAGGAGTTATGGTCCAGCATGGGCTCTCCATGCATGTCTCTCTTGCATGTTCTCACAGATGTGTCCCTCTCCTTCCCTGCAGTGCTCTGCTGCCCAAACCCTGCTACAAACACCCAACACTCATATACTTTGAAAAAGAGCTAGCAGAGAGCTATGGGGAAGGGCAATGATGGAAATTACAGACTCAAGAGAAAGAGAGGAGGTCTAAGCTTCAAAAATGTACAACTTACATGAGACATGGTAGATGTACATGCACTAAGAAACAGCGTGGAGGTCAGAACTACTTGAGTTCTTGTAGGGACAAGATGAGATCTAAAAGGATGTGTGGGCAGTGCATGATGTATTTTGAAACTATTAAAGCAAATGCCTTGTTTTGCAAACCAGTTAAGGGGTAGCTTTGATCTGACCTAACTTCAGATATCTGCAAGGGAAGTGTCTCAATCTGAGCCAGTTACCCTTTGTGGGCAAAAAAAGACCTCAAAAGAAAAAAAGAGACAGAGGCCCCCGGAGGGTGTGATTCACTTAACCTATTTTAAAGAGATGAGTCACATGCTGGTAGTGCCTAATTCCCCCCTACAGACTACAACGCCAAACAACTTGGATGCACAGGTAGATAGATGGATCCTATCTAATACATCCAATAAAAATAATGTTTGCTGTTAAGCTATTTTGGCTAAATAATACTATTAAAAATTATCTCCTGCTTTGGTGTATCAGCCAGCTAATCAACTCCTTTAGGAGGAGCTTTTGCTACAGGCCAGTTAGTGCTTTTAACTCTGTTCATTACAGATCTTCCTCTGAAACTTCTAGTACTGGACACAGCGTGAGCAAGGACTTTGTTCTGCAGGACTCCTATGCCCTCAGGGTAGAATACAGCCATGTTACTATGGATACAGAACGATCACAGGACCTAAACTGTGGTTTATGGTAATATCAGTGCACCTATTTTTAAATAATATTTCTACTGTTCTTCCCTGATGATAAAGAGAAGTACAGATGAGTTCTTTGTTCTGATCATTACAGTGTATCAAAATGACCTTGTCGTTGCCTGGAGGCTTTTGCAATGCTGATGAAATGCTCCTGCTGCAACAGCAGAAAGATGTCTAAATTTGATGTTTCTAGCTCCTTTCATATTGCTTTTCTTCTTGAGGGTATCTTTTTCCAACTTGACAGTGTTTGTAGGGCTCCGATGAGCCCTGTTGCTAAGAAACAAGTCCCAACTGTGCCTTTAAAACTCTGCCTTTAAACATACAACTCAAGGAAATATTTTTCTTTTTATTACACTGTATTGTGTGTTTTTATTAGGATTTCTTTTAACTAGGCTCTGACTCTTAAGATTACATTATTATCACAACCTTCTGTGATAGGACTTATTCTTTTTCCATTATCTGTACAGTGCCACGGTCACGTACATAGTTGTATAAATAATATATTTTAAAACTATTTTTTAAAGACCACAATAAGGCCCCATTTTGTGCACAACTGTGGTGCAAACAAGAAGGAATACAGTGGAGCAAATATTGGTTAATACTAAACTATAAAGCATAGTATAAATCAGTGTTCTTTCAAATGGTAAATCTGGGGTGTATCTGTGCTTGCTTGGCTTGGGGTTTTGGTGTGGGTTTTCTTTTTTGCCACATACTAACTAAAACATGCTGAAGTCCCTTCTGTGCATACAGGATAGTGTGTAGCTTTCACAGGCATAAATCAGATCATAGAAACATGCCAGGGAGTAACCAGCACACCCAAACTAAAAACGGCCTTGTCCATCCTATGTGTTTACCATGTTCTCATTAATGCATGGCACAGACAACACCTTGCTTCTTGAAGAACATAAAGTCCAAGAGCGATAGGGGCAGTTCATTAATAACAATTTTCTTGGAAGAGGTTAATGGAAACTAAAGTATGGCTGCATTATTTGAGGCACTGAACTGCAAGAAGTCCATGGCGATTCTCTTGCCAGTTCTGCCACCAACTTCCCAGACAATCTTCAGCTGGTTATCTCCTCTGAATTCTCCATTCAGACTGCAAAGAGTCTAAGTGTGTGACATAATATTCATATCTTAACATTCCCTTCTATATCATAATAGATCTAGTGTCGTCAGCATCCACAGTGCTACTGAAATAGTCAGCAAAGCCCTGCTTGACTACCTTCCTGGCATTTCTCACACCAGTAAATAGTGGACTTTTCAAGAAAACTTATTCCAGTGACTGTGATTTAAGTCTATCATGTCATTTACCTATCATTCCTTTTACAAAATGTACTAAGGAACATTTACTGGTCTGCGATGAAGTGTCATAAATATTTAAAACAAACCCACATTTGTAGGGGAGAAAGCAGATTAAGTTTTAGGAGGCAAGCTAATTTATTTTTAGCTTTGGTTGCTGGCTAATTTGGGAAATACAATTCTCAACGGGTGTCCTGCTTGGTACTGCAACTTGGCAAGAGTCTTCTCTGGCTTAAAGGGCAATGTAAGAGCTCAGCTCTGCAATTCTTCTTTACAGCAAGTAATACTTATTCACAGGAGCAACCTCAAGGGGCCAGCTCAATGCTACAAGAAGCAAAAATGGTGAGCAGAGGTGAGACAAAACAGTTCTAGAGGCTCAACACCACATTGCTCTGCATATTGTGGATTCTCAGTTCTGACAAGTGAGTTAAGCTTGCAATGGGAACATTTTATACTTATTTATTTATACTTATTTATATTTATTTGCACTGGTTCAAATGACTGCTTGGTGTTCCAAGCAATGCGACCTGGGATCTACAGAGCAACTAGAAAGGGGACACCCTCTCTGTCCAGGTTCTGCCTTGGCACACAGAGTAAACGAGCACGGGAAGAACATCTAGTGGATTGAAAGCACTGATGTAAGAGCAGAACATATACACATGTGGGACAGATTTTCTCTTGTGCAATGTACACCATGTTTTAGTTAATATGCAGAAGAAAAATCTTTGGTTCCTTGTCAGTAATACTAAAAGTGGACTTACCATTTATTCATCACAGCTTCAGTAAAAGAAGGATTCACTGTGTAGCTTCTGAGCAAGAGAGCTTCCTGGGAACTAATGCTTGGTCTAAATTCCATTCCCAGCTCCACCATGGGTTTCTTCTAAACGTCAGCTGCACACGGCACAAGGAGACAGATCCTAATTTTAACTGCGTTGCCTTGAATCTGCCATCCAAAGTGGAATTACTGAGGCTTAACTCTGTTGGAAACAAGCATTTGCTTCTGGGCACCCTTGTGCATAAGGTGCTATTTGGATCAAGATGGGTTGGTGACAAGGAACGGCTGAGCACAGAGTCCTCCCCATTGTGCTGTCCACACTCACAGCTTAGTTCCTGCTCTGCTCTGCACGTTTGCAGCTGACTACACCTCTGCAGTGTGGGTGTAAAAGGAGGCTGACATTTTGTGGCAATGCACCTATATGAGGGGCTGAGCCTCAAGGCAAAAAAACCAGGTCACCATGTACAGCTGACCAATGTAAACAAAAAGCAAGTTAAATCACCACGGGGAGTCAGCTCCAAAGGAGTGTCAGGAGAATCCATTTCCACATTGTTTTTGTGGGAGGAGCAGGGGGACTGAGTGAGATAAGTACTCAGATGCAAGTCAATGTACGAAATTACATTCTGGTTTTTAAAAGAGAAAATGAGAGAGTGTTTTTGTACTCACAATTGACAATGACTGTAGTCCCCGTGCTCTTTTCTCTCTTTTACATGAGACAAGAAACCATCCCACCAGCTCTCTGCAGCCACAATGAAATTTCAGTAGGAGGGGGAAAAAAATCTCGTGATGCTGAGTCTAAAACATTGTTTTTAAAAAAGTTTAGTGCTTGTTTTGTAAAAGCCTTGCTAAGCCTTCCCTGGTATTGATTAGTTTGTCGGGTGAAGAGCTAATGAAGAAAGACATGCAGCAAAAAAGCCTTTTCATCCTTGTACTACAGGTAGGAAGATCTGGCAATGCTTTCACAATTAAATAGATCTAGAGAGGTAATTTGATGGCCAATCCAGAGAATCCACACTAATCAAATTGTCTAACTACATCAGAATTGATGTTCCAACGCCTTCAATGGGTTACTTGGTAACTAGCCTGGTGCAAATGAGTTTGGAAACGGGTCTGATTTGTTGCAATCATCTCACAAAGACAGAAGGAAAGTATGGGGAACCATGACAATCCCAAAGATAGAGAGGAATTTTCTTCTGGCTACACCTCACAAACATCTCAATTTTTGACCAGTCCTTTCTCACAGTTCTAAATCCTTTGTGAACCCCTCCCACTAAGATAGCAACTCCAGAGTGTGTTGCAGGGCTATGAGAGTTGTATGTCCTTACAGCTCTTTTGTATATGTAGATCCAAGGAGGTCCACCTCTACTTTTAACTGGAATTTAGTCTTCAGATTCTTGGAACCAGTTTTCAGTGGAAAGGAAACTTAAAGCCACCTGAATCCAAAACACTGTTTGTAAGAAGACATAAAAAAAAAAAATTACAGGAAATATAAATACATATACCTTGATCCAAGAGCTTATTTTATCTCAGTATAAAGAACCCAGTCCAGACCACTACTGGTGAGATGTCTGACTTTATGGGCCTCTGCATATTGATTTCTGTGGTGTCAAGTTCCCATCTCCTTTCCCACACAGCATAGCAAATACAATGTTGGATAGTCATATACAAACTATCATGTTTATGGAAATCAAATTGTCATGGCAACAGAAGAGGTCTTGCAAGTATTTTAAAAATAGCAAATTAACAAAACCAATTTATAAAATCTAAACCCCATTCTTTTATGAATGTACTTAAACAGATACAACAAAGGGTTTTCTACCTACATAAGGCTTTCCTTTAAAGCCGTCATCTCACTTCACCATATTGGCATATGGAGTAGATATGCATTATATTTTAGACTTAAACAGCAAAACTATTTCAGCTGGACAGTGTCATACTAATGTGATCACTGGGGCTTATTTCAGGTAAAATATTTTCATAAAAACTTAATGATTCATATTTTGTAAAATGACTCAACTCTTTAACACAGTGACCTTCAAACAATGGCTCATTAGAATCTACTTCTTAGTCTTCAATAAATCTTCATTCTTCGAAGGCTTATTAACACTAACACTTACTTGTGTTTTAACTGAAATAAAATTATTATCCACAATTTGTAAGTTTTGTGTGGATATTCTTCAGTGCTTGTGGCAAACTAAGAGTTCAGCCTAGACAAATAACAAGCTGGTGAGATGCTGGATAATGATCTGTCATAAGTTTAAATTCATGGTCTAAAGGATGGTAGCCTTAGACCTCTGCAAAGTTCCTTGTATAAGCATCATTACTGAAGTTGGAAATGTACAGGATGAACCCCTGCAGAGAATATGATTATGTTTCCAAGAGTTCCTCTATTGATTGTATTCACCCTTTCCTCTAATAAGATTTGACCATGATCCACTCCAGGCATATCCTTTGGGTATGTTGATACTGGAATTTTTAATTTAAATTAGTGTATTGCCCATCAGTTTTCATCAAGCATCTCATTTGTATTTACTAGTCTGGATATTTCATGATCATATGCTCAAAGACATGGGTGTCCATGGTTTTGTCTAGGCAGGAAGAACTGTAAGTTACTTAAGAACGTATCCTTTTTTTTTTTAATTTAAGAGCTCATTGTAATATTGGCATCCTTCAGTGCTAAAAAATCATTACTCAGGTTTTCCAAAACTGAGATCATTAAAAAAACCCTTCAATTCACTGTTTCTTCCCCCAGCCTTCCCTTTTTTGGTTTTTTGGTTTTGGTTTTTTGGGTTTTTTTTGAGACAGGATCATTATCTTCAAATCCTGCTCCAAAGCCATAGGAGTTACATTTTTTTCTTTTCCCGAAAGCAGAGATTCTCATCTAATCAAGACCCTCAGGGGACAGGGTTCTAAGGAAATACCAAATATTGTGTTAGTCAGGATTGCACTGCAAGGCCTTTTGAGGGGCTGTCAAGTAATTAGAAATTGTTTGGTCTGTAACTCCTTTGGAATGGAAACACTGAGCTTTGAACTGCCTTTATTACAAGGACTACATTGTTGGAGGAAGGAGCGTGAGAGCAGCTTTTAAGTGGTAAGATGGAGAGAAAACAAACCGTGGAAATGAGTATTTTAAATCAAACATTCAAGTTCTGTCCACTTATTTTTTCCTTGACTCTACACAGAATGAAACCTAAGTTTATAACATCAGAAATCAACAAGTGAAATACATCTAGGTAGAACAGCATGTGATTGTTCTCAAGTTCTGACAGTATTTTCATTTTGGGGCTCCCTAGTTAATATAAATGCTCAAAAACCCTGTGAAGAGGAAGAGGGGTTAATTCCTTCCTTTAATGAAAAAGCTCCCAACCTTCGGCAGAACCAGGGAAATTGAGGTTTCACATTCCTGCAATCCCTAAAGCAAGCTCAATGAACACAAACGTTTCTTTCTCAGGTGAGGCTGGGCCCGTGCTGATGCCACGTCCTGGGTCTGACTTGTATTCAGTGATGCCTAAGGTTGCTGTGTGATGCTCTCTCCAGCTCCTTGCTAAGGAGCTGCTGCCACACCAGCTTCCCTACATGTGCACAGCACCACAACTGCTCCAGGTCACAGATCAACATCTGAAAGGCAAATGAGCTCTAACTGCAGCTTTAAGTAAGATGTCGGACTGACCTGGAGTAGCTGCAGCAGAGGTGGGCACTCCCTCCTGCTTCCCTTGCTGCTGGAGCTGTAACTTCCAGTAGAAGTTGTGTAAGGCACAGATAATGTTTTTAATTGCCCATAAGGTTTGCCAGATGCCAGAACTTTTATACTAATAAAATCCCAAAAACTAGACATAGGTACAACACTCTAAACTGGTTTACCTTCTTGCAGATACAGTCTGGAAGGAATGTCCTGTGAGGAGCAGCTGAGGACTCTGGGCTTGTCTAGTTTGGGGAAAAGGAGGCTGAGGGGCGACCTCATTGCTCTCTACAGCTTCCTGAGGAAGGGGAGAGGGAGATCCTGATCTCTTCTCCCTGAGATCTTGCGATAGGATGCATGGGAATGATTCAAAGCTGCACCAGCGTAGGTTCAGACTGGACATTAGGAAGCATTTCTTTACCAAGAGGGTGGTCAAATACTGGAACAGGCTTGCTGTAGAGTTGGTTGACGCCCCAAGCCTGTCGGTGTTTAAAAGGCATTTGGATAACAGCCTTAATAACATGCTTTAACTTGGTCAGCCCTGAGTTGGTCAGGCAGTTGGACAAGATGATCATTTCACGTCACTTAGAACCGAAACAGTCTCTTCTGTGATTCTGTGACCATCATCTTTGCACAGCACTCCAACCAAGTTCGCAGGCATCCACTGCAGTGCTGCAACTGTATAACTTTAAAGCTGTAAAGTTCTGAAATGAAGTCAGTCCAAAAACTGAAGGAATTCAGAATTCCAAATTCTGAAGGAATGTTATATATCAGTTTGATTTTATATCTCATAGAAAGTAAGAAAAGAAGCTCTTTTTCTGTTTTCCTTTGCAGGTTACCTCTAAATATAAGTTTTCATAAATCAATTGCAAACTTCAGTCCCTTTGAAAAACTTTAGGCCTATTTTAGAATCCCATTACCATCCAATCATTTGCTTCTCCACAAAACTCAAAACTGGATAGAGATTCTAAAATTCACCTTAGTGCTTTGTGCCAGGCACTGCCACCTACGGGTGTGTTTGTGTTCAGGGCACTGTACACAATTTGATGGGTAAGAAAGAGCCTGAGGAACCTGGTTTCTGCTTCCCACTCATTCATGGATGATCTTGAACAGCTCCACAAACTCTGAATGCTCTTTTCACGGTGTAGAGAATAAATGGCAGCAAAATGCTGCAGGCGGTGGTGCTTTATCAGACTTCGTGAATCACACCCACTGATTCAGAGGAGGAGAACAATTCACCTCTATCCTGCAACCCAGACTAGCCAAAATTCACCTGTTAAAAGCACTCTCCTCATTCAAGTTACTTTTGTCTTTTAATCCTTTCATTCATTTGCTCTCTTGCTGCAAGAAGTTCCAGTTCTTTTGCCTTCTCACCAAATCTCTGTGAATGTGCTTTTCTCCTCCTGGACTTGATTCTCTAATTTCCCCCATGTCACACCCTTCATCTGGAACAGCTTTCTAGACTTAAAATTCAGTTGGTTTACTTGGCCATTTAACAGCTCTTCTCTGCTGTCTGCTCTCACCTTCACTCTTAATCTTCAAGTACATCTATCCAAATTGCATTAAATGACAAACACGATTACAAGACGCTGAGCAAACTCTGTCTCCTTAAGTGTTCATTAAGTAATGAATACCTCCACAGAGCTGCTTCAACCACAGCAGTGAACAAAAAGCACTGAACAAAAATGTCCCTGGCCATTTCTTTTGTCTTCTATTTTCATGGAAACAGAAGGCACGAGGGAGGTAAGATAAACTTCTTTGCATTTTAGCTGGTCTGGCAGTGACAGCAATTCAAAGGCAGTAGCACTAGGTTAGTGCACAGATTGACAGTGAAATGAACCAAAAAGTCATTTTAAATGCAAGTGGAGCTCAACAGCTGACTTTTACCAACTGTAACAAGTGAAGAGCAAAAAGTAACCAAAGGACATAAACAGTGCTAAATATTTGGAGTGTAACTTGAGGCTCTGGTCATGAAAAAGGCCCTGCTGCGCTTTTGTTGTGTATGCATTTGTAAAGCAAGGCTCCCTGGAGGATGATGAGTATGACAGCACATACTTGTGTGATCACTGTGGCTAAGCAGATAAACTCAAGGAAGGGATCCAGAGTTACACAAAAGAGAGGGAGGAATAAGATTATATTAAGTATTCAGGCAAGTGTGGGCAAGGCAGAAATCAGCTTTCTTCCAAAAATACATCAGGGCATGCCACTGGATGCTGGATTAAAACTGAGGGGCCAGATCAGGTCCCTCAGCAGAGACAGAACCTGGTTTTTGGGGGTGTTTTCTGCTGATCAAGTACACTGGCTGGAGTTGTCTCAACCAAGGAGCTACAAACTCGAAATACTTTGGCATTGATTGAGATCACAAATTATCTGTGAATCTCTTTTGAGTTTTCCAAGCTTATTTATCATTCTAGATGGTCCAGACACTTCATGGCACAAAAATATTCCAGACTACCCTGTACTGGCAAGTTCGTTGAGTGACTGTTCAACACCATCAGCCAATAAGTTATAGAAGACATTCAGATTTCTTGCTTAAATCTCTGTTGTTAAAAAAAAAAAAAAAAGGAGGAAGTCAGTGGCCTTCAACATACTGACAAGAACAAGGTCCTGCAGGTGCAGAAACCTGAGATCCAGTTGTTCTTGTGCCCAGCTTTATCTCACTGAGGATCATCTCCTGCACAGCTGATAACACTGCTACCACCAATGGAGCAGTAACCTAGATACACACATTTTATGGATATACACATTTTATCACAGGTCTCATTTTCCACCTTGCACAAGCAGATGAACAAATTACCATAAAGAACTTCTTGACCTTTTCAGTGGAAACTACAAAACCCAACAGAGTGAAGTCTACTGGCAAATAGGTTTGCTTTGTTTAATTATGTTCCCATGAATAAATAGCTTGTTTCTGCAGATTTCCAGCAGTCTATACATCACAGCCTGAAAGGCAATGTTAGCTAAAGAATTGCAGCAAAGTTCACAAACACAAATTCATATAAACACTTGAGAAAAACCTTTGTTTTCCTCAAATGAGCTTGTACATCACACAGATTCATTGGTTTGCATGTCTGTAAGAAAAAAATAATTAAAAAGGATCATAAATACCAAAGCAAGTTTGAGATTTTAATGCACAGATGTCTGAAAGCCCCAATTTCTTTTTTGCAGTGTTTTCCTACTGTAGATAAGAAAATCTATTTTTTCCCTTGACATTCTTTGTTTCAGTAATGAAAGCAATGGATGTTTGCTTGAGGCATCTATTTACCATTCCAACCGCAAAAATAAAATGGGTATTGATAATTTTATGCAGACCTTATCCCTGCAACTTTCTCAACTGTTGCGTTCTGTACTTCTCTTTGGAGAGCTCATTCCGCTCGAGAGAGGCTTGGTGCCTAATGAGAAGATGCTTGGCTTCCATGAATCGAACATTAGAGCCATATTCACATAGCTGAAGGTACAGTCCTTGAACTCTATCAAGACCAAAGCAGAATAAACAGATGGCAGAAGACTCGTGACAGGGAGCTGACATACTCAGGGACAGGGAGAGCTGCACTGTGGAACCGTGGAAGAAAAAAGTTCAGCGGGCTGGGAATCACCCCTTCTTTCTCTAGCTGCTGTGAGGAGCTGTCACTCATGATCTCCTCCACCGGCTATTTCATGGCACATGGGTGGCTGCTCTCCTATCTTGCACTAACATAATTTCATGCTACGTATTTCAATTACTCCCTGCATAAAAATAGTACACATGTATAATTCAGGCTGTGATCCAAAAGTCCACCCCCTTCCTGACAGGAGGGATTAATCTTGGAGAATACCTCATACTTTCAGATAATTTCAGTCCCTTCTCACATTTCCCTCAAGTTCTCCCCCTTCGTTTACCCCCTCCCACACACGTGATGTCGAGAGAAGGAAAAACAGATAGGAAGGAGGGCAAGATTCCCATGTATCAGCTCAGGGAATGACAGGGAGCCAGATCTTCTCCCACGCTGACTGGCACACGGCAGCTCCAAGGGAACACAGTCTGCCAGCTAAAGGGCATGGCCAGCCCCTTCTCTCAGCTGCCATCTGCAGCACGTACCGGCTGGAGGTGCACACTGCTCAGTCCTGCGGGAACCGGGTACACCACCGTTTATCTCTGCTGAGATCATCATCTTCCATTCTCCAGAGTTCATCATGGCATGGTTTGGCCCTGATGCTTCAGAGCCCAGAGTCAAAGCAGAGGTTACAGTGGCTCTGGCTCAGGGTGCCTCTGGCAGAGCTGGAACGCTGGTAGCCGAGGTACGATGGCTTTTGCCACAGGACTCGCTGAGTCCCGCCTCTTCTTCCTTTTGTACTATCTGCTCTTTTCATGAACCTGAGCTAGGGACACCTTCATTACAGCTCAGCCCTACAGCCCTATAAGACACAGATGAGAAAAACCACATTGGACCATGGAAAACTGATCCAGAACATCTCCAAGGGCTTGCTTCTATCGCAGTGAATGGAAGCACAGTGTAATTTCAAGGCTGTTCTGCAAAACAGATTACAAGTAGATGGGCTAATCAAGCTTTTTTACATTGTATTTAGTCTGAATTTTAAATTTTGGCAAGGCAAAAGTTAACATATCCTCTGGGTATGAACAAATTCCTATGAGTCTTCTGTAACATATATGGAAAGAGTAGTTAAAACCCAGTTTACAATGCATCTCAAAACTTGCCGTTCTGGGTTACTACATAAAACTCTGAAAATTAACCAACTGAAAAAATAAAATTACTATAAACAAAGAAAAAATGTTATGTTTCCTGTCCAAATGGAGCACTACTGCAAAAAGGAAAAATAAACTGGATATTTAAAAATTCTCAGATTTCGCCCTCATAGATGACTTCCATAAAATAGGAAAGACAAATTAACTAAAAAAAGTAGAGACTTTCAGATTCTGAGAAGAGTACCTGAGGATTTGGTAGCCTGAATCAGAGCACAATTTCTATTTGGATATCACTGGTCTGAGGTACTGGGCACTAATGAAACCTCAAATGCACCTGTCTCCAAGCAGTGGAAAATGTGGTTTATTCAGTGCTGACCACATTCTTGCCTTATTTCGATGGTTTCTGACCCTTCATTGCAATCACACTGCAGAGTCTACACATGAATGACAACTACAGGCAAAATTATAAGGGATGAATTCAGGGACTGAAAAATAGAGAACTTCCATTACCACCTAAACACGGTCACACTCTACCTCAGCAGGCAGAATACACAGCAAACTAATGAAACATCATTTTGACATGTTATAAATCTGGAAATGATGGGAATTTTGTCTTTTACCTCGCAGAGAACAGGCTCATAACCTTGATGTGAATAATTCACACCACTGCAAATCTTATTTATTTTTATAATGTTGCTCAGTTCATTGAGATTGCTGAAATGCAACAATGGCACAAGATCTCTTTTTACCTTGAATATTCCTGCCAGTAGATTTGTGTTCCTCCTGTTTCCCCTTGTGTGTAGGCTACCCGATATACGACAGGATATGGCTGAGATTGTAAACAGCTTCATTCTAAGCAGGTGTATTATCTCAGAGTAAATTTTCTATCAAAATGCATACGCTATTAGCAGCTTCTCTAAGAGAATGGTTCATTTATGCATGAACTAAGTGCCATGCTTTGCATACAGAGCTTGGGATGCATCCCCAAAACATTGCATTTCGCCAGCCTGTGGGAATGCTACATTGAAGGATTTTTTTTTTTATTTGTAGTTTGTTTGTTTTGCTACTTTTTCAACAGACTATAAGTAGAAACAGTGGTATAGACAGCCAGAAAGTGCTACTGAAATCAGCGTACCAAACACAAACCAAGTTTAATAAAAATCTCCACCAGTTAAAAAAACCCAAAATGGAATTAAAACCATTTTAAGGTGATCTAGCCAGTCAGTGATAGCACAACCACATGGCTGCAAAGTCCAGATTCAACTCTCAATTCTTCAAGACAGCATGGACTGGGACCCTACACGCTCACCTGTAGCAAGGACGTGCTATCTGCTGTCCTTGTTTAGACTCCTTCCGTGTGAGGGAAGGCACAACACTGCTACTTCCAGCAGACCTGCAGCAGCAGCCAGAGCAGAGCTCCGGGCAGATAACCACACTTCCAGCCAATTCTGACATGAGGATGTCTCATGGGCACCTACCCTACTGGGCTGAAGGAAGAACATCGAGGGTTTTCTAGTGTGCTGTTAAAAGCAACACAGTATGAAGTATAAGATCATTCAAAGGAGGAAAAGGGCATGGTAAGTCAGTTTTTTTCCTGTACATCTACAGTGAAGATGTAGTGTCTTCAATGCCAACAGAAAAGTACATTCGCTTTGAAAACTCTGGCTTTGAACATCTCTCTCTGAAGATGGTGGGAAAGTAAGTGCTAAATAACGACAACCTAAAACCCCATGAAAGCACTCAAATCAAGAGTTTCTCTTTGATTCATCACTCCAGGTTCTTCAGGTGGCTGCACACAAGGGATGTGCAAACAACACATCCGAGCACAATGCATTGCATCTGGAAGCACACACAGCAATGCCAGTCCTTCCACAGCAAAACTCTGGAGGTATTTCAAAAGGTACAAGCTTTCCTCTGGAATACATCCACAGGTTAAGAGCAAGCACACTGGAATAGCAATGGCTTGTATATGTTGCACATAGTGTACCACTCACACTTAGGTAATACTTTAGAATTACTTAAGAAGAACTTTTAGAATTTCACATTTGTTACAGAATTAAGCCACCTGAAACACATGAAGCAAATAAAGGCAGGGCAGTAGCTCTTCAAAAGCAGGTCCAGGTGGGGGATGCTCCCCTATCACAAGGAAGGCTTTTGCGGTGGCCACAGGAGCAGAAACAGCAGCCAGGAATAGACTATGAGAGACTCGAGGTATGGATTAATGAGGGCTTTATTTTGTCTGGAGTTTTGTAAATGTGATTGCTTTGCCTGCAGCTAGAATACTTGTATTTAGCCTTGTGTTCCAGGTGCCTTCGTAGTGTTCAAACGCTAGGCTCCTGTTGCAGCAAGCATTTCCTAATTAAAAAGGAGGAAAGGGAAATATAGAGGTAACTGTAGTCACAGCTTACGGATGTGTTACCTGAGCCGCTCACCAGTGATTTAGTATTGGGAAACCGTGAATCCACAGTTTCTCTGGGGAAACAGTTCCAACATTTTTCAGAGATCTCCTTAGGAAACGCGGGAAAGGTGGGCTCTGAAAGCTCGCCTTAGCTGGCGAGCGATGCGGTCACTATGAGCCTCGGTCCTCTCTGACTAAAATCACAGTTCGCGAGAGCCCGAACAGCCGAAGCCCTTCTCCTAAAGCGCACAATTCCCCGCCTGGCGAGAACGGAGCGGCCGGAACGCGCGGGGGATGCTCAGCCCCCGGGGCCGGCGAATTCACTTCCCCTGCCTTGCAGAGTCACGGAGCGCTGCCCTGCGGGCGAGAGCGGAGCGGGGGCGGGCGGGTGCCCCAGCCCCGGTCCCCGACTGCCGTCGGGGAGAAGCGCGACCCTCGCGGCCGCGGTTCCTAGAGGACCCGCAGGGCGCTGCCCCGGCCCTCGACGCAAAACTTTCCGCCGGGGCGCAGGGACTCGCTACCTGCCTGCCTGCCTGCCTCCATCCATCCCTTCCCGCGGCGCCGTCGGGGAAAGTTGCCGGCGCGGCGGGGTCCGGCACCGGGCGAAGCAATGGCAGGTGGGGAGAGGGACCCCCTGCCCCGGCCGCCCTCCCTCCATTCCTCCCGCCGCGCTCCTTACCCAGCCCCGGCACGAAGGTGTTGAGGAAGAGGCAGATGACAGCCACGGGGAACGGCATGTAGGGGATGGCGGCGCGCAGGGGGCCCTTCTTCTCCCGGACCTGCACCACCACCCCGCTGGAAGGGGCCGCGCCGCCCCGGCTGGGCTCCGCGGCCGCCGCGCTCTCGCCGTCCTTGGGCGAGGGATCCATGGCCGGCGCGGCGGAGCCCGGCGGGATCACAGCTCCCGCCGCCCAGCGCGCTCCCGCCGCCGCCGCCGCGCGGCCCCGCCTGCGCGCCCCCCCGCCCGCGGACCCCTCCCCTCTCTCCTCCCGCCCCTCACTGGGATGGATCCCGGGAGCGTTCCGACCCCCGCTCCTTCACGGATCGCTTCCCGAGGAGCGGGAGGCTGGGGGTGCTCGCCCCTCGCCAGGCTGCGGATCGCCCTGTCCCGCCTGGGCAGTGAGGAGAGAGGGCAAGGAGCTGTCCCGTTCTCCCTCTGGGAAGGGAAAGAGATAGCTCCGTGTTAGGGAGCGCAGGAGCCGTGTAAAATAATGCCTCGTGCGCTTTTTAAAAATAGAAGATGTGAGAAAAGGTGTAAATTAAACCCGCACGTTTATTGTTTAAAAATCCCTGTGGTAAGGAGGAAAGGGGAGGAGAGCCACAAGAATTGGAAGGCAAAGGAAAATACATAAATACATCCCTGGAGAGCTAATCGCAGCTTGGGACAGTGTGAAAATCTATCTTAATTCCTCGGCACCACGAGGGAAAACAGGCCTTTGTAGAGATGGTAATTATTGTTCAGTTCACAGGCTGAAATGGTGACGGAACTTGAGCTTGTCTGTAGCTAAAAAAGATGACGAGGCTGGTCATTGCAGATATGGTTCAGCAGAGAAAACAGAAAAAATATTAAAGGCATTAATCTTGATATAAAATGTAAGTGTGACACGTATACAGGGTCTTTGCATGAGAGAGAGGACAGTCTATGTCTTATTGTGCATTTCGAAGCTATGGTTTTGCAGAGGAATTCCTGCTAGGAATTTCGATTCCGAAGGAAATCTTGAACTACTTCATTTATGCCACTGGGATGCCACCTGGCATATACATGATTCAACAGTTTAATAGATTCCAATACAAATTAGTACAAAGAAAAAATTAGGTAAACTAAATGACAGAGATCCAGAATCCTCTTTCTAGATTCCATTTTTTTATTTTTCTATTGACTGGGGTTTGAACCATAAAAACATAGACACCCCATGTAAAAATCTCATCTTTTTAACAACAGGTTTTCTTTGCTTATTTTCAGACTGCCTTTTATCCAAAAAAAATCTTCTGACTTTTTTGATTAATCATACAGTTTAGACATGTTCCCAGAGCATATTAACCAACCTGGCTTTTTGGTTTTGGTTTGTTTTTTTTTCATGGTGACATTTATTTCTACCGAAATAGTTCATGACAGCCTATTATATCCCCTAGACACGAAGCTATTGGAGGGCTGCACCTTTCTCTTGGTAAGATCTGATGTAACTGTTATGAAGTCTAACCTTCTGTGCTGTTGGATCAAACCATAGTCAGATGAGAAATCTTTGTGGTATGAATATGGGCTAATTAGAGCCTGTACAAAGCAGAATCCACTGTTGGAACACTATCCAATAATTTGCAGTGATATCATTCTCCATAGGTTCTCAAAATCATGTGTGGGTGAGCCCACATTACCTACAGTAAAAGCAAGCAAAAGGCCATTGTGAGAATAGCCCAAATAGAAGATCAAAGACTAAGATTAATTAAAACAATATTTTGTCAGAAATGCTTAATAATAGGTTGCGCTTTTATGGAACATTTCCTTGGAATATCTCAAAGCATTTGACAAATGTGACTTAATTCATTTGCTTCTTTAAGATTAGCTGGCAATATGTGAGTCTTCCTCTACCCACTATTAAAGTGCAACCGCTTCTACACTGAACCGCATCATTAATTCTGCCCTGCCAGTGCTCATGGAAGTTCTCAGGCGCCTAAGGCAAAAGTTATGACTGCCTCGGAGTATATTAAGGATACCATCATGTAACAAGTTGTGACATTTCCAAGCTTTTCTTAAACAAGGGAACTGGTGGCAATGTTACTCTGCTTAGATTGTTCCACACTCCCCAAGTGGTGCATGACAGGCATGGAAACCATCTCGTGTGCTGCATGCTTCACTGTGACTGAGGAGACAAGACTCTGTGTGCTGGAGAGCTTAAATGGGGAAAGACAATCATTAATGAGAGATGTGCTGGGACCTAGGCAAAAAATGTGACCCAGGGCTGACTATTTATGGTTTTGAATGAAAATAAGGTTATCATTTATAAAAAGCAGTATGAGTATTTATAAAAAGGTATGAGTATTAAGAATACTCATATTACTTCAGATTTGATCTTTAACATTTTCATTTCACTTCTCAGCATGAAAACAGCTCACAGAACTGATACACATTATTTGTCTGCAGTTGAGACAAAAAAATGGTTTAAGAAAAGACAAACTCAAAAAAATCTATAAACAGAACAAACCTGAATTCAAAGTGCAGTTTCAGAACATGGAACTCCCAGGGCACACTGGTACAGCATGTATTGACATATAAGGCTGGGGACACATCCTCCTCCAGACTTCTCTCTGGAGAAGTACTTCAGGACACAAGTGCTGTAAAACTGAAGGCAACAGTTGCTGCTGTGCCTCAAGGGCAGGCACTTGAGAAGATGAGATCCCTTAATCTCTTGGATGTCTGGGGAAAGAGTTGCTGGTGTTGGCCCAGGTAGCAAAAAGACTGCAGGACCTCCTGCAGGTGGGTGAGCCTTCTACAATCTTGTAGCTCTTAAACCCAGAGGAGTCTGGCCTCTGACTTCCTCCAGTCTTGCAAAGAGTACCTGTAGTTGCCAGGTCCTTGATAAGCAAGCATCAACAGAGAACCTGTTTGTCAAATAGTCCTGTCTCAATGCTGTCAAGACTGAAGATGGACTTTCTGATTGACAGAAGCTGGTGGTCTTACTGTGGAACCTTTGTGGTTGTTTACACTATGTGTGGATGTTGCTGTGGGAAGTAAATGCTGGAGTTCCATATGAGTCAGGCCTGCAACATGTGGCTCATGGCCACCAAACCACCCAGTCAGAGGAGGCTAATCTCCCAGCTGAGAGCAGAAGGTATTTGTTATGGTCACTAGCTGACTTTCAAGGAGCTGTGATATGAGATTGTATAGTGCGAGTCTTGCCCTTTGTTGGGTTTCCACAGTGGATAACGAAGCTGTGTTTCAAAGATTTTGCAGGTGTGAACACTTTGAGTTATACACTAAAGTGTAAGGGAAATGTTGGCAGGTCAAAGGGAACTTTAGATCAGTTGGTTGTGTGAGTTTGCCCTACAGTTGTTTTCTTCTTTCCCTGCTGGTTCTAGTATTTGAGTTGTTTTTATGCAGTCAGTGAAGAATTAGAAATCCTGCAAAAGGAAGGGATGGTGCTTCCCTGTTACAGGACTGGGCACACCACAGTGTGCCTCTGACTTTGGAAAGGGGAAAAAATCTGCAAGCGGAATACCAGTGACATACCTCCAGTAAACAGGGGTTCATCTATTTTAAATAAACCCCACTCCCAAGCTTGGGTCCTTTCCAAGAGAGTCTTAAGTATCCTACAAGTATGTTAAGAGAAATACAAAAATAGATGCAAACATAAATCATTAGCAGTGTTATTAACAGAGACAATAAGGAGCCAAGCAGAGCTACTGCTCACTAACAATTCCTGGGGGACAGGAGGAGCCCTGCAGTCTGCACTCCAGTACACCAGTGTAAATCCAGCATGGCTCCACGCATTGTGACTGAAAGCAGAGCTTGGTTCAAGGAGTACAGCTTTCTCCTAGCAGAAAAGATCAATTCATTCTATTCATGTGCAGGAGACTAGAGTTATTGGACCACTGCTGGCTGTTATTAGAAAATCCATCGTATCACCTGAAATCGGGGCAGGACTAAACCCCGTCTCTTCACAGAGACAAATGCAGCTCTGTGCAGAGGAATGGCTTATTTGTGGCCCATGTCAGAACAGAGTCCTGGGACAGTCGTGGCACTGAGACCTCATAAATTGTTTTCATCTGATAAATGTCAGACAGTCACATGAGATTGGGTTTGACTCAGTGAGCTTTTTCTGGTGCAAATGAGAGCTACACTTGTTGCTGGCACAGTACATGGGTGTATCCTGACCACACAAGACTCCAGACTAGTTTTATTACAGACTTAAAAAAAGAAAAGCATTATTTGTGTCCAGTCTGGTGGAAATCCTGTATTGATTTCAGTGGGAGCAATAGTAGACTCATATTTATGAATTCATTTCTGCTACATGAGTTTATGAAAAAACAAACATGAAATCTTTTTCTTCCCATAAATTTCTATTTGATTAAGACTGTTAATGGTGGTATTTACAGCTGCACTCTGCTATGTCTTGAGAGTATGTGATGCTGTGAAAATCACCGAGAAATGCTTTGGACTCCAGGACAAATCTGTTCCCCTGGCTTCTTCCTTCCTTTCCAGGTTTAAGTTACAGCATCCCTTCATCTTTACAGCCTGTGCACAACGAATTGCAGTTATTTCTAAGAAACACGAGGATCTCATCACAGTGGTCTGCATGTTTTAATGCATGTAGCTGGTTTTCTTTGTTCCTGACTCAGTGTTCATGCAGTTGTTCTTCCTCCAAACAGCATTAGACTGCTATGTATTGACCCCATGTGTCTGTGTGTGGCTCTGTAATATCCTCTAACCTTGCCCAGTGTGAATTGTATAGCTCAGGAGGAAAAACCCACAGTAAGTAAATTCTTCCAATACAGAAACTGGGAGAAGATAGTCAGGAAAATCTGTCCTTATCATAACAATGACCAGATAGGTGAGGAGAGAGAGCAGGCACTAGAGAAACAGAGACACTCTGTGGTGGCCCAAAGCAATTCTGCAAGCCCAAACTTTTTTTTCCCACCCCTCTTTTGAGTCATGCACACTTGGCCAAAAAGTAGAGTGGATACTCCAGTCTCACAATGGCTGCAACTCCCTGTGTAAGGAGCCCAGACAAAACTGCATGCATTAAATATGCAGTGATACTGAAAGGCATGTGGTTATCCTCTATTGTGTATCACTTTTGAAGCCCAGTGCCAGCCATGAGGACTCCTCCCACATAAGCACATCAGACCTGTCTAGTGCTGTCTTGTTATGGAAAATGCCTTCTGACAGCAAGTCAGATGTCGGTTGTCTTGGAGTTTGAGAAGAGAGGTGACCTTAAGCTAGAGCAGTTAGCTCAGGGTGGGTACTTTAAATTCTCTAGTCTCTGTCTTCCTGCATCCCAGGTTTTCCAAGAAATGTGAGATATGAACGGAAATCTGGAGCTCAATCTATTGATCATTGCATCCCAGCTTTAGGTTTGGGTCTGTCTTCAGTTCAGTTGTGGATTACTGTATTAGATTAGTATGGTTTAGGCTTATTGTCAATCTTCATCTGTCCAAATGATTTGGCAGCACTTCTAGAACAATCTAAAGATTCAGAGATTCATTCTAGAATTTACCTGTGGCTGTTACAGATTAACACTGAAACCTTCAATAGTGTTGGGCAGCTGCATCATGTAAGATAAAGATAACCTGACTAGAATCAATTTCTACCCTGCTTGTCCTCTAACACAAACTCCTTATCAAACTTAAGTCCTTTCCTCTGAATTATATCTTGTTGATATTTTTCTACTACCGAAATAATGTTCTTCATCCCAGTCTTGCTTTTATTCTTCCCCGTCATGAAGTCTTTTGGGTGGGAATGAACCTGAATGACAAAATTTATAGGCAGATCTTAATTCACATCCAAACATTCACCACAATCTATAGGAAAGGGGATCCTTATTCTGTTGATTCCATGCTATCTCTATATTTTTCCTCGTTTCTTTTTTGTCATTGAAACACACATACTTATTGAAAACTTCAGGAAGGCTACAAACACCAGCAGCTGCCAGTGTCACAGGTGGCACTGGCCATTTGTTTTGCTGCTGATTATTTTTTTTAGTAGTCTTGAATGTCTCTGTCTCCATTTGAGCTTATGGAGATTCACTTTAACTGTTGAAAAGTTTCTTTTTCTTCTTGGTGTAACCTCATTTCCCCCTTTTACAGCACCTTTCTGCATGAAACTTTCTAACTTGTAGCATACCATAGCACTTTGTTATTGATTTAGCATTCCTGTGCACATCCTGTGCACATCATTTTTGATTTGAGCAGTTCTCCCCAGCATGAATCAATTATTATCTCAGGCATTATGTGATGCTCCAGGGCATTCACTTTTTGTGAGTATGGGCAGGACAAAGTTTCTAGGAGTTAACTCTTGCAACATAGTGTTCTGTATTATGCAGTCCTCTTATACCATGGTTCAATGGATCAATTACTGTGCTTGGAAATGCCCAAGGCTTTCTGGTTTAAACTGTTTCCATTTTCCAGGTCTATTCCTACACCTCACAAAATACAGTCTCCTTGTTTCCCCCTCTTTTCTACTGAGGGGAATCTCCTTGCCCAACCAGTCCCAGTATCTCCCCATAATGAATCCTTTTTCTCTTTCTGTCTTGCCTTGTAGCTTCCAGCACCAGCCTTATTTAAGCACTGCCAGATTCCCGCTGTGTGCCAAGATGAGAGCCTGTTCCTTCTCCTCTTCAAGAACTTTTTTCCTCCTCACAGTGTGATAGTGTGCAGAAGGAGGATGCGGAAAGGACAGGCTCAATTTTATCTTTTCTTTTGCCATATTCTGGTCCATCTACAGCAGTCTAGAAGTGCCACAAATCTGGTCCATCACATTTAAGGTTCTTCACCCAAAACAATCTATTTTACCTAACACAGTTGTGCAAGTTCCCTATTGCAATTGGTGGAGAGGCAACAGGGAACTTCCAGGAATGGATCAATTTTACTTAAGCTGAGCATGTATTTCTACAGTTAAACCTGGGAAGAACCTGCAGAATAAGTTAGGCATCTTCATCCATTTTGCATCCTTTCTGCCTTTCTCTTTTTGGAGGACAAACATTTAATGGTTTAGTACACCTCACACAAAGTAGAACTAAGCATCTGTGTGCTCGATTTCCTGGGAGAGTATGTTTTACCAGAGACTATTATTTAAAAGCTGAATGCTGTTGCTACCATACTCTGATCATGGCTTCTCTGAGGCACCTAGGAAGTGTTCAAAAGCCTAAAGTAAACCACAACAGAGCTGCAGGTGGGAGAGAGATACCAGAATCCATGGAGGAGCACTAATGAGCAGCAGCAAGCAAGTAAAATTATGCCTCTTTTTTGAGGCACCTTTAAATTCAGGTGCCTGAAAGATTTAACAATTCTAAAAAGTAAGTGGGAATGGATTACTGGGTGGATCTGAATGGGTTTGGGGTATCTGAGTTACAACTTAAAGCAATATTTTGTCAGACGAGGTTCTCTTCTTTGAACACTTGGATTGACCCCCTCGAGGTTATTATTCTTGGACATGTTTTCTAGTATGGGTGTGAGATGAGTTGGGAACCTTTCGTGTACAGTCTGTTTCTCTCAGATTATGTCTGAGGGAGACAAATTATGCTCTGTGACTTGAGAACCACATCAGTCTATCAGGTAAACTAGTGCAAAGCTGTCATGCTCTGCCTTAAAAGAAATCACTCCTCAGATCAAATTTTTTGCCATTTATATAATACTTTTTATTTCTCAATAAAAGTTGGTTCAGACATGATTAAATGTTATGTTTTGTAAGACAGCCTTTTTGGAAAGCTGTGAAATAGGAAAACATATGCTGCTCCCCTTTCTTGAGACTTGCCTGAATCATGATGCCCACAGAGGCTGGTTTGCTGGCATACATAAATTTTGATCCTGGAGAAAGGCACCCATCTATTTGACAGCTGTGAGCAGTGAAATCCTCTATTTACCAATACAAGAACAGTAGAAATACATTCTCTTCCTCATACTGTTCTACTCCTTATCCAGAGGGACCGATATTAAAAATTAGAAGTCTGAAATTATGAGTTACTCAGTCTTTGTTTCTCTGCTACAGTTGCCCATAGTTTTGTAGTCTCAGCTGGATGGAAATCAGCAGCTACAGTGACACAGGTCACGTTGGACGAGATGTAAGCCATAACCACTGTGGGTTAGCTCAGGGATTTTCAGTGGGGTGGGAAGTGCTGCTCATGGAATATGAGAAGTTTTATATTCTCTCACACATGGCTGCTTGGACTCTTGCCCCTGTTGAAGGTTTTGTCCAGCCCTTTGTGGGACAGCAGTAGGTCTCTGGTCTGTTCCAAGGTATCAAGATCCTCACCAGGAGTTTAGCAGTTTCAGCCAGACTTGCTGAGAACAGATGAAGGGTTTTGACTGAGGACAGCTTTCTTGAGGTCGCTGATGGGCTGTGAAATGTAAGGATCTCAGGGTTGGATTTTTTTAAGATATAATACAACGGACTTCAAGCTTTCCAGCAGGAATGGGGCTCTGAGCAGGCACACTGTGATCTGTGGGGGAGGCTTTTCAAGAGGGAGAAGTTTTCTCTATGCACTGTCAAGTACTCACTGCAATATGAACTTTCTCTGATGCTGCCAAGTCTTTCTCTCTCTTATGAGCAAATAGGGGACTTAATTTTCTGAAACTGTAACTCGCTCATTTTGTAAATGCTGCATTGACATACAACAGATTGTAGCAATGTTCCACAGCTATTAGGAATTAAAATAGGAGAAAAATGGTATTTTTAAGCTTGTTCAGCAAAAAAAGAAATTGCAAAACTTGAAGCTTAATGCACCCAACTAATGTTGGCAAGAGTTGTGAATGTGAAAGTGAAGGTTATCATAATCAGGAAGGTAATAATGACAGAAGCTGCTGCTAAGGCAATGGGAGCTGACATTAGCAGCATGCAGAGGAACTGCAAGTCCTGTTGTAAGTGGACTCAAACAGGGACATGTGGGAAGGAAAGCTGATTCATTTGTTTTAGCAATTTATCCAGCTGTAAAAGACTTTTTGTGCTATCAGTGCATTATGAGTAAACCACTGCTTGCTAAGATTTGTGTTTTTTCTTCCTGAGATACATCTACTTCTTTCCTACTTTTCTGCTGGAGCTGGAAGATCGTTTTCTGGCATAGAAAAACACATGCTTGAATTCCTATTAATCTAGAATGGGATTAATGTTGCATTTGCTGATTTTGTGAGTTATTCTCACCCACAGGAAGCTTATACCTGGTACATCAATTTAAAGAGATGAGTCAAGTGCAATGGGGACTAGGCAGGAAGTATTCCCTAAACCCTGAAGTAGTGCTTACCGCGGAGATTATTACATTTCTGACTTTTCCAGCCAAAAAGGGGTAGCAGCTAGGCAGAGCTCGATAGAGGAATATAGTGATCTTAAGAAAAGAATAGCATAATTGGTTTTGGTTTTCAAAGGCTGAGGGAGAGAGAACAGCCTGCAGTTTTCTACCCTGAATAAAACTGCCTAATTTAATCTGAACCTTTTTTTTTCCTTTTCCCAGGGAGATTGCAGTTGTCTGTCGCTCTCTCCATCCCAAAGTGATTTCTCTGTGCTAAAGGAGGCCTAGGGATCTACGCTGAGGAAACATGCACTGGGCTCTGTGTCATGAATAGCTGGCAAAAATCTCGCTGCAGTGTATGATTCCCCGGGGTTCTATAGGAATGCTGGCTGAGCCAGCTGGAATAGTTATTAATGATGTGGTTGTAGGGAACTGTCCAGTCATGTCATCAGAAACTGGGAGATTCAATCCCATGATCTCACCCTAAGTGTCCAGTGCTTTGTCTGTACACATTCAAAATTTCTGCTCTCTTAAGAAACCCTTCCTCTAGTTACTTGTGAACCTTTGCCCCTTTGTGCTTCCTTGTTGAACAGACTTCTTTATTAGATTTCACTGCATTTAAAAGAGCATTTCTTATGTCCAATTAAACTGGAAAATCCATGCTCAACAGATTTGTTAAATATGATTTTCCATTTAGTCATTATCGCTAATGAAGTTGTAACTTCCTGAGTTGCTCCTGTGTGTCCTTAATTAGCGCCTCTGTTCTGTATCCACCCCCTCACCATGGAAGTGTAGCTGTGGGTTTCTTCCTGATTCTTATGTCCCTCATAGGCCTCGATATGCACTAGCACCTCTCCAGTCCACCAGGTCCTGTTCTTTTCTGGTCTCTCTGGTTGTTTTTTAACACTCTTGTCCCACAGACAGTGTCCACATCCCTCTTACTCAACCACCAACACAAAGTAATGTGGACAGCACCATTCCCCAAAGGTGTGTGCTGCCTTTTGAGACAGTTACCTCGTAAGTAAGGGATTAAAATGGCTGCAACTGTGTGAAGTTTTTCCCTGTGAGAAGCTGGATTCTCATGAGTTTTACCTTCCTTTGGCATATTCACCATGGCCTTTTACTGAGTTCAGGCATGGCTTATTTCCCTCAGTTGTCCATGTGAAACTGGCAGGGTGAAGCATGATGGACCTCACTGCCTTGGTTCATGTGCTGCTGTATTTTTTTTTTTTAGTTAATTGCTTGATTTTTCTGAGACAGATCCCATCTGGCCCTGATGTTTTGTCAGCATTGTGACATTCTAAAAAATTTTATAACTATTTTTGGCATGATCTCAACTTCTGACTATTTCTGCTTTCTTCCCTAAAAAATGTATGGCTGTTCTTGGCATCTTCTCCACATTCCCCATTCCTTATAAACGCTGCACAGAAAATTTGTTTTATCCATGTCTGCCCCTTCTGTATTTAATTTACCTTTCTGCTCTTCTGAGGAGTTGTCCCCTCAAACATGCCATGTTCTCCAGCTATCTACAATTCCTCTTAGTCAGAGGTAGCATTTGTGCAACAGTTCTGTCAGTCTCCACTTGCTGCTTTGCTCGTCAACTTTCTGTACACTTCTGATTTCCTTGTCCCTTGTTAGAGGTTTCTACTACGCTCAGGTAGTCTACCTGGGATTTTAATCCCAAATTGCCTTCCAGCCCGTGGAAGGGGAATCCTTGTGATTGTAAACTTCACAGTAGGCTGCAGATACCAGGAAATATTCCAGCTGAAACATAATGGAGCTAGCTATTTATCTTTCCATAACAGATTGATCTAATACTAAAAATCATTAAAATCACTTTCAAATTATCTAAAAGTAGAAAACATGCCTTCATGGACGTATTAACAGAAGATATGATCACTTTATGTAGATATTTATGCAAAGATATGTGATCTGAGTGAAGGTAATGCTTTTCAGCCTTGTTGACAAAGGCACAACTAGATGGCTAGCTTGCAGTCTAGTTGTGCCTGTCTTAGGGTGACTTATTTGGTGTCTGTCTGTCTTGCTCATGAACGAAAAGTTAAAATTGCAAAGGTATAAGAGAAACACCAGGTTCCAACAAACCAGCTCCAAATCTCTTTGCTCCCTTTATTAATTAAGAAAGTTCCCATTGGTACATCCGAAGCTGTTTGCTGCTGTACCCCAAGCTCCGCTCTCTCTATAAAATGAACTTGGTCCTGGAGTTCTTTAGCCAGTTCCTAACCTTTAATCTTTTTTGAGATACTGAGAGAGTCTTCTCTCTGTCTCCATAATCTATTTTCCATATGCCTCCTGTTCAACAGGAAAGCTTTCCAACCTAGCTATTTCTGTGTATATACAAAAGTATCATATTTGCATGATTTTGGTGTGATGGTTGCATTCTCTCTATGCATTTTCATAAATGACCCCAATTTAATGGAGAACTAAAAATCTAGTAAGTTGCAGGATGTGTGCCTGAAATATATAGGCAGCAACAGGCTTTGCAATCATGAACTCTTATGCTTCTGTAAAAGTCTGTCACTACTGTCAGGGACAGAAGTGATTTGATAACTCTGTCAGCCTAGCAACATGACAATGCTTCAGGAGAGTTTTAAAAACTTGCCTCATGTTTTCCCTTGTCAACAGATTTGTTATTATTTGGTGTTTGCTAGCTATTTGGTAGGCTTGAGAAAGACTTCTGCCAGAAATATTGTCAGAGTAAACTCCCCTACTTTCTGGAAAAGTAGTCAATCTGAACACTGAAATAAAATCTTAATTATTAATATTAGGGAGGAATTTTCTGCAGTAAAACAGGACTCTATCCAGTCCAGTGCTCTGCCAGTTGCTGGGATCTCCAATATCCCACTCTTAGCTTGGCTTTCTAGGAATATTTTTGTGAACCTGTCTTGGTCTACACATGCCCCCTAGTCTGTGGCAAGATCTGACCTGCTCTGGTGTTAGTGGTTTCTCACAAAAGAGTAGTTTGCATCCACTATTTAGGCTAATTCCCTAATGATGTGCTGTCTACTGCACTATTGTATTTCAGCACTTCCTCTGTAGTGCTGGTCAGTGGGAGAAAACATCCCATGAAACCCCTACAGATATGTTTGATACCAAGGTTCAGTTAAGGGAGAACTGGAGAGCAGCAATAGGAATATTGGGATCTGTAGGGGAAATGGTGTGGGCAGGATCTCTCTCTCTTTCACTTAGTCTCTTAGCAACAGCGGGCCCAACAAGTATGGCACTGCTTATTGGGGGTGTGCAGTCCCCTGTGTCAGATGAAGAAAAGCAGAAAAACTTTAGCACAGATGAGATGGGGAAATGAAGGGAGGAAGAGTCATTAAGAGCATGAGCCATATCACTTTGGGAGAGAAATTATTAATTTGATACACAACCATCAATGAATAAGTTATTCTTTTAGTAGCAACGGGATGCCAGTGAGGAAAAAGGTGGTTTAGATTTTCATAAAGAAATGCATATGCACAACCTTTGGCATCATTTTATCCCTTCCTGGTAATGATCCCCACTGGGGATTTTGACATGAGTGGATATCGTTAATATCAACAATACCTGAGCTGGCCAGCTCACCTACTGTCTTTACTTGACCCCAGAAACATTACCTGGCTCACCTGTGCCTTGCCTGCAGAGCAATAGTGTGAGCCCTAAGACCTCCCCTTCAGTCTGTCCTGCTGCTATATCACAGTGCAGTGGGACATTGTGCCTGCAAGAGCAGAGGCAGATGCTGAACTTTGGTGCATCTCCCGCTCAGATGCCTGAGCCGCAAGTCTTTCCTTTGCACTACAAACTCTTGCACAGCTGGTTTCTAAGGGTCTCTCCCAATATATTTCTTGGGCCTGGAGAGTTTAGAATGCAACACTGTCCTTAGAGGCCGTGTGTTGCAGCTAAATATGTGAACCTCTGCAATAACTATGTTCACTGTAGTGGTGACCATGATGATGTCAATATGTGTATTGGAACACAGGACTAAATCACACAAGTCATTTTCCACATTATTGCTTCTCTGAAATATGGTGTATCTTTTCTATTTGTGTGGTGTATGTTTGCAGGTAGGATGTGTTTTTTCCTTTAGCTTTGTGGTGGGGGTTTGTAGGTAAAATACAGTCACAATTTTAATGGAAAGGGAGAGGTGAAGAAAGGAGGATGGGACATTGGGTACCAATGTTCTGCTTAACCTTCTTCCTCTTACTGAAGAAATATCAGTGCATTCTTTTCTCTGGAACAGCGTCATTTCCTTCTTTGTACCTGGAAAGGCATTGTGTTAAAGCCATTATGAAATATTACAGGTGGTGATGGCAATGCAGCAGCATAATGGCAGCTTCCAGAGATCCCCTTTTTCACAGTTGCCAGGTCGATGCTTAATTGAAGTGCTTTCAGAATGGCAGTATTATTTCTTCCTCACCTTTATAACTTTCCTTTTTTTTTTCTAATGCCACACTGGCACATGAAACAAAAGAGGAAAAAGGATTCTCATTTTTATTTTAAACCTTCTCTTTGCAGTTGGTAATGATATTGGAAAGTATTCCGCAAGTTAGAGTCAGATCTTGAAGTCAGAGTTGTAGTCTTAATTGTCTGTCTTGGCATTGGCTGTCATAGTTGGACCTCAGCTTCTCTGCAGAGACCCTGAATTCTCTTAAAAACTTATCCCAATCCAGCTCTGAGCACTTTGACATACCTCACACCACAAACCTCCTGTGGAACATGTTGATATTTACTTAGAGCTGCAGAAGGTGTATCTGCCTCCACTCCCCTTCCAACATATGCCTGAAATACATACTTTCAAGGTGAGTGGTATTATATTGTAAGGGAAAATTCTTCATTGCTTGCAGCAAGTGTGGCAGCAGATTATCTGATAGATTGTCTCCCATATCTGACCTCTCCTGAGAGAGTATTTGCATGTCTGCAACTACCACTGATTCTAGGTGTAACTGAGGGTACACTGAACTTTGAACATGCTTGATTATTGGCACCCCTAATTTACACTGTCCTATGGTGTTCCTACATATATTGGCCCGTGTAATAGCTACAGGTGATAGGTTTTCTATAGCCCTCCTTGCACTGTAAGCCCCTGTAATATCTGCTCCAATACTGGATTTAGATTGTCCTGTGCTCAGTTGCTGCCATGTCTGACTGTGCTGTGAATCAGGCAGTGAGAGCCAGCAAACACAAAGCAGGTACCATTGGCCCATCAGATGTTAAATGGAGAAATTAATGAAAATGAATGTACTGAAAAGGAGAGAAGGGGTGTATGTGTATGAACCTTCAGAAGAAAAGCTTTGGGGGATGTCACTGTATCTCAGTGATCAATGTGTGGTAAGAAACTGATATGTTCAAGGAGATACTGGAAAAGGAACTAAAAATCAAACTGTATTTGTCAAAAAAATCAGAAAGCATACCATCAAGTGACAGGCCTACGAGGAGTCTATAACCTTCTTTAATAAAATCAATAACTACTTTTAAAAAGCAGCCAGTTTGATCCCCATACTAGGTGGGATCCCAGTGGCCTTTTGTCAGGCTGGGTTTTCTTCCAGAGAGCAGGAAAATCCATTTAAGTGCTAACTAAAAATAATTCTGTAAGAAGCCTAAAAGAAAATAAGAGATAAAAATCAGCAGGTCTCTTTAAAAAGAGATTAATGTCCTGTAGTATATATAAATTGATGCTGCTTCAAGCTACATTAGTGAGAAATTTGGCTTCATAGTCCTGAAATTTGTCTTTTAAGCTTGAAAAATTGAAAGCTTACTCTGAAAAACACTGAAGCAGTATAGAAGCTCACCATTACTTTTGAAGCATGACTGTGCCATAATGCTTTCTTTGAAATCACTGAGTCTGTATTGCAGTAGAGAATCTGACCCACAGACTCATCCTCTTCCTGAGAAACGTGTTCTGTCTCTCACATCACCCAAGAAGAGAAAAGTCTACAAATAGCGCTGAGCTGACAGTTCTACTGGTAGTGCCAGAGACAGGACAGAATCCAGCTCATTCCTCTGTGCTTGCTGTTTCATTAGTAAAGATAAGATTTACAAAAGCATGTAGAACAGATAAACTGAATAAGAATCCTTTCTGTAAACTCAGAAATCTGACTTGCTTTTTAAGGTGTTTTCAGCAAACTCTGTTTCCAGAGTTCAGAGAAGATGCTGTCAAAACATTCCGTGTTTATTGTATTGCTCAGGCAGTGCTGAGAAGGTAAGGCCAGCGTTTTCCACAGCATTGTCACGAGCAAAGAGGAATTACAGTATCATGACTGAACCTTCAGCGAGGTTGATCTAAGGGAGGATGAAAACTGACATGCAGCTGATATTTGTTTCAAGATGGAAAATACCCTTTCATTTCTCCTTGACATGTATAAAGTCCAGTTCTGAAATCCATATTCAACCAGAAATACCTGGACAGTGAAATGGAGGTTCAATGTAAGGAACACAAAGGTCTCTGTTGCAGGCTTCTGTGTACTGACCCACACCTGACTGAGCAATGTTGCATCACTGTCAGAGGTTTGGTTTTGTCACCTGAATGCTCTGAAACAATGGAAAGCTTTTGCCCACTGTCATGATAAATTAGGTTCGATATTGAATTGGAGCTCTGGATCATGACTATGTATACCTAAAAGCTGAACCCAAACATGAACTCTCCATCCAGGAACCTCTTCTAGGACAGTTTAATTAATCTAATGACACAAGGTAAACTTCACAGGTTAAGAGTTCAAGAGTGTATTTCTTCAACAGCACAGGGGGTGGACTCACTGTCCCTTGAAGGTCTTTAAGAAAAGACTGGATGTGGCACTTAATGCTGTGGTCTAGTTGACATGGTGGTGTTCGGTCAAAGGTTGGACTCAATCTCAGAGGTCTTTTCCAACCTAATTGATTCTGTGAAATGCTCTTCACCTTGGCCTTACATATATCTCAGGAGCCAACAGGTTTCATTCTAACATGACTTAGAAACGTGAGCAGTTCTTTGCACATCAGGTACTTTCATACACATCAGTGCACAAGCTCTGCTGTCTCTGCCACATCCATGAGTTTTATTTACTGCTCTAGTCTTCTCTAAAAGGAGATTTTTAAAGTTTCACCTTTTCTAAATGACCAATTGAAGCATTTGCATTTTATTCTCTTTCAAAATGAGCTACTCCATTTGACCCTTTAAAGTACAGATACTGAAGCAGTGTTTAAACTAAATGCCATTTCTAAGCAAACACCCACAAAGTTATTAGGCATTTGCTCAACAGAATACATCCAAGTTACATTAAAAGGACCAAGCTGAGACCCATCTGCTTTTTAAATACTATTTGGCTCAGTCCCCAAAACCAAGAGCAATAATATTTTTTTTAAAAAATAGTGGTTTATGATTGTCCTGAGACATTTTACAAGATAGTTTATCTGTCTATCAGTAGTTGGCATGACCCACAGCTGTTCATAATGTGACTGCCTCACTAGGAGAACGTTTGTACAAGTACTTTAAAGTACAGTTAGTAGTAATGCAGAGAGGATTAGGTTGGCTTCTCCAGAATCAGGTTTGCCCTCCTAGTAGAAGGGAAAGCTCTGCTCAAAACTTCATCTGGAAAACAGACTTTCTGTGGCAGAGGACCTTACACGTAAGCTGAATAAAACTTTAAAAATGGTCAGTGTTTTCAAAGCAAAGAAGAAGTTGAACAGCTTTGAAATTAAAACTGCCTTGTGACATTTTCATATTATCAAGAAGAAAATGTGTGACAGTGGCTCATTTTTAACATTATCAACTGGGTTTTCATTTTAAAAACGGTCATTATTAACTTTAAGTTTGGAGTAGAAAAGCGAAAACTTTTCTTACAAAAGCCTCCCCCAGAGTGCAACCCTCTCAAAAGCTTTACAATTTGTTTTTCACCTAGAAAACAATGAACTCTACTGAACAGTCCTGAAGAAAATGCTTGAGAAGTATCTGTGTTTAGGTGAAAAGAGTAGAGCTGAATTCAGTAACTAAGTACCCACTTCTTTGCTAAGGAAAACAAAACTGCACTACTACAAAACAATACATTTCTCTTGTACAATGAAATGTTATTCTCTTTGGAGATAATGATGGGTTTGCTTTTACTGCAGTAAACCCAGTATTTCAGCTATATTCTTTTTAAGAGTTGGCAGCCCTGTGACAGGGATGTGCAACAACTTTTCAGAGGCGAAAGAAAGGTCAAATAATTTGGATTAAATATATTTTTCTTTGATAAACTTCCCTTATGGATGAACCTTCAAAACTAATTCAAACTTGGCCAACATAGGAAATGTCTCCACTCCACTGAAATGTGTCCAAGTTGTAAGACATCAAATGTAAGGAGACATCTTAATCCAAGGCCATGCAACCAGTGCAGATCTTAAAGGATCTATATACACAAACAGTTACAAATTTGTCATCCCTCAGATCAGGTGTTCTCTGAGCAATCCTAGCACACAGTTCCAGTAAGCTCAAGTGTGGATTTCTCACCAGTTGATCTAAGGCCAAAGGACCAGCAGCTGTTGAATCACTTACTTCAAGAAATATGATTCAGAATTAATTTTCAGCTGAAAGGGCAGAGAGTTTGGTGCACTTCCTGGAGCTGAGCCCCAGCTCCAAGGTTTTGATACTCAGTCTTTGAGTATCTAAATGAAAGTCTATGACTTTCAAAGCAAACTTCCTTCCCTCCATGTTCTCAGTGTAAAGACAGGATGCTCCGTTTGGTCTCACTGATGCACAGCAGCCAGTGTGAGTTCAGAGGCTCGTGGCCTTTGAGTTCACTTATATCAAGTGCCTAGTGAATAACAATGTTGTCCCATCTGCTTATGAAATTAATGAACCTAGGGATAAGAGGGAGGGCATATTTTTACTATCCCTTAAAGTAGACAGTTGACTGTTGACCTTGTTCTCTGCTACAAACCATTACATTCCCAAGCACGTAATTCTTAGTCTATTCTGGACTTGAGTAGCTGTCCTTGTGAGGTACCTGTCATTAGTTATTTTCTTTCAGAAGAATAAGGAGAATGTAACTTTGGATGTTTTTCCTCAAAAAGTAACTTAAAAATCCACAAAACTATTCCAAAAGATACCATACAGATTAAAACTACTAGTCTTCAACTGATAGCTTTTAATTATACAGGACTGTTCTAGAATAAAAAGTCTGCTGATAAATTCAACAGGTTGTCTACTAAGGGCTTCAGCAATCCTAGACTGTGAAAATCACCTTCATTTTCTTACTAATTTCAACTAAATCTGGTTGACATCAATGAATAGGCCAAATTCATCACTCACTTCGAGTCACACTATTGGGGTTTTGTGTCCTGTCACACCATTTCTTTGCTTGGCCTATTCTTTAAAACAATTTGCTCTTACTTGTCCCTTCAGATTAGTATGCCCATTTCACACTACTGTCAGAAAGGTTAACTTAGTAAACACATTTCCATTTGGGTGCTCTAGGTTAAAGGTTAAAACGTGCTCTAGGAGTATTAATTAACTAAATCTGAAAGTGCCCAGGTGAAGCTGGTGTCACTCTGGATATCTGTTGAATTGATTATAGAAATACTATGCAATGCTTTAGGATAGGCAGTAAAGAAGTGGTGAGCTCACTTGAAGCCTTGTGGGAATTGCATTGCAAAGATCATATTTATTAAAGGAACACTAGTTGACAGATAGTTAAGACAGCAGATAGTGAGGCTGCTTCCCTGTCAAGTATTGTGTGCAACCACAGTGGTAAACACACTTCTCTGTGGTTTGATATCTTCATGGAGTTTTCAGACAAGCTATCTCTGTTCCAAACAAGCCTGTACAATCCAAGGAAAGCAGCCGACCAGGCTGTTCTCCAAACTCTTCACCAAGGTTGGCAGGAATTGCTCTAGTAATGACTTTTTATTGCAATATAACTTTAACTTTTCTTGTGGTTTTAATCTGAAAAACTAGAAGAAAATTAGAAAATTTAGAAGCAATACTAGATCAAAGAGCTAAATAGCAGGCTTCCGAGTAATTTTGCTTTTACTAAGTATTGTTTTCATTACAAAACCAGAAGTATATATCCTTGGTGACTTTTAAGGATTGAGATAATGGATATTAAAATGGTGTTTTTGTCAGCAGTAAATAAAAAATTTTACTGCTTTTTGTAACTGCCAGTTTGTCATACTTTACACAGGAACATCAGAAAGGCCACACACTTGCTCAGAGTAAAGGTCCATCTGGCTCAGCATCCTGTCCCTGGGTAGTGGCCAAGAAATTATGCCTGGGGGTGAATATGAGAACAAGGAAAATCAATAGTGATTCTTCAGAATATGTCTCCAGGCTTGAGTTGCCAGTGACTCGTGAACTTCCAGACTTACTGTCTTAGTGTATTTTCTAAGACTTAACAGAATCTTATTTTTTGTCTGAGGGAAAGAAAAGGGTATTTGGTATGGGACGGCTTTGTAGATTCCTGAGATGTGTCTGTTGTTAGTGATGCCCATGGAGTGCTCAAAGGAGAGAAGTTGTTTGGGTTCCCCAGCTAGTCTGCATAACTAAAGGACAACACTCATTCCCATCCCTTCTCCCTCCTCTCTTTCCACAGTTTACGACTTCCTGGTCATTCCTGAGCTGCCTCTCTGTTCAGAAACAGGATACATTGCCAGTTTTTTCCTATTCTTCCCTCACCATCCCTTAGCTCTCCTCTGTTATTTATCTCTCATCAGGCAAAGATGAACCATTTTTCTGCTGCACACACCTCCAGGTCAGCTGCAATATGTGACAAGGGAGGATAAAGCCAGCTGCACGCACAGTATTTCCGTCAAGAACAGGAGCAGGTTCCCCAGGGACCTCTGCACAGGCCTGTTGATCTCCCCAAGGCTGGAAGACTGAAGCTGGGAATCTCATCTGTCTGTGAAATTAGTCCAGGGAAAAGTATCTTTGTGCTTATGAGCAGATCTCCCAGTATAGAGTTTTCCTGCAAAGCCTTTAACTGCATAAAGACTGTGCTGAAGGTCTGAGCCAGCTTGATCCAGGATGCTACGTCCAGCAAGATTAGAGGCAATCAAAACCTCATAGGTGAGACAAGCAAAAGCCCAATCAAATATGAAGTAACTCATCTGGAAGGCGTATCCTGTTGTGTAGTCTAAAATTAACAGCCTTTTTTTCTATTTCCATAGAAACAATAAGGTGACTTAACAACGATTTGCAGCAGGCTCGTGACGCTATGAATGCAGACCCCTATATGAGCTAAGACTTGCAGGTGCAACATGTTGTTTGACTTTCTAAGGTGAAATTGAAAAGTTTGAAAAGTTGATACAGCTTACAGATAGAGCGAAGGAAGATGTACCTGGAGTGAGAGCATGCATCCAACAGAAAAATTCTCATCTGTGGTGTTAATAGGTTGTTAGAGTGGGAATAGTTTATTACGGAGCTTACCCAGTTAGCAACTTGTCATGGGCATAATTACAGGGGTGTAATGCATATTAGTGAGGGCCCTGGAACAATCTGCTGCGTGCCTTGTGTTTGATCCAAATTACTGTAATGCTCTTCATTGTGTCATGGGGACACGAGGGGATACAGGCAGTTTGAAAATGAATTTCCCACTCCAAGGAGGGACTTAAATGTACACATGCAAAAGCAACGTGTAGGCAGACCTGGAGTTGAATTTTGCCTTCTCCACACAGCTTAGTGCACACGAGTGAGTACACCCTTGATGGGTATGGATGGTGTCAATAGACATCTGCTAAGAACTGGACTGAGATCCCCCAATCTTTTCATATCAATTGCTGAACAGATGGTGAGCCATCATTCTTGTTGTTTCACATCCCAGACTCATGGGGAGATGTGAGCTGGCAATTTCTTTTCCTCAGCTTGGGACCAACAGATCTTTAGAAGTCAAAACATTATTATTACTCTATTAATTTCTAGTGAAGCACCAAGATTAGGGTATCTCGTACTAAGTACATAAACAAGATAGAGGCTAGTAAGAGTTCTTTGTCTGAAACAGTGTAAGTGTAGACCTAATTTTGACATAAACCTATGAGCTATACCTAAACAATCCTGACTTCCAGCAAGATTTGACTTTGTGCCAGTCCGAAGGCCCCGTTTTGCTGAAGGGGCATCGTTTGAGTGTGATCAGGTGGATGGAAAGCTACTGTCCCTGCTTCCAGTTTCTCCTAGAAATAACTGTTCGTGATACACTCCTGATTTTTTTAGTGACCTGATGAAAGTGACCTACCTGTACTCATTTTATGTCATGTTGGATCAAAGTAGGTGTGTGCAGGCAGGTGATTACTGTGTTTGTTGCGGTGCAACAGGGATCTCTGGTTCAGGTTTGGTAACTGTTCAAGCTGTTTTAGTGTGATATCAAGTATTCATTTGATAATGACCATTCAAGTCAGATGAGTACAAAAGTATATAAAAAAATCTTGGTGAACAATTTATAGTGCCAAGCTGAGCTGAGAAACTAAAACCACAAGTATTGTCTCTGTTAGACAGCAAGGCAACAGAAGCTTCAACAAACCATTCTTATGTAACGAAGCAATTATGTTTTCTCAGTCTCACAAGTTTTTGAAAACACAGCTTTCTCAGGCTTTTCACTGATAACACTTTCAGGCTCTTCCTCTTTCAGGGAAAGTATGATAAACAAGCAGTCACTATTCCAAGCGTGTTTTTGATCACCAATTTTTACTGAATAAAAATCTTACATTTTATATCTATGTTGATACACTCTCACATCTGAAATAGATCAAGTAGTTGTCACTGAGAGAAGTAGCAAGTCATTAAGGGAAGATCTCTGATAGAATCAGAAACAAACAAAAAAATCCATTGTATCTATGGAGGGAAGCAAGAAGCCTTGGGTTAACTTTCATGGTTAGAAAGAGAACTAAGTAATGAAGTTGTCATAGAGTTTCTACAAACCGTGTTTTATCCTAATCTTCCTGAAATATTAAATTACATGAGCTGCAGTAGCAGGCTCCCCAGACAAAACTGTACCATACATACAAATTAAAAATAAATTATAAATGGCTCTGTAGAGGAAAATGTAATTCTTCCCATTGGAGCATTAAATGGATTGGGGAGAACATGTCTCTCAGGGCTTATAGACACACTTAGAGAAGGCTACCATTTGTCTTTCTAAAGCAATAACAGGTAATATTTGCGGCCAAATTATGCATTAATCTTTCCAAAGCAACAAAGGCAACTAGGACTGTTTAAATCAATAATGTGCAAAAATAAAGATGATCCTTAAATGCAGATTACAGGTACAAATGGGTGTTGGGGGGAGGGGGGGGAGATCCAGATGTGGAATTACACATGTTGTAATTTGGCAGCTCAAGCACACCTCTGTGATATGAGCAGGAGTCCCAAGGACTGAGCCCACTTTTGGAATGCACCAGGTCCTCAGACCCAGGGAATGCCAGAGGTGAGTGCAGAGTGCCCAAACACTGCATGCACCAGCACCCGTTCAGGCATGCAAGGGTGTATTTCTGAAGGCACATTCTCCTGATCCTAATTGCTCTCTGAGGAGGAGAAGGAGCTCAAAATGTTATATAGTGCTCACCTGTGTCCAAAACTCACAGTCCTTTGGGGCCAGATTCAGAGGTATATCAAGCCCCTGCAACTCCCCTCTACATTCTCTAGAAACTCCAGGAGACTGCTGGATGGTCAGCAATTGGTTCCTTCATAATAGAGATTATTCACAAATGCGTGGGAGAAATAAAACCTGTGGCGGTTCCATTGTTGCAAGCAGACAAAAGGACAAAATCATTGAATCCAAATGAAATTGCTGGCAGGACTTTCTAAGATGAAGTACAGCCTGCTACCTGTGCAAAATACCTATATACATAGTTTCGTTCTTTGTAGAGTAATAATTCTGAGCTCTTTAATGACCACGGATGGTAAGGACTCCCTCTGAATGTACTTTGAGTCATAGTATCCATAATAACTATCATCAAAGAACCCCAAACACCTAGCTGAACTCCTGTCATAGAAATGACTCAGGAGCAAGAGCGGTGATTCAGGAGGTGAAATATTACTTCACATAGCATGTGGGTGTTCTTCTAAGGTTTCCATCCAAGGATCGACCTTGTTTAGTTTACGAGATCTGACAAGATCACAGCTGTCGCTAGTAGACTGTAATACAAAACACTGCGCTAACTCGAAGGTGTCAAATCTGCCAATTCAGATAAAATACACTGGCAACATTCCAATTTCTAACTGAGCCCTCAGCCTTCTCAGTGGGTACAATTTAAGTAGGCAAAGGGAGAAAAAAATCTGAGTTACATACTGAAAATGCTGCTGAAAATAGCCTAGGGAAAATAACGTTAGTAAATATCAATGTTAGTACTATATCTATGAAAATAATCAGACTGATGCATATGTCACATGTAGTCATAAGGCACCTTGCAAACATTAGTTAACCTCAATAACCATCATTCCTGTGATATAGGAGCATAGCATCTATTCCTCTGTTTTACAGAGCTGTGTCAGACTTCCAAAGAAGAGAACATACATTTAGAAGGCAGCAGCGAACAAGCTGAGATCCTGGTGTCTTGGTGACCTTTGTGCATCGGGAAAAGTTTAGGACTCCTTTGTTACTCAATTTCCTCAAGTAGGGAAAGCAGGTGGAAAAGTCCCTATAAGAGCAGCTCTGTAGCAAGGTGGGATGCACTAAAGCAGCTATATCCCATAACGACCACAGAGTCTGCACATGAACACACACTGCTGAGAAAATCCCCTTTCCCAAGAAAAGGAGGAGCCAGGCAGTTCTGGGCTCCTGTTCTGACGTTGCTGCAGACTCCAGCTACATGCCCCTTACAGTGTCATCTTGCAGTATAACCCCCTGGAAGGCTATGGTTGTTCCCTGCCTGCAAATATGTCCCTGAAACAAGTGACATATCTCTGATTGTTGGGTGCAGGTCTGGCAGATATTTGGGGTAGATTGGCTGCTCCTGCTGAAAAGTCACTGCATTATTTCTTTCAGACACTACAATATGGCCATCATTATGTTAGGGAATATCCACAAAAAAGTAGCCTCTTAATCTTACCCAAGAAAAAGGAGGTCAGGTACAAGGGCATAATTTCATGATTAGGGCTGAGCAAATACAGCACTCAGGGAGATGGACTTAAAAGAGCATCATTAAAGACCTGTACAAGTAACTGGCTTTTTCAGCTGGGAATATGCTTGGAGTTAGCTGAGCCCAATTCCTGGCTAAAGTATTTGAGTAGGGTCTGGGAGAGAGGGAAGGGTGGGAACATATGGATGGCACTTCAGGGTGCAGTTTGCCATCAGACATTGATCTAACAGCTGTCAACTAGGGAAGGGAGTGTTCTTCCCTCAACCTCTGCATGGTCCTGTGGCTTTTCTTATACCGGCTCTGGCATTTATTTGGCCACATAAAAATCAAATTCAGGTAGAAAAGCTGTCAGAGACCCCAGCTCCACAGAAGAGAAGGAGCAGAGTTTCACTGGCTCAGCTTTGGGATCCGGTTCACGGTGGCAACAGGCTGGGAAAAGGAATGGAGCAAGGCCAGCTCTGAGCTGAGACCAGTTGTGAGATAGGCTGTGATTTCAGGTCCCCTTGGGACTCTTTTTGGACCTTATTTTATTTTGCATTTGGAGGTTTTTTCCTTAATTTTTTTTCTCTAATCAAAAATACTTCATGTGACTCAAACTGTCAGTTTGCTTTAACAGAAGTGAATGTCAGGTCCTGTGATTAACCACTGACTTACCTGCAAAGGCCTTTTAAATCCCCTAACAACTGTGGTTAAAGAGAGCTGTGATGGAAATATGCTTTGAAAATTCATTTTCAGGACACTAAAGTCTTTGATGGAAACATGCAGCTCTTAAATGAATGTCCCTTTGTTATGCTGAGATTGCCTACAGAAATGCTAGCAGAAAATCTTCAACTACCACTGTGTTTGGAGGTAGGGACAATTCAATTGTAATAATAACAAGGTGATTCTAGAAGAATAAATTATCTCTGCATAAACTATGCCTTAAGTGTAGCTCATTGTTGCAGTGACATCTCCAAACAATTATTCATCACAGGAGAAATCAGTTACCATGGATTATGGAGCTCAGTGACCCAGCAGCGGGAACATGCCAGGCATAGTTTTCTTGTTATATTTTCTACCCTGACATTTTCCTAGGAGTGAGGGAGAAATGGTGCTATAGAAGCTGAGACTATTTGTATGTGGCTTTAACAAGCAAAATGGCCTTTCCTGAATGAGCTGCATAATTCTTGGGGAAAGGGGAGAACCTAATTAAATAATTGTTACGTGTGACTGGGAACAAGAGTTGAGTTATCTTACTGACAGGCTGCCAGCTTGAAGCAGCAGTCACTGCAACCCTTTATCTTCTGAGAACTAAGGCATGGCTTTGGCAAAGTGAGTCTGAGCCTCTTGAATCAGCATAATGACAAGCTGGGAAAAGCAAATGGGGACCTTACAGCATGTAAGTATGGAAATGTTCACTCTCCTCATAGGTGCTCTGTGGCAAGTGCATGAGGCATTAATTTACTTTTTTAGTTAGATATATAGGTAAAATAAAAAATACAAACTGCACTTGAATGCAATGGTAATATATTTCTAGAAAGAGCTATTAACTTTTGGAAAGTATAGGTGAAAGCTCTACAAATGGGGAAAGATTTCATTATGCAGTTTGGTGTAGTTATATGGTTAGTTTCTTATTAAAACAAATCTCACCTTCTACATAAGCCTACCATTTTCTTCTTGTCTTTGTTTTTTTTCATTTATTATTTTTGCATGTGTGTGTGAATATTCTCCGAGTATGATTCTTGATCTCCAGGTGGTTTGTCAGCTCTCTGAATTTCAGAGGGGAGCCAGAGTTGATGGGACATGGTGGTCCAAGTATAGGATCATAGAATTGTAAAGGTTGGAAAAGACCTCTAAGATCATCAAGTCCAGCTGTTAACCTAGCACCACCACTGTTTTCACCACAAAATAATTTCTTCAAGTACCATATTCACATGTTTCTTGAACACTTCCAGGGATGGTGGCTCCACCACTTCCCTGGGTAGCCTATTCTGGCACTTGAAACCCTTCCTGTGAAGAAATTTTTCTTAGTATCCAATCTAAACCTTCTCTGGCACAATTTGAGGCCATTTCCCCTCATCCTGTCACTTGTTACCTGGGAGAAGAGGCCGACCCCCACCTTGCTAAACCTCCTCTCAGGTTGTTGTAGAGAGCAATATCTCCCCTGAGTCTCCTTTTCTCCAGGCTAAACATCCCCACCTACCCCAGACACTCCTCTTAAGACTTGTGCTCCAGACCCTTCTTGCCTTGTTGCCCTTCTCTGGACTCACTCCAGCACCTCAATGTCTTTCTTGTAGTGGAGAGTCCAAAACTGAACATAATATTCTAGATGTGGCCTCACCAGTGCAGAGGTAATTCTCTTCCGTTTTTGTTGATCATGGAATTCAGATATTTGTCCTGGGTCTGCATTCACTTAGATGAGTTAATTTAAAATGTACTGTGTCTGTGTGAGCATATACCAAAAATTTCATTTTCTTCAACACCAAGAAGTGAAGAAAGAATGAATGAAAGAATGAGGAGCCAAACTAATTCACATCTTCACTCAAGCAAATACCCAGGTAATATAATTGAGCAAATGACTAAACTAACCATATATCAGGGGACTAATAATCATAGATTTTCCTCTGAGTCTGCCAGGTGCATATAGCACTATATATACTCTGAATAACCAACAGAGACATGTATGACATGTACTGAAATAAAATAGAGTTGCTGCTTCTATCAGCTGCTGCAGCTGCAGCTTATTTACATAAAGAGAGGAAATGTTTTGAAGCTATTTCCTTTCCTACTGGAACTGAGAGGACCAACTCTTCCTAAAACACTGAAATAGATCAGCCAGTTCAAACAAAACGAAGCAGGCCTGAAATTCTGTATTTGGATTCACATCTGACCCTGATCTTCGACCTGTCTTGATTAAGCAAGCCAATGTAAAATCATTGACTTTTACACACTCCGAGAGGAGCAGAGTTCAACACTGAGCTATTACAGTAGAATGCAGAATGGATCTCGCTGTTTTCTTTCTTTACAGCGATGAGCAGATTTTTTTTTTCTGTAGTTCAGAGTACTTCTTTGCCATGACTTTAACCTGGTGGGGATCAGAAGGCAAAATGTGAAGAGAGGGTTGACCAGGCATTCACATGGGCGCTTGCCTGACCTTTGGGAGACTAGTGTTCAAGTCCCTGCTGTGCCACTGATTCACTGTGTCACCCTGAGCCAGGCTGCTTAGACCCATAGCCACAGAAGTACTTAGGTTGTTGTCTCCCAATGACTCAGGAGTGATGGGCAGAGCCTGCTAGGTCAGTGAGTGATGGGGCTGGGGTGGGAGAGACTGGCTCTGGCCCTGGGAACTGGAGCTTCTTAAGGCAGTCCTGTCCAGTCCCACTCCTGCAAATGCCAGCCTCGGTGGCCTGGCTGGCAGTGGGAACCCCAGGTATCTCCCTCAGCAGCTTTTGGCACCATGCTGCAAGGCAGCACACACAGAGGGTGTGCTAAGGCTGCCAGGCTGAACACAGCCACTGGTACAGACCCTGTCAGAAAGGCAGGACCTCCCTGCAGAGGGAAGGACACACAGCTTGGCTGCTGCAGTGCAGTGCCCCTTGACTCTCTGCACCATGGTTCCTTGGGGGCCCTTGGAATGGGGACAGCAACACTGTCTGCCCCCACAGAGAAGCTGTGAGGCTAAGGGAATTAAAAGTCACAGGAATGAAGAGACTAAGTTAATTGGTGACAGACAATTGCCTGAGACAGAGATCAAAATACAGCTTCCTTCTCGCTCGTCTCTCCTAATAACACAATGCATTTTAAAGACCTTTATTATTCTCTGTATTACACTGGAATGTAATCCATAATGTTTGTCAGTAAAAAGTGACAGAAAAGCCATCACAGTAACAGGCTGCTGAAGGAAAGATTGACTGATTTTTATTTTGTGTGTGTGTTAATGTTTCCATCATTTTGCAAGAAATACAAAGACTTTCTCACATTTATTCCTGCTGATTTCCTTCTATGTTGAATCCAATGCTTTTCCACTCAGATCTTAGTTAGACATGCTTCAGCTAAACAGGTGTCCAGAAAGAGATCAGGTTAATTTACTGTCCTGAAGATATTCATCCTCATGAACCACAATGCTGATATATATGTTAAGCAAAGATGGACTGTCACTGGGCAGCAGAGGCTTCTGTGTGCCCAGTCTTTTGAAAGATGAGGCCTCTAAAACCACCTTAAATGTTAAGAAAATCAGGAAGTGAATGATTACCTCCTAACAAAAAGATGAACTACAAACCCTGTAAATAAAGATGTGCAGTCAATCAGCTGCTTCACACATGCACAGTACAACTGTAGGACCACAACTAAGTCTCTGTCTGCTTGGGATTTTGCTGAAAAAAGCCTTCAGCATAATAGCTACCATTATTTTTAAACATTTATTTGTGATAGCACTCTGAAGTCAAGCAGGTCAAGCCCCATTGTCTGAGGCTTTGCTCAAACACTCAGCAGGGACCCGACAGTCTGAGAGGTGAGACTTTAAGGTGGCAGAGGCAGAGAGGCAGGTCAGAGAGATACAGTGATATACCAGGAGCAATGATTAATGTTGTGGCTGTATTCGAAGTGAGGGTCTTTGCTCTTTCAGCCCATAAAAAATCCTGGAGCCAAGTGAAGTCTCATGTGGCTGGCTTCTTCCTCCTCGGGTTCTTCTTTGTGTGGTCAGTTATTTTCTGTGCAGCTCATTTAGGAGAGTTTATGCCCACAGCATAATCCAACCCGTTTATTCAGGTAGCTTCTTATTTCATTGTCTGAACTGCAAGTAGACCCAGAAGTAGGCATTTGACATGGAAATCTTAAATCTTATCCATGGAAATTTTTTCCAAGTTGGAGGCCACTGAACATATGGCTTTACAAAGAAGAAAAGTCAGGACATATCATTATAAGCAGTGCTCGTTTCCTCAGCAATAAGACACTGTATGCACAGTGCCTTCTAGTCTTTTTTTGTGATTTTTTTCCTGCGTGTGTTACTGATCATCTCTGACAGTGCATGTGGAAATGAAATAATTCTTCTGTTACACTTAGAAGATAGAAGAAAAAAGAAAGCTAGAAGCAAAGCTTGTGCTTTCTTTTCCTCAGACTTTTTAAAGACCTTGTTTCTAATAAAACAAGATGTTCTGCCCTGACAAGTCTCTCGCAGCATTTAGCTAAGCACTGTTACTGTGGGCTGGGGTACTGTGACTTGGCCAGCTGTTAGCATTACCTCTCAATCACACTGGGTTAATCTTCTGTCTCATTTAATTTTGTGATTATTTCTTGCTTCTCTGTGCTCTGTATCATGTTTTGATAATTTGATAATTCAAAAGGAAGTATTTTCATTGAGTCCCTAAAGTGTTACCAAAGGGTGTTTTTAGCATTTTTTTAACTGTTTGGATATTTAATTTAATTTTTTTTTCTTTTTTTGCAATTCAAACTTCATTCTCCTTCTCTTTTGCAAGATCATAGGTCTAGATATGCAAAGGCCCAGATTCTTTCCCAGTCACTTCACTGGGAGTATGCCTGCTAACCGAATGAGGGTCTTTCTTAACCCACTGCATTTTCTTCTGGTTTTTTTTTTTTCCACCCTCCCCTTCCATCTTCTCAATTTCTCTGCATCTCTATTCACTTCTGATTAATTTCTCTGTTTTATGGCTATTCCTGGTGTAGCCCCTGGGAGCCAAGAGCAGTTACAAGATTTGGGACCAAAGAAGCCTGGATGAAAGCACTTCACCCAACACAGCTGCATTTTGTCGCACCTGCACCAGTGACATGAGAGGGCACTATAAAAACACTAAACTGGATCCAGACTGAAAGACCTGACAGTTTTGTGGTTCTCAAAGCTCAGCTGCCTGGGAAGACTTTAGTAGTTGCTGTCAAGTTCGCAGAAAGATTTGAGTCAGCTGAGCACTTAAAATTCATCCCAGAAACTTGTGGTCCGTGAGCCAGTCCTTGGTCCGTGTGCCAGCCTCCTCGAGGAGGGGTATGTCAGCCCTTTGCAGAGCTTTGAGGCCTCTGCAGTCCCCCAGAGTGGCACAAATGTGCCACCTGGTCCCTTCCACAGAAACAAGGCAGTTGGTGAATGAGCTTTCAGGTTTAATCTGGGCCATCAGCTTTAATGGAAATCAATGTTAATTAACAAAAACTCATTCCCGTTTTGGATGAAGCAAATGCTGGTTAACTTGCAGGATTAATCACTCCAGGGGCAGACTGGCATTTCTCATTCTCTCTTGGCATGGGTAGAAACCACCTACATGTTTGTAACTTCCAGCTCACTCCTGCTGTCTGATGGCACAAAGGGGCAGATTTGTCAGTCTCTGGGGACCAACCATATGAAACTGTTTTCTTTGCTCAGTCATTTGCAGAGGGTGTGGGGGGCAGAGCTGCGTGGCTGATTTGTGCCTTGGAAAGCCAGCTGGTATTGCAATGGCTGCTTTAACAATTAGGAAAGAGTGCTATCACTGCTGTCTCTGCAGGAGTAATCCATGAAAGACAGTAAACATCTTCTCATCCAGCACAAATGACCATCCCCACATGCACGGAGCCAGGAGAACCTTCCCAGCTCGCTACAAAAGAAGCCAGGGCCTGTGTGAGGAGCTACAACGAACCACAAACACTGATTCTCCTGGGGAGTGCAAGGGTGGAGAGGAGAGAAACTGAAGCCTCAAACGGCTTTTCCTTTCCCTCCTGATAGATTAGGGTATGCTAATCTTGATTACAGCATTAGAGTAAAATCCCTGTGTCCAGAAATCCTTCAATTAGCAGTTCCCCAACTTTTCCAGTGGTGCTGCCTTAGAGCCTCAGGCCCCAGCAAAGGCAGTTCTGGGCCCCTTTTTCTCTTGCTCACCTCATCCCCTTAGACTCAGGTTAAATGTTATGCTCTCCAATGCCACTGCCAAGGAGAGCTGGTCTCAATAAGGGTGAGAGGGAGGGAAGATATGAGGGCAGAAGCTGAATTCCCTGAGGTTGCTTCAGCCCTGATGGAACTCAATAAAAACTCCTCTCACACCTGTGAGCAGCAATGCCCAAGTGGGAAAGTTTGGTGTCCCTCCAGGAAAAAGAGACGCTGGCAGATGTGAGGCGTTGAGGGGAGCCCTGTGTGGAAGGAAGATTTGTCATTATCTGCTGACAGGTGGTAAAAAATAACTTACTTTTCAGGTACAGAGAAGTTTGGGGGATTATGTCAGCTAGTGAAGGGAAATAGCCATGCTGACAAAGCTTTAGCCTGGAGCTGCACTGTGCGGAACCCTAAAAAAAAAAAAGGGAGAAAAGAAAGGAGATTGAGGATTTTGTTTGGTTTTTTTTGTTTGCTTTGGGTTTGTTTGTTGCTGATTTTTTTAAGGGCCAGTTTTAATTACAAAATCTCTGATACAAGTCACAGGGACTCCTCCTTATAAGATTCAGGTGGATATCTGGGTGGATCTGAGGCAGTGGACAGGCACTTGGACCACAGCAAGTGCCTGTGCTGGCTTTGAGAAGGAACCACAGCTGCCGGGGAACAAGCATTGGAGGTGCCTGAGGGCTGGGGCTGGGGCTACGATATCTGAGGCTGGCAGCCCTCAGTGGAAGTGTCCTGTTTTAAGAAATATGCACTAAATTGCTTCTCTGGTGGAAGTAAAGGGAGGTGTTCTGGGGTAAAACAAAAGTCAGGACTGGTGGAAACTGGAGGAAAAGGCAAGTGAGGCGAAGAGAGGCAGTTAATGCAACAACTCATCTCATAAGAGCACTTTCACAGCAGGAGGACTAAGAGGGCTGTTTGCTGTCTTCTGTCCTTCTTTCCCACTGCCTTACCCAGTACAGCCACCTGTTTTAGATCCTCAGTCTCAGCTTCCTGATTATTATCTGGGCAGCAAGCTGAAATGATCCTGCTCTCCTGCAGGGAGCAAAGGTTAACGCTGTTCAAATTTTCCCCTGCAGTGCTTGAACCCTGATCCCATCAGAGTCTTCTGGGAGGGCTTCAGGTGCAAGTTCAGGTGTATTCACTGAACAAACTATTCCCCTTCCTGCAGAGACTGTGGCTTAATCAATATAGCCTAAACAGAGACCAGCCTACAGCTGCTTTCCATGCTGCTGGCTTTATCCAGGAGCAGAACAGATCTGTAGGATAAACTCTGTGGCCTCACTAGCCGGGAGGGGAAAGAAAATAAAAGCCAAGCACAGACATGGCAGGGAAGCAAGGACTATTGACAAAACTGAGCACAGAGTGCCAGCAACGCAATTGAAAGTACTCCAGGGCTTACTTTTGATGCAGTGGATAGTTTGGAAGGCCTAACCTTGGCTTCTTATCAAGGAGAGATTGATTACTGTCAGAGTGGTGGTGAGCCATGGGCATCTGAGAGTCCCCATGTTAGGCTTCATGTCAGCTTTTAGCCAGTTCTAATCAGGATGTGACTCAAGGTACAAGATTTTTTTAGGTTATTCCTAGTATCTCTCAAGTTTTATTCAACCTTTAAGTGTCCTTTTCCAAGCTACTTGTTCTTTTGAACATTTTTCTACCAGCCCAAACACAAAAGGTCTCTCAAGCTGGACAGAAGTGTTAGGATATTTTCTAGATGTCTGACTTGTAACCTCCTCTGTTTTATAGTAAAGGTAACTTTCCCCCTCCTGCTCCCTACAATAGAGAGATAAATTAGACTTGCTTTTGCCCATTTGCTGGCAACTGTACTGCAAGATGTCAAGCACTTGATGTTAACTGAATTATCAAACCAGCTTTCTGTGAAGTGTAAACCGATATGCTAAGGAAGAGTGTGCCTAATAATCAAGCATTTTCTAGATTACTCTTCCATTTACTAAAAGCAAGCAATTGCTAAAAGAAAAAAAGGAAAGAAAAAAAAGCGCCAGACTTCATCTCGCTGTGCAAGATGTGCATTTCAACAGCTGCAGGCTCCTCAGAAGGCTTTTTGGAGTTAATCAGCAAAAGGGCAGGCAAAATATGGGCCAGGAGATTTCTTGGCAGATTTTCGAAGTCCATTAATAACAGTTCATTCACTTGCAGGGTGGGGGAGCAGACGAGATGCAAGGGGTAAAGCCAGAAGCACTGAGCTGCTGGAAGGACTGCTGAGCTTTGCTGCACTGTGATGGCTGAGAGGAGACAGGAGTCCAGTTTCCAGGCTGGTAAGACCACAGCATCAATATGTGGCACAAAGCACTGATCAGCCACCAGAGAGGGACAGTGCTCTGTTGTATGTGTTTCTGTGACAGTGGCTGTCTGTGGGTGCCTCAGCATGGGATCATGGGTGGCTGCCCCTTTTGCCCAGGATTGCTGCCTCCCTGTTGCCCTGGCGTCTCACTCCATCTTAGTGTGGGCTGTGAGGCTTGTCTGCATTGCTTTTATGTTCACTTTTCTGACTCTGAGAGAAATGGGGCACTTGGACTTTTGCTTCTCTCACCACCTCCAGCTGGGGGGGGTCAATAGGTACCTGTGCCAGGAGCCAGCAGTGTGTAGCTGCTGGGGAGAGTTGCTGAGTCGTCCCTGGGAGAGGTTTCCTACTCATGAACAACAGATATGTCTCGGAATAGCATGGAGAGAAGCTCCTCTGCATCCCTGTGTCCCAGCACAACAGGGATGTGCTTTGCCCAGCCCAGTGGCTTGCAGCACCCACTCCCTTCAGTTGGCTCCTCTGGCTCACCAGCTGCTCTCATGCCAGGAGCCCTGTCACACAGAGTCCTGAAGTCTGTGCTTCACTCTTGCACTGCTGTTTGTCTTGTCGGAGGAATCTGGGAAGACTTTTTGATGACAGAGAGCATGTGTGCAACTCTGGATGACACTCCAGACCCTCCTTAGCTGACTCCTGTTCTCTTCCAATGGATCGGGAAGACTCCCCTCTGCTGTTCCTGTGTTCATTCCCTCGTTATCTCCCCTTTGCTATGTGCTGTTGTCAGGGGCTGGGAGGATGTTTTCCTAATTTTGCAGCAGCAAAGTTCTAGGAGCAGATGGTCTAAGCCTGTTGCTGAGTCTGCTTCCTCCCCTTGCAGCATATTTGGCACAGGGGATGGAGTATTGGAAGCTTGGTCTCTTGATGGAGTTATGTTGGGGCCAGCACCTGGCATAAGGTTGGTGCTTGCTGCAGTTCCACAGCCAAGTTGCAGGGTGGGCTCAGCCCCATGGCTCACACTGAGGGGCAGTGTGAGAGCAGGCAAAGTTACACAAATCAGGTTCTGGCTCCTGGGGACATGTTTGGTAAAGTGAGATCCCTCCTCTCTCACCCACACCACTGCCCACAGAGGACAGAGGCCTAAAGCAGTCATGCTACAGCACCTCAGGTGAGCAAGCAGAGTTTGGAGGCACCCTGAGGTGGTACCGCTATGACAAAATTGCTCTCAAGGGTAAGCTGAGCCTTTCAACTGACAAGATGAGGGTCCTATTAGTTATATTAGTCTTCACTATTAATATTTCAGTTGGATGTCTTGGATGGGATGAATCCACACAGAGAACCTTACACCAAGCATGTGTTCTCCAAAGCATCTTTCCCCAGCAGTCTTTTCCTAAGGACCCTGCAAGTCCTTAGTTTGCCCTGCCCACAGCATCCATGTTCACAACATTTAGCTGTCCCTTCACTTCAGAGTGTTCGCTCTGGCTGTTGTTTAGGGAGTGTGTCCTCCAGTTTGTACAAGCCCTCCCTGGGCACCATACTGGCATTCCTGGTGGACCAGCATGGAGATGGGGTAAAACGAGCACCAGATTGCACAGTACTATAGCTAAGGTGCACTTCACAAGACCTGTAGGTGATGCATGTCCTAGAGAAATAATGTGTACTTCTCTAGTCAGTGAGGAGTGAGCTTCTGCAGATTTACAACCCATAGCATCCCTGAACAACAGCTGTGTATCCTGATGGACTAAGCAGGCAGCAGAGGCTGAGCCAGGCTGAGGTGATCTGAGACAGGATGGAGGATCTGGATACCCATTAAAGTATTTCTTTTATTCTCACTGTTGCCCAGTGAACAAGAGAAATAAACCACTTTTTTTTTTGTTCCACAACTAGTCTAGATGATAATATATTTCATGACTGTCAGATTCAGGCACTTTGTTAAAATTAGAGATGATAGATTTATGGCCCAGAAGGGATTGCTACAGCATGCAGCAGACCAGACTTCCCTCTCTCATTTCAGTGTTTCCTACTTCTACTTATTGGTATTCTCTCCTCTAGGGACGAGGCTTTCAGGCACAACTCTAACATAAACACAGATGAACAGTAGCCCAAAGGCTACTGTTTTGTTCCAGGCTTGGCCATAGTCATTGAGACAACAGTAGTCCCCAGGTGCAGTTCCCTTCTGGCCCAGAGAGCTGCCTCAGCACCTTCCCTTCTCTCCATGTCTGTGGCCCACGACAGGAAAACAAATATTTGAAGGTTTGAGAGGAAAACGAAGACAGGGAGAGAGATCTTCACTGTTTCTTTTAAGGAAGATAATGGCTCACAACTTTGACCTCTAGGACCAAGGATTTTTCTAGAGTGTCAAACTAGGATCAGAGCATCATTCCTCTAGTCTACTTGTAGCACACTTTCTTCCTTCTTGAACATAATTTGGCTTTCCTCACTTCCCCTGGCAAAATGTGCGTCTCAGTATCTCATCTCCCATTGCCACAGTCCTGTTCCAAGCACTTCTGCTTTACTTTGCATTCAAATTACTGTCTCTTTTTAATTGCAGTCCTAGTACTTGACACAGTTATTGTCCGGTGGCATGAAATGAGATATCAGACAGTAGCTATGGTGTCTGAAGTGGACATGCTGTCACACACATGTAGCTCCTTTGCAGGTTACACAGCCTCTAATTGCTGTGCATCTACTTTTTTTAAAGCAATGTTTCTACCATAATTCCATGGGCTAAGAAACTGATTAAAATGTACCAAACCGTATCATCTTTAGTTCTTTGAAAAATCCCTGCAGTTGGTGGGTGGCTGTGGGGGAGGGAGTGATTGATGTAAAATGTCCCCTCTCCCCAGATCTTTCTCCCCCACACCCATAATCCTACTACTTCGTACTTATATAACATTGTCATCTCCTATAGCACATATGCAACTGATTTGTCACCAGAAGGAAGCTCAGCCAGAAGTTGGATCAAGGGACAGAGGGTTAGGGGGTCCTGAGCTCTGGCCTTGGCATGCTGTGGGCTCTTGGCTTTGGTTTTCCTCTATGCAAAGGAGATCCTACTGATTTTTGCCTTGCCCACTCAGCTGATGTGAGACGAAGTGTATGTTGACAGAAATGTTTTGAGAATGATGGAACATACTAATTTATTAATGGAATCTTCTGTGATCATCACATTTCTCTCAATTAACCAAAAAAATCCCTTGTGAAGGTGTAGTGTGCTGTTCAGCAAGCAAAACAAAACCCCTGACCCGCAGACAGCTCTCCTAGGCATGCAGAGAGAGGCAGTGCTGGAGCCTTAAAGGGTGTCAGGACCAGAGCTCTGCTGGTGCCACACACTGCCAGGCTGTCCTGGGGCTCAGTAGCCTCCAGCACGTGGGATGGGCTTGTAAAGGACGGGTATTTTTAGGGAGAAGAAATTAAGCAATATGGACAAAATGCATCCCAGCTGAGGGGAAACACTGAGTGATGCTTAACGTGTATGTGCATGATGCATGTGTGTTATTCTGGGAGAAAGCTGATCTGCCTGTCCCCTAAAACACATGGCAGCGCTGGGACGCTGCTCTTGATAACTGTCAGCCCCAAACAATTGGGGAGAGTTTTATTCAGTCCCAAACAACATAGATGTGCCTGTATTCTTGGCTCAAGGGAGCTAGGAGAGCTGGTCAGCTCAAAGATGTTTATAAAAGGTTTTGCATCTAGGTAGCAGCAATGGGAGTGTTAAATTCCTGGCACCAGTGCCATGTGTCTGGGATATGACCAGATAAGGAGAGGCTGCTACCCTGCCAGAGCCTGCAAGGGGCAGTAGGGGAGGGAGAGTGTGTGCAGTCACTGTGCAACAAGTCAGGAATGGGGAGGCAGAGCTAATTTTTGTCTGCTGTGCAGTTTCAGTGTAACACCACTGAATTAATCCGCTGATCTTTAATATCAAGCTCTCTGTATTTCTGTCTATTAAATCTGAAAAGCAGTCCTTGAGGCAGGTGTTGTTTCTGCTCCTGCAGTGCCCAGGTTGGGCAGCTGTTGTATTCAGCAAACAGCCACAAGTATCATTGGGTTTAACTGGTGATGAATATGTCATTTCAACTAATGTGAGAAAGTTTACCAGGTAAGAGTGTATTGGGTTTGCTGGGACCAACAAAAGGAATGGAAATATTTCAAGAATCCTTAAAATAAGCAAACACTGCTGCTAGGCCAGGCTTAACTTCATGGCATGGAAGAGGGATGTGCCTATGACACCAGAGCTCAGCCTTAGCACAGGGTCTGAGGGAAGCCTTCGGTTCATGACTCCCAAGCCCCTTCTGCTACTGCTCAGCAAACTCACTTCTTAGCTTGCTGACTTCCCTCTTGAATTGTTAGGGTTTCTGACTTTTAAATGCATGCTGTTTGTCTGCCCTAGTAAGGTTAGGCCATCACTGTTAGAAACACATCTCTACAGCTTTACCCAGCTTTTTAGCAGAAACTCCTCTCCAGCAAGGCTCCCTGCTTCATCGGAGCCATTCCTCCTCCCAGTCCTGCACACAAGGCATGCAGTGTACATGGGCCCCTTGGTGGGACCTTTGGGAGGGCAGCAGGAGCTGCCAGTTGGCCACAGTCACACGCACTGTGAGCGCATCCTTTTCTCCAGAGGTTCTGACAGGCAATTTCAGTGAGTGGCTAACAGTGTGTCACATCATCACATCCACTATGAGCTCTAGTGAGTCTGGTTTATTTCTGGCTTTAGGTTCACCAGCAGCAGCCTCTTTTCTTCCTTTCCTTCCATCTCTAACGGAACCTTGGATCTGGTATTTTTTTATAAGACAGTAGCTTGTCAAATGGCTTTTTTTTTGTCACATAAAACATGTGTGCTCAGCTGGAACTTGCATTGGATAGAAGTCATTCCTTTCTTGGTTAATGTAGCATAGATATTTTGTAAATAGTTTCTTTCTTTTCCCTAAAGCTTTATCTCTAGTTAGATGTTGGATTGCCAGGATACCAAATTTACAGATACATCTGACAGAAACAGTGAAGACAACAAAACATCATATTGGGAGATAAAAATGAAAATGTAGAATGAAAAAGAAAAAAGGAATTAAAAAAAGAAAGACATATAGTTTAATTTTGAAGGCCACACTGTTCCTTTTGGCCACTCACTGAGTTATATTGTTCTATCTGGGGCTTTTGCTCTTTGCTAGGTCCCACTAAGCACTTTCCATGTACCTTTGGGAACTAGCACAGGCTGGGGGAAGCAACTCCCAACCCTTGCTTCACACAGAGAATCCGAAGTTGGTTACACCTTGCTGCTTTTACTATCCTGTACTTCTGAGAGACAGCAAAACAAAATTAGATCATACAAACAGGACAGAGGATAGCCTCTGGGCCTGGTACATTTTGATTAGTGTGTCTCTTTGGCCAGCAAATTGGAGCAGCCAAGGTTAACAGATGTGCTTCCACGTACAGCTCCTTGGGCCAAGGGGTTTGCAGGGCTCACTCTCCAGGGACATGCTGGCATCTGGGGCACCTGTGGTGCTGGGTCCAATCTGCTGCTCTTCAGAGCACAGCAAGACCTTGTATTGCATCCCAGCATTAATTGATTCAAAGAGAAATAAAAGAATATTGAGATATAGTTGTAGGTTTGCAAGAGGGCTGTCAGTATATCTACCCTCTTGTGCAGTGGGTGTATTGTGTGGACACATTCACACCTCTTATATCTCCAGTGCTGTTCCAGCTGAACTATCTTAAATACTCTGTGAGCTATGCTTCCTCCACTTTCCAGATCCATACATTCAAAGTACAGCTGGGCTAACATGAAATGTTTGACTTAAGAGTAACTTCAGAAGCAGGATTCAGTACTGAAACACAGCTACTTAATGGGTTTGGATTTAAAAACGCAGCACTTGCGCTTTTTGCATGAGTTCAGTCATCCTGAGTAACAGAAACCAGCTTTTTTCAAAGGGTTCCTGCTAATGTTGATTGAAAACTGCATGCTCCTAACACTTCAAACATTTCTACCCAAAAAACCAGCAATATTTTGATTTTAACATGGAAATGGGGCTATTGTTTAAAAAATTGCACTTATAACAGCCTGCCCTCTAAAATCCAAAGACCTTCCACACACTTATTAAACTTTATTATAACCAAAACATCCCAAAATGTCACACACAAAAATGTCAGCTACTGGTTTGTCACAGTCATTTTCCCTTACCAGTGGAGAACATCCAGCCCAGAGACATCACTGGCTGGCTGGACTTCTCCAGCATATGTGACTTGCTGCTCTTCTTCACTAGCAGATGTCAACAAGCCATCAGCCTGTTATTTTTGTGGCTTCAGGTCACCAGGCTTGCACACCAAAGGAACCAGAAAGTTCACTTCAACCTAGTATTAGAACCATAGAATGGTTTGGGTTGGAAGGGACCTTAAAGACCATCTAGTTACAACACCCCTGCCATGGGCAGGGACACCTTTCAGTGCACCAGGCTGCTCAGTGCCCTGTCCAACGTGGCCTCACAGTCAGAGATACGTCCTGAAATGGGCCTCAAAATATGCAGAGCTGCAAAGAAGAAGCAGGGGCACAGTTGCTACTGCAGTCACGTTTTTAGACCTTGTAGCTCACCTACTTCTGAATTGTGGGACCCACGAGTCATGTCACATGCTGGAGGAAATCCTGAGCAGGGACGAGGCAGTCCCACTCACTCTCGCAGCACGCACAGGCAGCAGCATCTCTGCTAAAGTCATACTAAAGCAATATTTTTAACATGACTTGAAAGAACTGCCAGCTCCTCTGCTGCTGAAAATGGGGCTATTTTAGGCAAATAGCTGTAGTCAAACGTTCCTTTCACGATTTGCACAGGCAGTAAATGGTTTAGTAGATTACCAGAAAGGATCAGATATTCCCCTAGATAAAAGCAATGTTTACTGTGTTAAAAGTGTTAAGCAGATGGAAATCTTCACACTTCCCAGTACCAACTGACCCTGAGGCAGAGTTGGGAAGGATTATAACCTTGGGGTTTCCTGTTAACATTTGTTTGCCCTCATTCTGACAAAAACTTGACTATTTTTCTGTCTTGCCTGGTTTGTGATAGTTCTTTGCATTCCTATAGCTTCTTTCAGCTCTCAATCTCAGACCTTTCCCTGAAATAACATGAAGGTGGACAAGATAATCAGTAGGTGAGCGTGATCTGTTCCCATCCCAAACTCTTACTGTTACTTGTAGTCCTTGATACAATTCATTTGACCTTCCTGGCATGTGGCAATCTATGCCTTCCTATAAACTATATTGTGTTGCTAATAATAACCAATTAATATTCCCAGGATTCACAAAAATACACTTGAGGGGAGTTTCCAGGGCTGCAGTGGTGGCTCTAGTACTTTGACTTAAGCTTGGTGCTGCAGAGCAGGGGTTGCAGTGGCAGCCAGAGCCAGCTTGCTACTTGCTGTAGTCAAAGTTTTCTCTCGTTCCTGTTGGCAAAGGACAGAGAAAGGGGCTGGCATTTTTCAGGACAGTTTATTATTTCGTTGGTTTTTCTAGAAGGCGCAAGTGTCTGTCCATCTGCAAGAACAGCAGCAGAGTTGCCACAGCCTGTGCCGTGGGTTAGTGTATGCTCTGAGGTTTGGGGGAGCATGACTGCTGTGAGTGTGGTGGCAGAGAGCAGGGCCAGGGTGGCTAGCAGGCAGTTTCTGATCACATGGGCATCCCTCAGTGCTCAGTGCATCGTATCATACATGGCACTTCACTAAAATGAACACTGGTTTCTTAAACAGATCTGGCATCAGCCATCAGGCTGCCATGGGGTGGCAGGAGATGTCTCCGATCTAGAGATTACATAGACTGTCATATAATAAGAACAGTGCCCCAGATGGCCCTGATTCTGCAAATATTGGAATTGCTATTGCACAAAGCATATGCTTTCACTTTAAGTCTGCAGTCAAGGAGTTTAAGCACAGACACAAAATTAAACAAGTGTTCAACAAGCTTGTTATAATTTTAAGTCCTCTGTTTGCTTCAGAGGGCCTGGCATTCAGTATCGTAAAGCAATTTTAATGCCTCTTGCTTGATCTGTAAAGCTGGGGAATTATTCAGCTGGGGAACAACGCAAAACATTGACTGCATGCAACTGGCAGATTTCCCTGACTTCTGGACAGGAGCGAGCCACAGGCCTTCCAGATTCAGTGTTTGTGTGGAGCCTGCAGGTGCTGGAGGTCATGGGTTCTGAAGGCAGCTCTCCCATCACTCAGAGCCCCTCAGGAAGGATTGGTTAGAGAAAGCTCCTTTCAGTCATAAAATCACCTTTGCAATTGGAGAGCGGAGTTACACCAAGACAAATCCTTTCTTCTGCATGGCAAGGACGGGAGGTATAGTCTGCCTTTTATTTCTCTTGAGCATCTCTGTGAGTCAGGTTTTCCTTTGCAAGCCAATATGGAAACTTTAATGCCTGACATTAAATATTCTTTTTAAAGCTGTACTGAACTGAAAAAAAAAAAGTTAATTAGAGCTTCTTGCAAAGGAAATAAAGTATATTTCTTAAAGTAGTGACATTTCCTTTTGATAGAAAGCTGGTGTTTCCAAGAGTCTGAGATAAAGGCTAATAGGCAAGCTAATCAAAGAACACAGGAACAAGTCCTTATGCAATACCTCTCCCGTCTGTTCAGCACAAATTCATTTGATCTTTACCATTAAGCAGTGAAATTTGGCATTATGACACAAAAAAAAGTATCTTGGAGTATATGAGAAGAATTGTGTCCAGGCCATAAGCTTTCTGTCTGGGCTCACAGGCACTTTTCTCCACAATCAAGCTGCATTCAGACATGCAATTTGTTTTGACCTACTGCAAAACTGGTCACTAGCCATAAACGTAGATCTCAGATCTTGAGGAGATCTCAGAACTTAAGAAGGTGCTAGAGTCTGCGTCCCAAACTCAAATTTGTTTCTAAGATGTGGGGAAGGTGCTACCCTGCAGCCCAGCTCTGGATCTTACACTGTCCTTCATAGTTCTCCTTCTCTTTTGCTGTGTTTCTATTTGCTCCTTTTTACCCTGCTCCTAGTCATCCTCTTTCTTATCTGCTGATATGCTTTTCTGTAGCATCTTACTCTTTCACTATTTCATATTGCCAACACTAAACCGCTTATTTCTAAAAGTCAGAGGTGATGATTTCTTAGTCTAAAAAAGTACTGCATCTAACACAGGGGGACTGCTGTGTCAGAAATCAGTTTTGTAGACAAGATTCACTAGTGGGAGAAGTAGAATCTCTTGTTTTGGTGCCAGCAGTGGTGTTTTGATTACACCCAGACACGGCATCCATAGGCAAGGGTCACACTCAAAAGGGCAGAAAAATACTTTCTCCAAGTGCAGGGATCTTTTTGTAACTTCTTAAAAGCTTAGAGTTCTGCTATTTGTAAAGCAAGCTGAAAAAGCTGACTTCAATGGTCTTTCCTTCTCACCCATGAATGAGATGTCCAAACAAGCATTTGGAAACCTTGGAGCAGTATCAGGCAGACCAGTTACTTCAGACAACACTGCTCTTTTCCTGAGTCCAGGCAATTTCTGTTTCAGATACCCAGTGGATTTTTTTTTCTAGTCTTCTTAGAGGAAACACTAATTAGCCTCAATCAAGAGTAAAGAATCTTTGTCCTCTGGTACTGCATGTTCCTTGATCGAAAAGAGACAAGCTGGTGTTTGTGTCTTTCCCCCATGAAGAAGAAAAGCTTGAGCGGGATTTGAAGCCTGGTGTGAAAACAGGTTTTCCTGACAAAGTCACTGGAAGTCAGAAAGCCATCCAGAACAGCTGAAGCCACCAGGGAGGGAACTGAAGGAAAATGGTTGTGATTTCAGCCTCCTTTCAGACAGCATCAGACTCCACCACAATGCATATTCTGAGCTTGAAAACTGAGGCATCCATCACTGCTTGCATTCACTGATCTTGCTGGACATTTTGCCATGTACAGTAGTGTGAAGAGGATCTCATACTGGCTTTCTTTCATAAAAACGGATATTACGAAACAATGAACAGCCTCAAATTCCATTAAGCTCAATGCCTCTGCTCAGCTACTGGCAGGATTTGGTCTCTAGGCTTATATGAAATTTATGGCTCTTCCTCCTTGGTGGCATATCAAATGCCACATTACCCCAGGAAAACAAGAATTGCTCCATTAAAGAAGATGTGGAAATTATTACTTTTTTCCATGTGTTGCTAACAGGCTTCATAACAGAGTCACAGGCTAGGGTGAATGGAAAGGGACCACTGCTGCCCTCTGCTCAAATCTAGTTCAGCAACTGCAGGATGCTGTTGGGCCTCATTCAGCTGAATTTTGAATTATCTCCAACGATGGAGATCCCACAGCCTCCCTGGACACCTGTTCCATTGCTTCATCACACTGATGATAATCCTTTTTTCCTCTACCAAAATCACAACCTCTCTTATATTTTAAATTGTCTCTATTGCCTTTCATCCTTCTGCTGTACACTCTTCAAAGGGTCTGGCTTTATCTTCTCTAAACACTCCCAATAAACAGAATTTGTGTCATGTAAGAAAAGATGGGCAGAGTTGCAGAATGCACATCCAGTCTGAGAATTCAGATATTACAACTCCAGGGGAGTTAGTTTGAGCTACTGGTACAGATGATTGGTTCACTGAGGAACAAAAATGTACAAAAATCATGTTTTATCTGAGTCAAACATCACTCAGAGCCTTGCATAGACCAAGGAATTCAGACCAGATTTGTCACTAGGAAGAGTCAAAGAGAAGCTCCTCTCCAAACAGGTTTCCAAATCAATTGTCCAATTTTGTTTTGCAAAACGCTGGAAGTGCCCCAATGCTTTGTGGTGATGGCCTTTTGTCCTTCCAGGTGGATTTGATGAGTGATGTTAAGTGCTGATCCCCTCAGGAATGCAGATCCCCTTTAAAACTGGCTAGTAAGATAAATCAAAGCCAGAGTGAGAGGCTGCAATTCTGTCACTGTGCTCAGACTTCAAGGGCAGCTCTGAATTAGGCTCACTGCACTGGCCACCTGATGGCAATGGCAGCAATGTGGGAACATGAGAGTAACATCTGTGAAACAGGAAACCTTAAAGAACTGTAAGTAAGAGGTCTCTTGGGAACTGTACTCTCAAGTATCTGAAGAGCTGTGGTAAGTCTCCTCTCCTGCTGAAGTTCACACTTCGGGGTGCTAGTGTCACCTTGATAGATGGCTGTGTAATATGAAGTTATGAGGAAAATACGTGTTGGGTGTCAGGCTTAAGAATCCAACAGACGTGTTAAGTGTATGTTTAACTCTAGTCGGGCATACAAGACCCATGCACTTGAGTGAGTTCAGAAACACTGCAGCATCAGAGCTAAGGAGGGCAGAAATCTTGATAATTCCTCTTTTTTTTTTTTTTTTAATAGATCAGTGGCATTTGAAAACTAGAGAATGCATCAGTCTAAAGGTTTTAATTTTCCTTATAGCAGCTGAAAAAGTGCATGCCACCAACCACACAGGCACTGAAGAAAAAAATCACTGCCTATTTCAGCAGCAGGGCTAGGAAGCTCTGACTTCTGAGGTGTCAGGCAGCCAAAACAGAGATGCAGTTTGAAAGCTACGTCATATGAAAGCTGGTGGAAACAAAAGTGCTGCTATACATTTATTTTAATGCTTTGTTGTTTTTTTTTTTTTCACTTTGTCCTGAGAAACACACGCTGTCATATACTGGCCTATTTTGATTCCTGGAGATGTGAATAGAAATATGACTCATGATAACTAATTAAGACCAGTTGCAGAGCGATTAGGCTAAACAGTATTTTCCTTTGGGAGAACCACGAGTGTTTCATGCCCTAGATAACTGATTTTCAATATGCTGTCCCTTGGCTAGGAAGTGCAAGTTCCTTGCTACACATTCCCTGCTGGTTTTGGTCACTGAATTCTTGATGTTAGAGCAGGAGATAATGAAAGTTATCATATCCCATTTACAGCTACAGACTCTCGGTTCGGTGGGGGGCCTGAACATTTCTTCTCATCATCGGTAACGATAATGGGTCTCACAGTGAGCAGCCACTGAGATAGGCATGCACAGGGCAACAAATTAGCAACCACACATGCAGCCTTGGAAAAAGGAAGACCGTAGGACTCCAGGATCTCTCCCAGAGGTCATTGATTTGTTGGTGCTTTAATGAAATCGATGATTACTGGTCCCTGCAACTTGCTGATTCTGTTAAAGGCAGAATGTAAAGGAGGACCACGGCTTCCAAAAGCAGTTTGTGAAATGTAACCGTAAACCATGGGATCAGGCTGACCCAGCAGAGGAGACTGAGAATAGCAATGAGGCTTCTGCCAAAGCTGACCCCGGGGCAGGTGGGAATAACTCTCTTATTCAGACAGAGAAAAAGCAGGGATGAGGCAAAATACCTGTAAACAAGACCTGGTGGGGAAACTTGGAACCTTCTGCTTTGAGAAATGCCAAAGCCCATTTCTCTGCAGCAACAGCAGCCACTGCCAGCACGTCAAGGCAGGCGAGAGCTGCTTGTCCTCAGCACAGCGCTGGACCGTAGCCAACAGTGTTGCGGGAAGGCAGGGACACGTCCTCGTAGGTAATTGAAAGTTGATTGTATCTAAAACCAGCTGCCAGCAGCTGAACATGTGCTTAACTGTCTGCAAGTGGGCACCTTTTCTCAACTTACTCCCAGACAGGATGTGTCCGCTTCTCAGCACTGATACCACAGCCAGCTCTGGCTGCCTGCAGCCTCAGCAAAGAGGTGCATCCCTGCCTACCTCTACCAAGAGGTCAGTGTGCCCAGAAACAAGATGTATCAGTGGCCTTGTACTGCCGTCGTACAGTTTTTCTCTGGGTGAAGACAGGACTTCAGTTTCCAGCACTGCTAATCCCCTGTAAAGTAGCTGGAGAGATTGTTTCAGCTTTATTGAAAACAAACATCTTCCTCTGAAATGTGTTGCCTTTGGCTGGGCTGATGTGTTTATCAAGTAGTCACTTTCGTCATTGCTTGCCTTATTTTATGCCATATATTATCAGTGACCTGTATGCTTTAGCTCTGTGGTGTGCTTTATGTATAGTTCATCTACAAACACAGTGCAAACAAAGTCAGTAGCTGGTTTGCTCTAATTAGAGGAATGCTGAAGTGTGGGTCCTCAGTGTTGACATTGTTCTCCAGGACCAGGGGAGCAGACATCAGGACTCCTGGGTTCTGCTGTCAGCTTTTTTCCTCTCTTTGCAATCACTGCTGAGTAAATTGTGCAAATGGGATCTTTAGAATTAGAAACCTGAATTAGGGACTGAATATTTTGCAGATTTGTGAATACATCAGATGCCTTTTAAAAGTGTATTTTTATTAGGACAAAGAAACCAATTATCCTTTTATTAGGATAGCCTCTAATAGCCACTAGTCACAAAGGAAGACTAAGATTCCCTATCAGGAATATACAATTTAAAAGAAGACTATCAAAATAAAATCCATACTTAAGAGATATTTATTGTCAGGAACTTGTGTGATTGTTACAGTCAGAACTGAGAAATGCTTCAGAAAGCAAACTTTCTTAGATAAATGGTCAATGCTCCTTATTATTGCATTTACAAGCAGTTCAGAGTTTTCTGAACCAGCAGATTACAAAGGAATTGGACCGACTTTTTAGCAAGTTATGACCCAGGCAGAAATATTTAGCTCTTCCAAAGAGTGTTGAGCTCTTAGTGAAACCCTATAGACAAGGGCCCTATAGACAAGAAGCAGCTTTTGGCAATTGAGGAAAAAGGGTATTCAAAGTTTCTGGGACCAGATACATTTGTGTCTGAAGGCAACTGAGAATGAAAGTGAGACTGTAAGAAGAGCGATAAGGACAGGTCTGTCCAGTGTAACTGGAAATCTCCTCATCAAAGAAGCATGGGACATTAATTATGGGGTAGGGTAGCCTCCACTGTCACCACTCATTTGTTGCATTTAATGAATAACTGGAATCAGTCACATAATGGATGCTGAAGGACCAGAAGAAACATCCTGCTGCTCACCTGGGCAGAACTGCAGAGCACCTGAACAAATGCCTTGGGCCTTTGCCTGGCAAAAAGAGCCAGTGTGGGTACAAGCAAAGCAAAGTCCGTCTTCAGCTGGGCTGGGAAAGCAAGGTCTCAACTTTCTGTGTCCATCAAAATCAGATGGGATTTAGATTTTGGATAAATTATAGGGACTAGCTGGGTCAGTCATTTGACATTTCAATTCCCTGTGCAGTTTCACTGCTTTTAAACAGAACGGAGCATGCATTTACCATTTCAAAGATGGATTTGTTTCAGAGGCTGGTGGTATCTGCATCTTACAGGAAAGGGCCTACAGACCTGTGCAGCCAGAATCTACTGCATGGGATAGTGAAAATGTCATTTTCTTCTGCAGCCCATCAGCCAATGCTACTGAAAGTGTCATTGGCTACTCTGACCCTTTTAGCCCTCTGGTCCTTCCTTTTTTTGCCTTTATTTATTAATTTTCAAGAACTCAAACAGGGAACCATAATGCAGACCCTTTAGTTGGCATCCCATGCCACCCAATATGTATTTTGGCAGTTGTGCTGGGACAGAGGATACCCAGACTGCTGGCACAGGTAGAGCAGGTATCTGCCACCCCAGGGGTGCAGTGATCTGCCCTGGGGCCAGAGTAGTGTGGTGCTCTAGTCAGGAGTCACAGCTGGGCTTCGAGCCTATGTGATGTATTTGAGATTAGAGCTTCAGATGGGGAAACTTCCATCCTTAATTAAACTCCTCCATAATGCTATAGGTTGGGACTGGCACATACAGATCTTGAAGCATGAACTTTCCAGCTCTCTCTCCTGGTTCCTGCTCTTGAATATTTGTTTTTAGGGTTGCAGCTGGTGCTTCATTCCTTTGGCAACAAAGGTTTTTATGAGTGGAATCCACACAGGTGGGATTCTTAACAGCCCCACTGCACCACAAGGGGTAAAGATGGTACTTGGGAACTCAGGTAGGGGAAAAAGCTTATGGGCGGCATCCACACAAAAAAAGTAGTGAGGTAGCCCAAGGAGTTTGCCATAATTTTTCATGCCCAAGGCTGACCAAATGGCTGTGGGCTTAGCTCAGGATTAGGGAGATGTGGAATCTGCCTTTTCCCTGAGTGTGATTTCTTATTCTTGTTGGCAGGTAACAGACATCAAGAATGGACCACAGCCCATTCAGCAAGTGCTTGTCCATCTCCAACTCACTGGGCTGAGCATTTCAAAGGAAGGACCCACAGTGAGACTGAGGTTCATCTCTTCCCCATATTATGTCTCCTCATGGCCATCATAAATAAGGTATGGGCTTAATCTCCCAAGCTCAATATTTTATGTCCCTTTTAACATTTGCAGTTAGGAGAACTCTAAAAAATTCCTTTCAGCATTACTTTGCCACAACATCTGCCTGTGGCTGTAGGGTCTGCTTTAATTAACCTGCCATGAGAACAAATTTCCTTCTACCCTTTTTTAATTTCCCACTCTGTAATTTCATCACATAGTCATTTGTGTCTTGATTGCCTCATGGGGACAGTAAAACAGGGATAATGGCACAGTCCTTCCTATACAGGGATAATGTCAGAATGAATAACCTCAGAGCCTGGCAAGCACCCAGATACTAACTATGGCAAGCACTGTGGCTGCACTCAGCTCTCTGCCACCGGCTTCGGATATGATCTTCCCCAGACTCAGGATGTGTAAGTCATACCACTGTTATGTTACTGCTGGATTTACTGAGAGAAGGCTAATCAGTCAAGCCTCTTGGGCAGTCTGAAATGATGCTTCTTCTCTTTCAATCCCTCTTTACTTGCCTCTTCCAATGTCTATTGTCCTTGGCATCTGGAAACCTGAAAAAACAGGTTTACTTAAGGAAGCTTTCTAAAGAACGGAGGAACTAACAGAGCTGCTTCCCAGAGAGCTCTGTGCTGGTCTGTAATGTAAAATTGCTCAGGAGACCAGCTCTGGGCACCAAAACTCACCTTTGTGCTCTACGAACACTCTAAATTAATCTGATGAGGTTGCATGTGTTAATTATCGTCCAGTAGAGAGGGGCCATGGGAATTTATTAAGATACTCAAAAAAATTTTTAAAACCCCCAGAGAGGAGGATAAGCCCTCTGATCTATTCTGTGGAAAGAAAAGACAACATGATGCTCAGTTAGATGCGGGGGGCATGCTCTCCCATCCCTCTCCCACTGGTGTTGTCTCACCGATGTCAATGGGATGATCACTTGCATAAGTGAGAGGGCACAGCTGAGCCAGAGCAGTTGTTGCCTGTAGCCTGTTTCCTGTATGCAAACAGGGTCATAACAACCATGCTGATTATATGCAGTGGCATGAAAAACATGGATCATCAAATAGACAGGATAACCTAGCACTGAACGTGTTTTTGTTACAAAACTCTCAAGCTGTCTGATATCAAAAGTCAAATAATATAAAGTCTCCCCCAGCAACAAATCCAGACTTGAGCAAGAACACGTCTGGTTCCACTACAAGAGATCATGTTCCCCATATATGTCCAACATGTTCTCACCCTTTGTGAGATGCACAGCAGGGTGGAAATCTTGTAGGAAGACATCTCAAGCATGTGTCAGAAATGGAGCCCAAAGCAACACAGTCTGGAAAATTTACTGCTCAGGGTACTGTCAGCACAATCTGAGGGGAAGCATTTGGTCCTGTGACACTGAAGAGATATCTTATGTCTTCCTGGTACAAGGATTTTGACCCACTTCCCTTTGCCTTCCAGAGGAATCTAACGCAAAATGGCCCAGAAAAGAAAATATAATTCTTTGTGGTGCCCTGCAGTCACAAGCCAGGCACCTGAATGCAAGGCATTGAGTTTCACATCCTGAGACACTCAAAACTGTCAGAGCTGGCATTTCTTGGGTCATTCTTTTCTTCTTTACTGTTTTTCTGGGGTTTGCCTCTGGAGGTCAGAAATTCCTGGGGGCATCCTTAAAGGTAAGTGAGATTGCAGAAACAGAGGCTTTAAGAAAAATACCAAATATCCTGACATTTATGCTGAAGCCTGCAAATCAGACCCTTTGATTATATCCCCTTCCTTACCTACGCTCCTGTCTGCAGGGCAGCGAGCCATGGGACCCCGTGGTGTCACATGTGTGATATGGTTTGGTTTTTCCTGGCAAGCACCACATTGTAAGCAGCAGCAGTCAGTTTGGCATCTCAGCATTAGTATATGGAGATAAACAAAACTTATCTCTAAGGATAACCATGAGTTCTGCTCTGGCAACAGAGAGGAAAAACAAACCATTGGCCTCATACGTCAGTGCAGCACTTGTCATCCAACAGTATCCCAAACGTCACTAGTCTACTGAGATGGGAATAATGTTAGAAAGGGATGTAGACAGCCTGCATGGGATCATAAAAATCTTTCCCTCTTTAACTGCCCTTGCTCCTGCTGTATGCAGGCTCTGGTAAAACCCAGCAGCCAAATACTGGGGCTCTTGAAGAAACACTGGACTTACTTAAAGGGATAGTCCCCCAGGAAACTGGCCTTGCAAATGCCACTTTGTCTCGGCTGCTGCCAAAGCATTCCCTGTTTTGTAACAAAACTTGGTATCCTTGGTGCTGTTTGTGTTATTGAGGACCCCATGTGAGCACTAACTCACTGGCTCCCCACTGCCCTGGGAGAGGTGAAGGGATGTGCTGTGATCCATATGTCACACTTGGGAAGACACAGAGCGAGGCAGGTCTGTTGAGTTAAAACAGATTTTGAAAGGGATTAACATGATTTGGCAACTCTTAGCAACACAAATCGGGATGATACTTTGCCTACAGAGGATGTTACACTGCAATAAGAAGAATCACAACAATGTAATTCCTTCTATGTAGACATTCCTGTTTCAAAGCAAGACACTGGTTATAGCCATACAAACTCCTGTGGACATTCTCAAAGTAAGGCTGAAAAGGTAAAGTGCCCAGAGCCTTGTGCCTGATCCTTCCAACCAGTCTTTGAACTCATTCAAACAGAAGAACCACCTACTCCTTTTAAAAAAGAAAACTCACTAAACCCCATTTTGAATAGTATTTAATGTAGTATGCACTCACAACTAAAAAAAAAAATTAAAAGGTTAAACTTTGAACAGGCATTTGTTACTGGCACTTTCTTTGCTTGTTTTCATGCTTGCATGCCTGTGAACTTCTGTGTATGGTTCTGTTGACCATCTCATGATATCTTACAGATCCCCCTGCCAGTCTCTAGGCTGCAGGTTGTGGAACAGCACTTTGCTGTTTGGACAAGGCTGTCTTTCCTTAGAAGTGGAAATAGCCCCAGCTGGAGGAAGCACTAACAAGCAGCCATTTCTCTTTTGCTCAAATACTATAAATAAATAACATATAAACAAAAGAGTATTTTCAGAGAAACTGGACACTTTCTGGGAAGAAAAATTCCCCCCAGGATGATGGCATGCAGGAAATCCCTGAGCTACAAATCTCAAGAGGGTGGGAAATATTTGGGAGATCAAGCAGTGCTTGTTTGGCCTTTCTTATGTCAGTTCCTGGCAAAGGCAGGATCAGGGTTAACCAGGCCATTGACTTGACTCGGGATGACTCTTTCGAGTCAACCCTTATTTGTGCGTAATTGGCTTTCCTCTTGGAAGTCCCTGGATGGAACAGGATGGCAGTAGGTTTGTTAAAATGGCTGAGTGCCACTACACGCTTCTCTTCTGGTCACCTTCAAAGCAGGCAAAGCCTCTGGCAGCCGTGCTGGACAGTGTGGGGTGTAACCACCCCCCGGCTGCCCGTCGGATCATCCAGATGAGCTCTCCTGGGTCTGTCACTTTTCCCCAGTGTGGGACTAAATGCGCTGATGTGCCTCTGAACCACTGGTGTTTGGGTAAAGAACTCCTGTAAGAAGTAACTAGCAATAGCAAAGGCTCCGCTGTATTGAGTACCCGTGTATCTGACTGTGTGTTCGCAGCACCATCTAGTGCTGCACAGAGATTTTTTCTTATTCCTTCCCCAAGTCCGCAGTAATGCATCCAGGGTCTATCCTTCCTCCCTGGCACACCGCTAGTCCGGAGGCTGCTGGGGGGCTCGCTGTGAGGGCAGCGCTGCGTTGGTTCACAGCAGACGTGTGACAGCCGGGGAGATGGGCAGCACAAGATCAGACGTCTGTCAGCATCGCAGGTTTAGCTGAGATGCCGGTGTGCAACTCTGAGTGACACTTGCGAGGTGCCTGAAGCCCAGCTGGAGCTGCATATCCAGCCTTAGTTGAACCTTATTTCCAGAATCTCTATAAAATTCACGACAAATAGTTAGGGTTTGGAGTAACTTTAGTGCTCTTCTCTTCTTTTCTCCAAAGAAGCTGCAGAGCCAATGCCCTCTGCTGATACTAGGGGATAATTACCTCCTGTGAGGGAGAAAAAAAATCCAGGCTTAACTTCTCAAATCGCTCTCCTTTCGTCAGAAGTCTCATTGTTATCCCCAGAGGCTGGAGAAAACAGAATCACGGGATTGTTAGGGTTGGAAGGGGCCTCTGGAGATCATCCAGTCCAACCCACCTGCTAAGGCAGAGTCACCTCCAGCAGGTGACACAGGAGTGCATCCAGGTCGGTTTTGAATACCTACAGAGAGAGAGACTCCACGACCTCCCTAGGCAGCCTGTCCCAGTGCTCTGCCCCCCTCAACATAAAGAAGCTCTTCCTCACGTTGAGGCGGAACTTCTTGTGTTTCAGTGTACGGCCATCGCTCCTCATCCTGTCTCTGGGCACCACTGAGACGCCCGCCTGGGAGCGGCATCACGCGGTCAGTGTTTGGCTGCGGGAGAGCTGCTGAGCACAGGTTCATCCAAGAGCCGGGGAGCCTGCTCTGCGCGGCTGCAGACAGAGAGGCGGAGGGAGGTGGAAGGACGTAGAGGGTCCCGGCAGGGGACGGGATGGGGATCCGAAGGGTCTCGAACCCGTGTCCTCCGGGGTCCGCGCGGCCCCGCGCCACGTGACGCGCCACCGCCCCCGCCCCCCATTGATACACCGGAGGAGCCTGCCAGTCATGCTCAACCGATGCCCGAGCGGCCGATCCGCCAGGCGGCCGAGGCGGGGCCGGGCGCTCGGCGCTCGGCTGTTGCTGCCTCGGGCGGGGGGCGCGGCGGGCGCGCGGCGCGGGGCGGCTCCGCGGCGGCGGGAGCGGCGGCGATGGCGGAGCCGGCGGAGAAGCTGTACCGGGCCGAGTACGCCAAGAGCGGCCGCGCCTCCTGCAAGAAGTGCGGCGAGAGCATCGCCAAGGACTCGCTGCGTCTGGCGCTCATGGTGCAGGTACAGCGTGGCGGGGCCCGCCCGGGCTGGGCTGGGCTGGCCGCTCCGCTCGGTGCCGCCAGCGGCGGGGCCAGTCCGGGGCTCCGCATCCTCCGCTCGCCGCGGCGCTCCGAAGCCGCCCGGCCGCGCCGCTCGCTGGCGCGGGGGCGAGGGCAGGCTATTTTTAGCTGAGGCGCCTTCGCTCGGTGCCGTGCCCGCCGCAGAGGCCGTGCCCGGGGCAGCCCTGCCCGGAGCAGCCTGCCCGCAGCTCCCCGCCCGCAGCTCCCCGGCGCGGGTGGGATCCGCTCCCGCCGCGCTGCAGGGGCGGCTGGAGGCGAAGCGGTGCAAAGTTCACCGCTCGGTGCTGTGGCAGGGCCGGGGGGGCAGCCCGGGGGCCCGCACAGAGGCACTTTGTTGCCGCCCCAGGGGGCGAGGTGGGGGGGGGGTGAGTTCGCTCCGTGGGTCGGTTTTTCCGTGCCCCGGGAAGCGTCATCACTCAGGGCACCCGGTGTCGGGGCCGGGGAATCTCCGCCGGGTGGGCGCTTTGCATACGAGACAGAGAAGCTGCGACCCGAAGGGGTGGGAGGTCTGGGGCAGCCCCATGCGAACTCCCCTGACAGTCCCAGTAACACGGCAGGGCGGGCGGGTGCGCCGGATGGTCCTGCAGAGCTGCTGGCACAGGGCAGGCGTGGAGCAGCCGAACCGCAATCAGCGAACTGGCTGCGAAGGCAGGTCCTGTTGTCAGCCACCCTCACGTTGTTATTTGCCTTTTGGGGTAGAAACTGCTCAGCTTCCTTTCGGAATGGTGGGAAGGGCCGTGTCCTGCTTTGGAGAGCTGGGGGCTGTGCAAGGAGCCGACATCGCACACTGCTGTGCGAGGATGGGCAGGAAATCGCCTCTCTGCGGGGGAGGCATACGCCTCTTTCCCTGAAGGGGGGTACTTGATCTCCCCTGGCTCCAGCAGGGGAGATGGGAGGGGGCACCTGCAGCGTTCTGGGGATGCGGGAGGACAGCGGGCTGAGGTTGGGAGTTGTTGCTGCGAAAGATAAGCAAAGGCATATATATGTATCTGTGGAAGGCGAGCAAGGACGTGGAGTGCGAACGCCAGAGGAAAGCCTTGCGGATGGATGGTTGCTGTGGTTCCCTGAGGAGCAGGTTCTGGAGGACGTACCTCCTTGTGCCCCGGAGAGAGGCAGCACTTGGAAGCAGGAGGGGACGGGTCCGGTCCTTCCTCGCCCGGGCTGCCGGGGCCTGGCCCCCCGCGGGGGCTGCTGCATGCGGGGCAGGGCTGGCAGGGCTGCCGGGCTTGGAGGCACAGCTGGCTCCCCGCAGGGGAAATACCTGCCTCTGCCTTTGTTCCCCAGAGCCTCCTTCCTCTGGGAAAAATGTGGGACCGTGCGGTGCCAGGCTGCGGTGTTTGCTCGCACGTGTTCCTGCTGCTGCCTTTTCCTTTTGTCTCTCCGGCTGCCCTAAGCCGCTCGCTGGAGCTGCTCCTCCTCCCCTGCTCCAGCTGCTGCTTCTCGGTTTCCTCGCGTTTGTTATCCTTTCCTGCCTTCCCCAACAGTTTAAGCTGAGACGGGCTGCCCTTCCTCAGCATGGGGGCCTGGGGGTCCACGGCGTCCTGTGTTCTGGTTCTCTAGGGTTGGTTTATGGAGCGATCTCCTGGGGGCGGGTGGAAGGAGACATCAGGGACTGTGGCATTCCTCACAGAGCCACTGCCTTTTATTGCCAGCCATCTCCCCAAAACTGCAAGTCTTGCACCAAACACTTGTAGTTTTATTTATTCCCCCACAATCTCTTGAATTTGTTTGATCTTTTCTGCAAAGGGCTCTCTCCTCCCACTACCAGTTTTTCTGCCAGCAGAGCACTTCTCACACCCTGCTGCTGAGCATCCCCCCTCCCGAATTTCAGCAGAGCACACAGGCCCCTTGCTTCCTCTTGGGGAAATCCCCTGCAGAGCAGTCTCTGTGCTGCCATCAATGCACAGAGCTCTTTTGCAAATTGTGCAGAAGAAATCAAAGGGAAGCCCAGACCAAGTCCTTAGCTGGGTTAGCTGTGACCCCCCCTTTTGTTTTGGTTCTTCAAGAGCTCTGAATGTCGTCAGTGGGGTGCTCAATGTTTGGAACAGGGCAGGCACTCAGGCACTGCAGGATCAGCACAGCTTCACCTTTTGCTTCCAGCTGGAACTGAGTGGTTTCTGTTATCTGCATGTGCAATGTGAAAGTGAATCGGTCTGTTTTTTCCTTAGTTTGTTTAGGAAACTTTGGTCTGAAGATAGGTGAGCTGAGAGAAGTTGTGTAAACAAGACCTAGCTTGCCTGAAGGTTTCATTTTTCACACAGAGAACTCAGGAAGTCTACAACTCCATGTAGAGGAGGAGATCTACTCACTGCTTGCGTGGCTGTCTTGTACACTGAGCCAGCTCTGCTCCCTTTCATACACCCCAGTGCCTTGTGCCCCCAGCATCTTTCTGTTGGGGGCAGAGCCCTGAGGAATCTTTCAGGAAAACTCTAGGCACAAGCCCAGATGTGTCCAACTTTCGGTACCAAAAGTGCTTGTGACTTCCAGAGATGTTGAGAGCAACTGCAGGGTGGCTGCTGTGGTGCTGTGAGTGTAACTGAGTGTAATCCTGGCTTGTGGGAAGAGTCCAGCTGGAAATAAAAATGTCTTCTTGCAGTTTTGGTTGATGGTTAGTTGTATTTTGGGCTCCCAGCTCTCCTGGTTCCATGCTGTGGTCTTCAGAGCCCTTTCCTTTTTGCTCATGCACGAAACTCTACTGTTGTTTTCGGCTTGGAAATCTCCCTCCTGTTTGTGAGTGATACAGTGAAAGCTTTCCTAGGTTGTTGATTCCGGATCATCAGTAATAGTAATTACACAGCACTGAGTTGTTTGTGTGTGTTATTTGGGGCCAAACCACTGTACAGTTATTTTGTCTGATGGGTAACCGGAGTGATGCCAGACTGGTACTTAATGTGTCTGAGTCGTAAGCAAGTGGAGCACTTGCATGATAAGGCTGGTGCAGGGCAGGGCACTCTGGAGCTGTACTTCAGGGAGGATTTGGGTGATGCTTCTGTCCTGATTGCAGAGTCATAGAATGGTGTGGTCTGCAAGGCACCCTAAGGACCATCTAGTTCCAACTGACTTACCATGGGTAGGAATGCCACCCGTTAGACCACCTTCACAGTAAAGAATTTCTTCCTTGTATGCAATCTAAATCTACCCTTTTCACTTTAAAGCTGTTCCCCTTGTCCTATCACTACATCCTCTGCACCTCTCTTGTAGGCCTCCCTCAGGTACTGGAAGGTGCTATAAAGTCTCCCTGGAGCCTTCTCTTCTCCAAGTTGAACAAGCCAAACTCGCTCAGCCTGTCTTCACAGGAGAGGTGCTCCAGCCCCCTGATCATCTTCGTGGCCTCCTCTGGACTTCTGATGCAGGACTTAGTTGGGCTTTGGTGTTTCCTTTAAATTTTGCCTCTACCTCCTGCAGCTGAGGCTATGACCTTTGTTTTTTTTCCAGTAAAACAGATGGGCTAAGCAGCAGGAAGATGAACTGGTTAAGCTAGCTAAATGCTCCTTCCACGTCTATCCCCTTTGGGACATCTCTCCAGCAGCTTGTCTGTCTTAGTAGATTTTCTTCTTAGACTTTGTCCTAAATAGCATCCATCTCTTAATTTAAAGAAAAATAAAATTAAAAAAAAAAATCACTTGTGTTTGCCCAGATACTCTTTTTTATCTTGGGTTTTGGTTTGGGTTTTTTTTTCCTCCCTTGATTCTACCTGAATTGCTTCATCTTGGCCTAATGTGCTTTATTCCTAGTCGCCCATGTTTGATGGCAAAGTCCCTCATTGGCACCACTACAGCTGCTTCTGGAAGCGGGCTCGAATCGTGTCCCACACAGACATTGACGGTTTCCCTGAGCTTCGGTGGGAAGATCAGGAGAAAATCAAGAAAGCCATTGAAACTGGAGGCCCTGGAGGAGGTAAGCAGAGGCCTCGTGGTGTTTGGAGGTTCAGCTGGAGCTTTGCTCCTTCTTCTCATGCTGTTATCATGGTGATTTGATTTCCGTGTCCCTTCAGCAAGTGATGTCAGAGGAGCTGTTGAAGTATCTCCGCACTCCAGGGCTAGGACACTGGCAGTATCATCCAGCATGTTAAATCAGTGAGGGGGAAAAAGCCAAGTCAGTTGGCAGATATATTGAAAAGTATTTTTTGTAATCATGATTGGTGTATTTTGTTTTCAGTTCTCTAACATTAACAAATGCTGCTGTAGTATGTTGTTTTAATGGTATCTTCGCTGCAGTGTGGTTGTTATGGTGGCTCTTTGTTACCCCATGAACTAGTGAGTCAAATGAGCAAGTAAGAAGGGTGGAAGTCCAGACTAGGCTAAACTCACTGTGTCTCAGTGTAAACCAAGGATACTGAGCAGCTTTAGGTTGAGCTTTGCTTGTGGAAACGTAGTAATACGAAAAGTGAAAGGCAACTTGTGGTTGGGAAGAGGAATTCTACTTTGAAGCAGAGCTGTTAGTGACTCCTGTTCCAGTCAGTTCTTCAGTAAGATCTCATTTTACACTGCTTTTAGGAAAGAAACAGAAAGGGTCAGCTGTGTGTACCTTTGCAAGTGTTTTAAAATAATTAAATAAGCAATTCTGTGCAATTGCTACTTGGCTGTTTAAAGAACTTGGTTTCTATTTTCAAAATGCTTTTGGGCATGGAGTGCTTATCTTGCTCTGTATTCAGATTCTTGGCAAATGAGTGCCTGGAACACAAGAGGTTTATTAATCCAGACTGCTAACAATCTGGGACAGAGAATAAGAAAATAAGGGAATGCACATTAAAGCCGAACTCTGTATTTATTTGCTTTGTTCTCCAGGAAAAGGAGGGGAACAGGAAGGAGGTGGCAAGGCTGAGAAGAGCCTAAATGACTTTGCTGCAGAATATGCCAAGTCTAACAGAAGTACTTGCAAAGGCTGTGAGCAGAAAATAGAAAAGGTAAAAAGCTTTTCTTGGTTCTTCATCTCTTGTCTTTTATCCCACCAGTTTTGATTCAAACAGTGCCTTTTATAATTGCTTCCTGCCTGTCCTGCATATGGAAAGCACTTGCAGAGATGCATTTCTGTGTCTGAGGAGCAGCTGCGTCCTGGACAGCTGACAGTAAAGGCATCCCTCAGGCAGTGGTAGCCTGGGCTTCAAAACTGCTGATCCTTCCTTTCACTTGGGTCTTAGAACAGGCTGAAACACTGCTCACCAGCTTTTCTGTTGCAAGAGAGCCATCACCAACTGCAGCTTTTCCTACTTGTTGCTGCACTGCAAAGGTGTTGGCCTCTTCTTCCTCCTCAGCCAGACCAGCTCTGTGTGTGTGTGTGTGTGTGTGTGCAGGGTACCTATATTAACTCCGTGAGAGCAGACAAAACCAGCAGTGAAGTTAATTAACGATGCAGCCTTGTAGTTGAACACGTCTTGGTGCTCTGCTTCTAAGGGTAGTTGGCAAAATGAAGTTGCAAACCTCTGATGGGTGTGAATAGACCTGCCAATTGGCTAAAGCTGGCAAGGGCCAAACAGCAGTGCAGGTATGCTTTTATCTGCAGAAACACTGGTGACTGTTGTGTAGATGTTTCCTTGTTGGAGCACAAAGTACTGCAGTCTAAGTGCAGCTAAACCAACTACTTGTTAGACATCTAAAAAGTAATTTGCAGTAAGACAGAGTAAGATCGTATTATCATGGATGTTTGAGTGGTAGGGACATAAAATTAATTTTTAGAATTACCTTTATGGGCTTTGTTCACGAGAGTTTTACTTGTTCAAGCTTACTGGAAGTTGGAGAAAATACAACAGGATTACCTGGTTTGAGTGGGTTTTGAACAGAAAACTGCCTGAAAAAGTGACTTTTTCAACCTAGAAAGAGTATTGATGAAAGCAGAGGAACCATAGTGAAAGAGCTTGAACAAAAGTTGCAGACTTTGATAGAAGAACTGTTGCCATTTTACAGGTGTTTAGGAAGTGTCATGTTGTTAACATTCTGCTCTTTGCAGAATGGCCTAACAATTGCTCTTGTGTTACCTTAATCTCCCTCAGGGCCAGATCCGGATTTCCAAGAAGATGGTGCATCCTGAAAAGCCGCAGCTGGGAATGATAGATAACTGGTACCACCCGGACTGCTTTGTGAGCCGCCGAGCAGAGCTGGGCTTCCTGCCGTCATACGGGGCCACTCAGCTCCTGGGCTTCAGCATCTTGAAAGCTGAAGATAAAGAAACTCTGAAGAAGCAACTCCCAGCTACCAAGAGTGAAGGGTATGTGGGCAATGTAAGAAATTGCGTTGTACAGAGGAGCCGTTGTCTTCAAATACATCCACGATACATGTTGTGTGACGTTGTTAAAACAGCATTGCTCACAGGAGGATTTGGTCCTTCCTGTGACCTGAGGCAGATGACAGCAGACATTCCCTGTCTGTGGGAGCATTGCCCCCCATGTCTGCCTTGAGGAAATGGAGAGACCTGCAGCTGTGACTTGGAGGGCTGAAGTTTTTCAACCATAAAATAACGCAAGCTTAATACAAATGGGTACTGGGCTCCACATCTCCTTGTGTGATACTGTTATCAGTGATGGTTTCTCCACTCAAACCACTTGTTAGAGAATTGATTTGACATCTCTTGTCTGTGACAGGTACTAAATCTTATAATGGTGTTTATTGGTCATGTAGTGCTTACACTTGGATGCTTTTCTTTGCTGAATCTTTTATGGTATGTCTGAAATTTCATTGCCTTGCGTTGAAACTTTTAGTGGAGGCTCTTGACAGAACTTGTACTGACAGAGAAGTGTTTCCAGGTGACTTGCTGGTGCTGGTGGATCTTTCTTTGTTAATGAAGGCTTTTGTTACTTGATCTCGAAATGACTTTGCCTTGAGTCATGCTTCATAACACAAGCCAGTGAACACAAGGAACTTAAAGAGAAAGGAACCTGAGGTGTTTCTGAATCCTACAAATAAGAAAGATCATGTAGTTGGAAAACATTGGGCTTCTCTGTGCATTTTAGACTGAATTCAACTTTGCTTTTGCAAGGACTCACCATGAAAATGTCCAGTGAGACTGATTTTGGTTCTGAGAGGCTGTGGCCGTGTCAGATCTGCGGGGTCTTCATCAATACTGGTCCTCCAGACATGCATCTAATGGGTGTGGTGTAGGTTCAGAGCCTGGTGTGTATGTGAATGCCCTCCTTGGGCATAGGTGACGGAGCATGCGTCAACTGAGCTGTGTGGTGGTAAGAGGCTGCAAAACCCCCATGCTTTATTCCTGGTTGGAAAGCAGTTGCTCCAGAAGCATTGGGCAGTGGTGCCAGTGCTGTGGGGAGGGTCCTGCAGTGCTGCTGGAGCCCTGTCAGGTTCTGTGCTGTTCACCTCACTCAGCTAAACTGGTGGAGACCAAGAGGAGCTGTGTGCATGTGTTGGGCAGTCTGCTGCCTTTCCATGCATTCCACGGGATTTTACCTCTGTGTGCGTTACAGAGTGTAAGCAGAAGTGCAGTATTTTAATGCATTTGCAGCTTTTCAAGTAGTCCTTTGCTTTTTGTGCCGAGCTGCGTGTCCCACTTTGTCCTAGAACAATGTGTGTTTCATGGTGTTATTTGTAGTTTTCTCCTATGTCCTCAGCAAAGCTCTAGAGATTTGACTGTGTAAGTGCTTCTCTTGTCTGCCCTGACTCTGCTTTTCTGGGCCACTTCTGGGATGCTATGCAAAATATGAAGGCTTTGTAAAGACAGGCCACAGAGTAGTTTGCCAAGTCACTGTGTAAATAAAAGCCTAGAATTGCAGTGGAAAAAAGCTCCACTGGTGATATAGGGTAATGTGAACCAGAAAAGCAGCAGGACGTCTCATCTTTACTGTTTTCTAATCACTGCCTGAACCAGCCCCCCAACCCTGAAGGTGCTGGCTGGCTCTTATGCTCCACTACCTTCTGCTCTTTGGGCTGTGTGCTTGAGCCAAGGGTAGCAGGGGTCAACTGGAAAAACAGTTGTCAAACAAACTGAATGAGTGAGAGTGTAGATAAACAGAATGAGGTGGAGAGGTGTGGTGTGCGAACTACCTGTGATTTTTCTGCCAAGAAAGCGCTGCAGTTATGGAGAAGACAAAAGAAAAACACACCAGAGGCTTGAATGAGGTGCACTTACCTCCAATCATTCACCCTGTGTGTTCAATCAGATAACAGGAATTAACAACAGAAATTATGGCATCTTGCTGAAATGATGTTACAGCATCTATTGCAGGTGAGATTCTCAAAATGATCTTCAAAGATATTCCTAATTGTGCTGCGTCCAAATTATATCTTGACTCAGAAGTCTCTACAATTCAGATGTGACCCATCCAAGTTTAAATGCTGCTTCTGCATGTCCAGCCCATAGTCTGAGGAGAATCTTTTTGGGACTGCCCTGTCAGCCCTTTCTGTAAGGTTGGCATTATGGTGTGCCTGTTGCAGATGAGAGAGGTGAGGTGCCAAGCAGGGCTACCAAGAACAGGTTGGAAAATCCTTTTCTTCTGAAGGGCAGAAATGGGAAGGTTTCCTGCAAGGATTCTGTCTCTTTTCCTCAACCACCTCTGGGTGAGGCATGCTGACCCTCCCCTGGGCTAGGAGCTGTCCTGCCTACGCACCAGCATTTTGCAGGCCCGGAGGAGGATGATCTTGTGTCCTTGCTTGCAGCTTCTCTGTAGAAGGAGTGCTCACATGCTGATGTAGCAAATGCAATAGCAGCTTGCGAGCACCCTTGGACAGTATTCTTTTGGTAGCATGTGTTTCACCCTCCTGCTTTGAGCTGTAAGAATTCCCTGTATTTTCTACCTCTCTTGTTTGGGTAGAATTTCTGTCCAGGACAGGAGCAATGGGTCCTTCTGGAGATGTCATGCAGCACTGGATTAACTGCAGAGGTTGCCTGAGGCAAATGATAAGTACTCAGGTCACTGACAGTCTGGCAGTGCTTTACTGTGAGGAGGTGAAAAGTGGAGTTCTTATTCCTCCCTGCATGGGCTGCTTGCCTTACCCAGCATTGCTGTGACTGTCCTTTCGACCCCTTCATTCTCACTGTAAGGCAGGGAACATGAAAAATATAGAGTAGATGGTAAAGGGGGGCCAGGCTAGAATGGGACAGGACAGTTCACCTCCATCTTCATTTCATTCCAAAGCTGGAATAAGTCTTGTAGCTGTGTATCCTCCATGAAGGTGAGAAGTGGTGTTTGTGTTGCCTGAGAAGTACTAAGCTGTTGGGCTGTACCTGTTGGATGTTGGAAGAGTGTCTTTTTCTCAGCAGGAAAAAGGGTGTACACAGTACCATCCAGCTGCTGTGAGCAGCACACAGTGTTTGGTCCCAAGGATGGAAGATAAAATTAATGTGTGTGTCGTTGAAAATGTATTTTGTCAATTGTTGTAAAATTTGCTCTTTTGGGAAGGTGCAAGATGAGTTCAGCTTTGCCATTCCCTTCTCTAGGCTATATATAATGATTAGTGTTTGCTTTAGCCTTGGGCATAGCCAGGCACAAAGGAGAAGGTGACCAAAAGCTTTATGCCTCTCTGTAGTTGGGATGATCCTTCCCACTCTGTTTGTTTCCAATGGCTGGAACAGGTATAGTAATCGCTCTGTCTGGGAGAGCAACTGCTGTCCCCTTAACTCTGAGGAGAAGCTGCCAAAACTGAGTCACTGCTGGAATTTGGATGCTTTCCCTGGGTCACAGGGCCTCTCAGCAGAGTGATCACCTTCCAGTGGTTGGTGTGCTGGATTTGCTTCTCTTGGAGACTAGGAGACAAGTTACATTATGGGAGTGAGTGCTGGCTTGCTGGAGGCAGCCTGACCATCAGCAGACACTGCAGATACACAGGGTTGGGCACCCATCCTAAGCACTTACACCTTCCCAAACCAGGGGGCTTAATACTGTAGCAGAGTGTGTTGTACTCAAGCTGGTATGTTTTTCCCAGACTGTGTTGTGTACCCCTGACTCTGTTCAAACTCAGGGAGGTCACTACCCTCATGGTGGGGCTCAGTGAACACTCTGGTCTTGCCCCTGGCAGAGACTGCAGCTGGGGAGGAGGGAGGACTTGCTTGGCCTGTGCACTGCTCTGGGTGTGCTGGAGCCAGTCCTGCTATGTTGGTTGCTGCTTGCCTGATTTAGAACACAATAAGGAGTTTTTCTCAAGCAATTGCTGGTAGCACAGTGCAGCTGTTTTCCCACCCTGAGGCAGTGCACAGCCCCAGCTCACTGATGGGAACTGGCAGGGGCACAGCTGGAAGATGAGCTCTTCTGCAAAACCAACCCTCAAAGACTTGCAGAGTGCTCTGAACCATGGTTTGGTGAGAGGTGCTGATGATGGGGCTAGTGGTGACCCCTGCAACTAAAATGAGCACTTGGCCCAATTATAGGGCCAGGATGGTCATTAGAATGTACAGGTCTCACGTGTGAGTCTCTGGGAAAAGAGTACCTTCTGACATCCTCCTGCAGCTTTATAGCTAATAAACTGTCATACAGAGTAAGTCTTAACAGTAGCAAAATACTAGAAAGTGAACTGTTTAAAACTGTAAGTAGGAGAGCAGTGGAGAATGTCAACTTTATGGCTTAACCATCATCCACAGCTTGTAAAATTAAAACAGATGCTTTCTTAAAAAGAAACCTGGCTGATGTTTCAATACAATAGCAGCTCTCTCAAAATGAATTTCAAGATTGAAGCTGTGTTCATTCTCTGCCTCGAGTTGCATGCTCATCCTGCCTCAACTGGGGCAAAATTTCCCTTTGTATTCTCATGGGGAGAGTACACACTGATTTGATTTATTAACATTGATGTATTTTGAAACCATGCAGATGAAGCGGATGACATAACTCTGGAAACACAAAGGATCTTCCTTTGAGGTCTCTTGTCATTCTGAAGTCTGCCAAAACCCCCCCAGTTTTCATTTGGCTTCCTCTTTCCAGTCTTTCTCAAGCAGTGTTTTTTATAACTTGTCCCTGTGAAGCTCTAGGACCCCAGCTAATAGCAATAAATTTCCACACACACAACTCACAATAGTACGTCACAAAACCGCTATTGGCCTGGGAACGCTTTTCAAGCAGAAACTTCCACCTGTTTGATTTCAGAGGCAGGACAATATTCCAGTTTGAAGAGAAACTAGATGGGAAATATCTAGTTTCCCAGTGTGTTAGCTTACTAAAGTTACTTAGTTTGCTGTCCTTCATTTCAGTATGGACTGTCTAAGCTGAAATATCAAGCTGTTGATTCGGCTGAAAGACACTGTGGTCTTTTAACCTTGCTACACCACCTTAGATTTGGAGAGCTATTCGGTGATTCTTAGCTGTGTCTTTAGGGTAACTAATATAGGTGTATATGAAGCTGCCTGGAAATGTTGCAGTATTTGACATGCTTTTCTGCCAGACCATATGATTACCCTGTGGAAAAGCTCTAAATGTATCTGACCTGATTGAGGCAACTCATGTTGTGGAGCCAAATACATGCATACAATCTAGCACTGAGGAATTTGAAAAATGGGTTTGCCTGCCAAGACTGAGGATATTCAAGCCTCTGCAGATATCGGCAGTCAGTAATCTGAGCTCTGGTAACTGCTGGACAGGCATTTAAATAACTTCCTTTCATGTGTATGTGGTTTTGTTTTGTTTTTCTCTATTAGAAAGAGGAAAGGAGAAGAGGTAGATGGAAATGTGACTGCAAAAAAGAAACAGAAAAAAGAAAAAGAGAAAGAGTCGAAGCAAGAAAAACAGCTGAAGGTGAGTTTTAGCTGATCACATCCTAAAAACTACTTTGTTAGAACAGTGCAGTGTCAGGCACTAACTGAAGAGCTGTAGCACATGGAGAAGGCAGTACCTTGTGCCCGGATGGAGCAGTTGCAGCACAGCTGGTCCTTGTGTCCTGGCACAGGTGGTGCCCTGTCACTAAGGCTTTGCTGAAGGCAATTCACCCTGACCCTTTCTCTCGAGACAGGAAGGATGTTTCTAGTCTAGGACTTGTGCTTATTGGATTTAAATAAATGAGGTTAAATGCCTTTTCTCTCAGAGAGGCTGTTTCTGTGGTCCTTCCTGTATCATCTGGCTGTGGTGGCTGGTGCTCGGAGCCCAAGCACTGTTGCAGAAGAGCTTGGGAAACAATAAATAGCTCATTGTAAAAAATTAAACAGAGATAAAGTGTGCAACTCTACATTAATGAGAAGTCATACATTTTTCACCCTCTAGGGAGATGTGTTCAGTTCTTGGGTGCAAATTGTGATAGATCACAGCTTTCTGCCTTTCACTTTCTAGAATATCATGGGAAGAATTCCCAGTAAAGCTTCAGGAATTTTGTATTTACTGAAAGTTCCCAAGAAAAAAAATTAACAAGCTGCTTTTGCTGCAATTGAAGTCTTAATGGAGCTGTAGAGAAACGGTGCCTCCACCTTTGAACAAAAGTTTTCTTTTTTGTTGTGTGGCAGCACCTTAATGAAAAAAAAAACTAGCTGAGAGATTTTGAAGGTATTGCTGCTGCAATGCAGATGTTCAGGACAGATCAAGGTACTTTGTGAATCCACTTCATGGATGAGCACTTCTTAGGGTTAGCTTTGGGTTTACTTTTTTAACAGCGTTTCATCGAGCATGATCATTAACACTGAAAATAAAACCATTTAACCCAGTTAACCAATTCTTCTAGGGTAGACTGCACCTCTGACTGTAGCCAGTGAAAACATTCAAAAACTGAGATATTTTAGAATGCTGCTTTGCTTTCCAACCCTTTCAACTTTTGTAGAAGATCCCAAAAGGATGTGCATGCTCCTCTGCACTGCTGTGGTGACTGAGCTGGTAGAAATTCCTCTTATGTTAAAATAAAATAAAAACCTTAAAATAAAAACAGTGACAATCAGCATTTCTGATTTTTTTTATTTTGATAAAAGGCTCAAATGCAGCCACATCCCTGCTATTATCAGTGTCAACTAGTTAGGTGGTATTTGCAAAGGCTGTTGAGAGCTTGCTTAGTAAGAACACTGCAATTTGAAGTCCGTGACTCCCTTTTGGTAAAGCTACTGGTTCTTGAAGCTCTTCACCTCACAGTCTGTGTGAGATGGTTTTAGCAAGCATGGACTTGCTAAAACCTTGTCCACATACTGCAGTTTTAAGAGTGTTCTTAGGTACTTGCAGTCGATTGCTTTCTAAGCTGCTGGGTTTTGTCAACAGGAGCAGACAGAGCTGATCTGGGGCATCAAGGATGAGCTGAGGAAGGTCTGCTCCACTAATGACTTGAAAGAGCTGCTGATCGCCAACAAACAGGAGGTTCCTTCAGGGGAGAATGCCGTGAGTTGATCTGTAGTTGCTCTGCGTGTGCACCGGCTCTTTGAATCAGTGAAGCTGACCCGACCCAATATTGCTGCAAGGTCCATGAATCTGAAGCACGTTCCTATAACACATAAGAAAGAAATCTGGTGCAAAGCCCAGTCCTTTTGTCCCAGGACCCTGGTGATATTGCTGTTAGGCTTCTTGTGAAGGGCAGTGTGGTGGTGTGTGATGCTGAGTTCAGCGCCTTGGTTGCAGTGATGTGCCTTTATTCTATGCTCAAAGTGGTCCATGGTTTTTTGTGGTGGTGGGTTTTTTTTTGTTTGTTTGTTTTTTTGTTGCTGTCTCCTTAAGAGCACTTCACATCGCCTTCCTCAATTATGCAAAATGAAGCAAAAACCGTAAAACTTCTTTCCCGGTTTCTTTTCTAAAAACTGTCAGTTTCAGTCTATGTAAGGTGTGAAAGTCTGCTCTCTTTCAGAGCCACATACTGCTTTAAGTATTTGTATTTATCAAGACTCTTTGAAAGGAGTGTGGGCTGGGATGTGGGAAGTGTCTAGACTCAAAATGGTCATGAAATACTCTCTAGGCAGGAAAACCTGGACTTGTCTGAGCCTACATTCCCACCTACCTACTCATGTGCTCAGAGGCAGTAGCTCATCTCCTCCTTGGCTGTTCTGGCATGGCAGCCTGATCAGGTGCTGTGTGGTAGGTATGTTCTCCTGAACCACAGAATTTTAGAACGGTTTGGGTTGGAAAAGATCATTTAGTTCCAAACCCTCTGCCATGGGCAGGGAATATCACTCCCTAGATCAGATTGCTCAAAGCCCCATCCAGCCTGACCTTGAGCACTTCCACAGATGGAGCATCCACAACTTCTCTGGGCAGCTAGTGCCTCACCACCATTGATGAGTGAAGGATTTCTTCCTAATATCCAATCTAAACCTACCCTCTTTCAGTTTAAAGCCATTCCCCCTTGTCCTACCACTACAGGCCCTTGTAAAAAGTGTCTCACCAGCTCTCTTGTAGACCCCATTTAGGTTCTGGAAGGTCCTATAAGGTCTCCCTGGAACCTTGTCTTCTCCAAGCTGCACAATCCCAGCTCCTTCAGCCTGTCTTTACAGGAAAGGTGCTCCAACCCTCTTCTCATTTTTGTGGCCCTCCTCTGGACTCATTTCCACAGGTCCATGTCCTTCTTATGTTGGGAGCCCCAGATCTGGAGGCAGCACTCCAGGTGGGGTCTCAGGAGAGTGGAGTGGAGGGGGAGAATCACCTCCCTCTTCCTGGACAGGAGAGACTGTGAGCCAGAGGTGTGAGCAGATAGGGTGTGACTGGAGAAACTTTGTGTCATGCCTCTAGGGCATCATATATCAATCAGTGTGGGTAAGAGTCGTGGTTTATGTTTAGTGTATGCGTGACACGCGCTGGAAACGTCTGCGTGCCAACAGCCCGACAGTTATTTTCATGCGCAGTGCAGTGCAGTGTGTGGGCTTCCAGCCTCCTCCTGCCGTGACCTGTTTTGTTGTTTCTCTGTTGCTTTAGATTTTGGACCGAGTAGCAGATGGGATGGCATTTGGAGCTCTGCTTCCCTGTGAGCAGTGTAAGGGGCAGTTTGTGTTCAAGAGCGATGCATATTACTGCTCAGGGGATATCACTGCCTGGACCAAGTGCGTTGCTAAAACGCAGACTCCCAACAGGAAAGACTGGGTAATCCCGAAGGTGAGTGTTTACTGCATATTTCATGTTCTGAAGCACATTTCTTAACTGATGTTACCTCTTGTGAGGAGATTGAATAAGCAGCAGTGAGTGTTGGATGCCTGAGAGCAGTGTGCTGCAGTGCTGAGCAGCTGTGACAGCAGGGAAGTCCTGTCACAGCCACATCCCTCCAGGAGCAGGCAGCTAATGCATAAATTAATCATATAATTTCCAGTAACACTACATTGAAAGAGATGTTGGTGGTTTGATTTAAAACTCATCACTTACCCTCTTCCAGCTTTGTTTTCACAGTCAGTGAAGTGGGGGTTTGCCTGCCTTAGTGTGAATCTCTCGGAAATCCTTTCCAAGACTTGCAGTAAATGCCAACATTTGGCCAGTGCTCAATTTAGCCTTCAAATCTAACAGTAGTGTTTGTTGGTTTTAAATTCTGCTTATGCTTCCATCCCACAGGAATTTCGGGAAATTCCTTACCTGAAGAAATTTAAATGTAAGAAGCAGGACAGGGTGTTCCCTCCAGATGCTGCAGCTGTGAACTCTGCGCCTCCTCCCTCTGCATCTGCTCCTTTGTCAGAGGCTGTGTCTGCACCCAGAGGTAAGTGTCTGGCTGGGCATGGGCTGGTGGAGTTTGGAATGATGCTCAGGCTGCCACTCCCAGCCAGACAAACGTGCCACCCTGAACAGGCATGCCCTTGTCCTCCTGTCCTCAAGCAGGCAGAGCTCTCCTGCTGATAAACAGTCTCATGTGCTTCATCTTCCTAGCACAGGTGGGCCCTGGTACAGTGGGTTGCCTGGGGACATGGACTTGAGGTCCTGGTTGTTTACTCACAAATCATTTTGTGTGTTTGTTGATGGTAAGGAAATGATGTGCTTGCAATGAATCAGAAACTTAAAATGCCGATGTTGCAAAATGTGTCCCAATGGAGACCTGCTGCAAAGTGCCTTGTTGCTTGGTTTCTTGGTGAACATCCAGGGACATGCATAATGCCAAATATTCCACATCATTTTAGATTTTAAGGGCAAAAGGGGTTTTTGTGATTTCTTTTTTTTTTTTTTTTTTTTGTGCGTGTGTAGTTTTTGGTTTGGTTTGGTTGGTTTTTGTTTGTTTGTTTTTAAATCATCCACTGAGATTTGGCTTTACCAATCACTGACTCCCCTTATGCAAAATAGTTGTGCTGTCTCCAGCCCACAAGCTGGCAAAAGGTTGGGCTCCAGAAACTCCCTTTAGGCTGCTGGAAGAGTTGTATGCTTTGGTGATATAGCCTGTCCATTAAGATCTATGCTGAATTCTTTCTTATTCAGCCTTTCTATCTCTGACCATAGTTTTGGGAGCAAGGCATTATTGTTACTTGGTGAAAAGGGTGAGAGTAATTCTGCACAGATAACTTCAGCCAGATCATGTTATTTTAGCAATGAAGACAAAATAACCCAGGTCTTGATTCTGATTAGCAAATTGATTCCACCCCAGTGCCCCCTGACAGTAAACTCAAAAAGTTTGACCAGATTTTAAAGCCAGGTTGCTTTGTTTGCTGGCAACCAAACAAATCTGAGTTGAGAGGAGCAGAGGAAACACAACCCTCGGTTGGTCAATCAGAGTTGATAGCATTTAGCTTCAGCAGTGCAAATATACTCTTAGATACTTACCGTGTCCTGGATGGACCCGCCTGCAGAGTGTTAACACGATGTGATGGTGCCTCAGATGGTTACCAGTCTACTCCTGACTTGTTATGGGGTTTGCATGGTACAGCCTTGTACTGTCTATAAGATCAAGACTCAAATATACTGTAATGTAGGAACACTGTTGCTTGAGAGATAATCCTCTCTGCAGCCCCTCAAAAACAGATTTCCTTTTGAAGAGGCAGGAGCTTTTGTGTGACAGTGAGTTTCTCCCATGTTGTTCAGGCATCAAAAAAGAGCGAAGCAGAGCACAGTCTCCAGTAGCACAGTACTGAAGCAGAGTGATTTTTTTTTTTTTTTTCATTTAACAAAACAAAAAAAGGGCAACTAATGTGCCTACATATGCATTTCCCTGTGTTCCGTCCCTTCTCTTTGTTGGCAGCTGCTGGGCTTTGTTGCTTTTCCTATGTTAAGGGGAACTTCCTCCCACTTGCTTAGCACAGTTGGGACCTGTTTGGCCCCTTGTCCCCCTGCCAGCTGGGCTGATTGTACGGAGTGGGGGGGGATGCTGTCCCTTTGTGCTTGTTGTGTGGGGAACTCTATGCCTGTTGCTACCATACTGTGTTATTTCCAAACCCCTTAGACAAACCACTGACCAACATGAAGATCCTGGTTGTTGGAAAGCTGTCAAAGAACAAGGAGGAGGTGAAGAGCATTGTGGAGGACCTGGGAGGAAAGATGACCACAACAGCTAACAAGGCCACCCTGTGCATCAGCACACAGAGTGAGCAGCCCTGCCTCGGTTACTGGTAGCACTGGTAACAGAGCTGAGCAGATTACAAAGGGCATGTGTCCTCAGAACCGTCTGGGGATCAGTGTTTGGATTAGGGGGAGTGTTTTATGTGCACACACGGCCTTAGTGTGCTTGGAAAACTAAAGACAGCTGTGTGCTGTTTGACTTCACTTGCTTAGCGGGTTAACCCTGTGGGTTGTGCCTTAAGGCTCTGTTGGGTCTGGCAGCTGGAGCTGGGATCTGTATGCAGACTGTGGTGCCGTGCAAACCACCCTTGTTGGGATGAGAGGTGCTGGGGGCTGTGTCTGTGCTTGCCTTGGAGAAGCTACAGAGCTGACTGTGGGTGCCTGAGGGCAGTTGTTTTCTCTACTGGCAAGTTAGGGTCTGCTCTTGCTCCCTGTTGGAGTCGGGGTGCAAACTGACTGCTGAGATAGATCTTCTCCCACTTGCCAGGAGGTCCCCAAGGAACTGTACAGCCCCAGCCTAGCTCTGGGAAGGTGAGAGCTGGACCAGTCTGGTAAAGCAGGAGTGTTCCTGCTCTAGTCCAAGCTGCAGATTTGAGCCGAAGGCGATTTTCCTCCCCAAAGAACATGTTGAATCCAAAATGTAGTGGAACTGTGTTTCCACAAAGTGTTACAGAGCCCTGAATCGTGGCCAAAGGGAGAGGCTGAGTTCTAAATCTTCACTGGGTTTTTTTTTTTCTCCCTTTTCCTACCCTTGCCTCTGCAGAGGATGTGGAGAAAATGAGCAAGAAGATGGAAGAAGTGAAGGAGGCCAAAGTCCGTGTGGTCTCAGAGGCGTTTCTTCAGGATGTGAAATCCTCCAGCAAGGACTTCCAGGAGCTTGTGTCTCTCCACGCGCTTTCCCCTTGGGGTGCAGAGGTGAAAATGGAGCATGAGGAAATGGCTGTGGATGGAAAGAGCAGCAAGCCCCCAAGTATGAAGAGTGCTGGCAAGGTCAAAGAAGAACAAGGTGATGAACAAAGCGGTTGTTTATCCACAGGCCTGTTCAATTCTGTGCATGCACAAAGCAAACCTGGGTATGGTCTGTCCTTGCCCTTTTCTTGAGTTCTCTGCCCTTTTTCTTGTAATAAATTTAAATAATGAGACCTTGGGGCAAAACTGGCTTTAAGTAAATGTGAAGCTGTCTCCTGAGCTGGCTTTTGTTTTCCCTAGGTCAGTCTTGCTTCAGAGATCTGCGCTGTATGTGCCCAGCCTTCCCTGACATCAGTCTAGTCTCTTCCTCATAAGACATCAGCTTCTTTGCCAGTTTTGGTCAATATTGCAGCTCCAGGGAGGTCCTGGGGCATCAAGATGACAGAGACTACTGTGACCCCCAAGGGGTGTTAGCAAGTGAGAAAATACTGGAGTCCAGAGCACTGGGTCTCTGCTACCACTGGGTCTCTGCTGCTTGATTAAGAACATAACGTTGTTTTAACAGAGGAGGAAAAATATCCACCACTAGTGGCATTGCTCACCAATGCCAGAGAGAGCTTGCATTATTAACTTTGGATCGTGAACAAAAACATCAGGTCTGCTCCCTTATCTTTGGAACCTGTTCTCTGTATCCTCCAAAGCAGAGGTTTCTGTCATACAGTTGGGTGTGTGATTGCCAGACTGTCTCACAGCAGTAGCATCTCCAGGAAATCTGAACACCCCCCCATGCCCTGTGAGTTTTTTAAATCCCATTTTGGGATTTGTAGTTACAGAATATGCCAAGTTGGAAGGGACCCACAAGGATCATTGAGTCCAGCTCCTGGCCCTGCACAGGACAATCCCCAAGAATCACACCATATGCCCTAGAGTATTGTCCAAACACTTCTTGAACTCTGTCAGGCTTGGTTGTGCTTATCTACTGTGCAGGTGAAAAAATGGTATGGTCCACCCCTTGGAGCCAGAAGGAGAGAGAGAGAATCTGGGAAATCTTATTTTTCATTTACTTGGTGGGGTGGAGGCTGTAATTTGACTGCTAAAGCTAGGTAAAAAAAAAAGCCATTGAAGTCATTGTGCTCATATATTGGAATCTGATTCACTTTAGGGTGATAATTATGCAAATTGAGAAATTTAAGTGTTGATTCAAGTCAGACTGTGTTGCTCACTTAGGAAAGAAATTAACTGTCGTTCATTGCAGGACCTAGCAAGTCTGAAAAGAAAATGAAGCTAACAGTGAAGGGTGGAGCAGCAGTAGATCCTGATTCTGGTGAGTGATAACAGTGCCTGCACTACCCACAGTCTTCAGGATGCGTGATTGTTTGCAAAGTGTTGCTTTGGTGAAAGGATAGGGGTTCCATAAAAGGATCACGAGTTTTTAAACCTTTTTTGTTGCTATCAAAGGAAGGATGTTGACTGACATCCGAAGCTGAATATTGTAGGATTGTTTAGTGGAGCTTTCAGAAGGACCTTTTAAACGAAAGCATGTGCCTTGTTCAGCTTCAGCAGCATCTGTCAGTGCGGTGAATAATGGCCCGGTCGGCAGAGGCCACAGGTCTGGCATGAACATCTGCCCCCAGAATTTTTGGGGAGCAGCTGATGCCACTCTCCAAACCTATGGTGCATGGATGTTGTTCTGAGAATTCCTACTGCATCCAAGGCCAAGCTTTGCTTTTCAGTCCATTTGCTAATGTGACACCTGCAGAGCTGCACCTCTTGAGAATTCCTTCAGCCGGTCATGCAGTGTTAGATAAGAGATTTTAGATCATCCTCTGTCAAAGGTTACAATTTTTTTCCCTCTTGTTAGGATTGATGTTCACTCCAGTTATCTTAAGATGCGTGCTCACAATTCATTAGAAGGAAAACGTGGTTCAGGTAGTTTTGAATGAGCATATGGTCACTGGTTTTGCAGTATTTTTGTTAAATCACACTACATGAAACATTTGGGTGAGCACAAATGCAGGAAGGAGAGCTAAAACAGTAACCTCCTCTGTGTTCTAATTTGTTTCTTCTCTGCAGGTTTGGAGGATTCTGCTCATGTCTTTGAAAAAGGTGGAAAAATTTTCAGTGCAACCTTGGGACTAGTAGATATTGTGAAAGGAACCAATTCCTATTATAAATTGCAGCTGCTAGAGGATGACAGAGAGAACAGGTGAGTTTAGTTTTCCCTTGAAATACTTTCGTTCACATTTTCCCTAATACATACTGGATTTTTGATATCTCTGAAAGCCACTTGTGAGTTAAATGTCTTTGAGGAGATACTTTTAAAAAACCCCACCGCAACCCAAACAAAAAAAAAAACAAAAACCAAAACTAAAAGAACTCCTCCAAACCTGCCAAACAACAAGCCACCCATGGAGAAATCTCTGCTCTGCATGGAGACATTTCTTTGTGATGTTGACAAAACCTAAGGGGGGGTGTGTTTCTCCATATTCTCCAACTTAATCTTGTCTTCTAATTGCAGAGCTGTAACCTGGGGAAACAAAACCAGATTCTGGCTGTTCTACCACAGTGTAGTCCTGAATTAAGCCCTGAGGCTTAACAAAATGCACTGAAATAGTCAGGGCTGATCACGTGTTTAGCTTTTCAGTCCCCTTGGGTGCATGGCGGAGCTGTCCAGTGGTTGCATTGCTGATGAGATAAAGAAATTGTGAGAGTGCTTTAATATGAAACTGCCCCTGCCAAACAAAGTGACACAGAAATCCAGGGTAGCTGATGTCTGTCATCAGTAACCATGGTTCAGCTCCAGATTTATTGCACTTTACCATGTTCATAATAAGCTTGTGTGCGAGGTTGTATCAGATCTGTGGTTCAGTACATGGAGGGATCTCTGTGCCTGCATTTCGTACCTGACGTACTGGAAAGGTTGACTGATTGTATCCCCATAAATACCATGGAAGCTCACCCAAAGTGGTGGAGACAGTACAAGCAAATACTTGATTTGCTTCTGGTTTCTCTAAAATACTGAACTCTGGGGCTTGAGGCTTAAAGGTGCGTTGTCTTAGTTTTTCAAATATATGATCCCAATAGCCTGAAGATTTTTATTTACAAACCATTAAGACTGAAGAGGTGTTAGGCTCTCTTTTCCTGCTGTGCACCCGTTTATTCTCAGGGCTGTAGTTCTGGTGCGTTTTTCTTGCCAGTTCTTGGACATACACTCTGTGGTGACTCCTTTGTTGATTTCCAGCAATTACTGATAGACAGTGTCTTCCATAAAATTAATGGTATGCAAGGACTGATCGGTTCTGTGGGTATTGCAGGGTCAGTCTCATTTGGACTGAGATCCAGCACTGGAGTGTCTTATGTCTGTTCTCTTCTCACATTTCATTTCTATAGATACTGGGTGTTCAGATCTTGGGGCCGTGTGGGCACTGTAATTGGGAGTAACAAGCTGGAGCAGATGCCATCAAAAGAAGATGCTGTTGAGCACTTCCTGAATTTGTATGAAGAGAAAACTGGCAATTCTTGGCATTCAAAGAACTTCACTAAATATCCAAAAAAATTCTACCCCCTGGAAATAGATTATGGACAGGTAACTGTGAAATGTCCAAGTACCAGGTGCAGCATTGCTTAGCTGCCTTGCTACAGCTATTCTGTTCTGTGCTCACTGTTGGATCTCTTACACTTAACAAACCAGAGGAATGAAGTGCAGCTATTGCATCTTCTCTGTGCTACAGGAGAGAACTGTAGATCAAGGAGTGCCATCCATTAAAACAGACTGTTGGGAAACTATGGAGTTTTCTGTTATCAAGGCTGAAGTCCCTTTAGTGCTTGTTCTTGTTTACTCTGTAGTTTCAAGGGTCTTAATTTGAACCTAATTCAGCAGTCAGTTCACATACATATTGTCTGAAAACCAGATTTTCTTCTATTTAAAATGGATACTTCTCATCTGTCTTCTGCCTCCAAAATCCTCCCAAATGCAGAAGCAACTCCTATGCAGCATTCTGCTTAGTGCACATTTTGAGCAGTCTGAGAAAGAGAAATTATTTGCTGCCAGTAAGGTTTGGCTATTTAGACAGCTAAGCTAAATAAGAATTCTCTTCTTGCTGCCCATTGAGGGTTTATATCTTTAAATAAAGACATACCTGTAACTTAAACTATTTTTGGATGAAATAGTTGAATGCTGTTAGTAAGCTATAAAGTTACCAGAAAACATGTTTTCAAGCTGTTGAGTTTTTGTGTGGCCAAATTAATGGATGTCGTCTTTTGATGCTTGAATTCTGGAAATTTGAATATTTCAGTGGCAAAGTGTCTGTTTCACTGCAATGTACAGTGTTACTCAAAGCACCTGGCAGATGCTTTATTTGTACAATGCTCTCTCCAAGAAGGCATCGAGATGGTATTTTGGGTAATTGATGATTCTTGTACACATCTGTGACAATTTTTATTACAAAAACTTGGTGAAACTAGTTATTACGTCTATTTTGTCATAAAAGCAGTAAAGTAAACAGTTATTTTTCATATCAAAGTCTCTGTGCAGCAGAAGGCTTGCCGAAAAAGTAATTAATACTGTTGCTTGAGGTGAAGCAGAGATGCAAAGAGAGTTTCTATTCCCTTAGTTCTGCTTTTCTGCTTACTTTTTACTGTGCTATCTCTTGAAATAACATCTGCCAAATTACTGAATAGGTGGGTTTTTAAGCCCACTTTGTTCCAAAATGTCAGAGCAATGTCCCACGCTCCCCATGAACTTCAGGCTAGTCATAGGATGCATACACTAAATTGGTTTTGAGTTGTTGCCATGGCAGCCAGCCTGTTACTTTTATCCTTTGTGATTTTGCTAATTCTGATACTATTTTTACCTCCTAGGATGAAGAAGCTGTCAGGAAACTGACAGTAGGTGCTGGGACAAAATCAAAACTTGCTAAGCCAATCCAAGATCTTATTAAGATGATCTTTGATGTGGAGAGCATGAAGAAAGCGATGGTGGAATTTGAGGTGACTTCTCCCTTCTAACCATCATACTTGCACAGACAGAATTTGCAAGTTCTTTGCAATCTGGGGTGCATCATACTTCCCAAAAGTCAGTGTAAGTTTTAGATCAGCCTTAAAATAAAGGCAAGAGTCCTGCTGGAATTTGCCAAGCATTGGAGGTAGTGACTTAGTTATGATACCTGCAGTTCTTAAAACACAGATACATTCTTTGCCTATTAGTGTCTTCAGTTTAACAAGCCTGTGAGAAAGTTGTCTGCCAGTCCTGGGATCAGTAATCATTCTGTCTTTTTGTTTGTTTGTTGTTTTTTTCCAGTGACATGCATAGTGACCACTGTTTACTGAATGCTCTTAAAATAGTAACACAGATAAGCAATTTGCTGGTGATGTGAGGCTGGAGACACGTCTTTTTTTTGCTAAGTGTTGAACCACATTTGGGGCTCGGGGGGTGCAGAACTACCGCTGGTTTAGGTAGCCATTGAGATGCAGCTCAGACTTGAGAAATGCTGCCAGTTAATACAAACTTATTAAGTGCCTTGACAAAGTCCACATCCTCTTCTGAACAGGGCAAAACTTGAGATTGTTTTTGTTGTATTTCTCATTTGTTCTAATAATACTCTATTTTCATCCATCATTATTTCGTCCATACTTCTTGATCCATCTTTCTAACAAGCTTTCAGAGAGTTGTTCTCTGTCTTCACCTGTCTCTCCTTGCACAGTTTTACTGGTGTTCAGAGATCCTGCTGTTTGTTTTAATGCAGCCATTCAAACTGAATTGATTCTAAATAACAAATTCTGATTTTCTTCAGCCAGCTTAGTTATCCTGCCTTAAGACTTCTTATTTAGCTGTTTTTTCTCTGTAGCAGTATTTTGTGTATCTGCCTTTCAGAAAAGCTTTGCACTGTTTTCTACAGAAAGCTTTGCACAGCATTTTGTAGCACCTTCAGTTAATTGTGTTCTCCTGTATCTTCAGAGGTGCTTTACATCCAAATCTTGTTTAATATTAATAATTCTTTGTAACTGTAACTGGCTAAAGACTCTGAACCGATCATCATCTCATGTCATTTGGTTTTGTAGAACTCTGTTGAAACGATGTTAATTCACACCATCTGCAGATCTATAGTAGAACTGGGACTCCAGATGGGCCTGTCTTCCTATTAGATTTATCTTCCTGTACTGATGCTGCCGAACAGCTGTGTTCCATTAGAGGAAATAATATTTTTCCTAGTGAGAGGTTTCTGTGCATCATCCAGAAATGGCTGCTTGGTTCCTTTAATCAGCCTGCTCTTGAGTATTTCATTCCATCCAGGCGTTCTCGCTCTGCCAAAAGTGCAGCAAATTCTTAGTTGTTCTGTTACATGACAATGGATTTATCTGATGCATTTATGTTCCTGCTTCTAATTTAGCCTTCAAGAATTTTACCTGACCAAGCATACAGGAGTTTATTACAATTATCTATGTCATTGCCTTACATGAAAGGGCTTGTTAGAGGACTGAGTCTACTCTAATGCTGTGTCTTCCTTTGCCTGAGTGGAAGGCAAAACATCTTCCTTGCCTCTCATGGCAGTCTTGGTGCACACATCTGTGATGTGGAGCTAATTCTTCTTGTTAACCTCAGTACTTCTGGTGGTAATTGTAGTGCTGCTGTTGTTTTAGACCAAGTCCCTTGGCTGCTGTATTCTTTTGACACATCTAACAATAAAGCTTTGGATGCAGCTGAGCTTTATATCAGAGCTTAGCTCTGCAGGGCTCTGACTACCTCCCATGAGTTGCAGGAGGCACAAACTCCAGCCCTTTGGCAGTTTGTGGTCTCTGTCGGAGTTGTACTCCTAAATCACATAATTGGGGGATGTTTTATAGGTGTTAGTGTTTTAGTGCTTATATATGTTATTTTATGCATTTATTTAACTTATGGTTGATATAGGTGTCTGCAGCTATTCTACACATCCAAGTTCAATAGCCCATTTTACTTTTACATGTTCTGCATGATTTTTCAGCTGATAATTAGATAATACAAGAGAGTATTGGCCGCAAGAGTTTGGGAGCTAAAAATCTATTGCAGGTTGTTTTTTGTTAGATTATTAATCTTGGCTTTGTGCCTCTCACATCCCCAAGACATGATTGGTTTTGAAGCCTGTCTTCCCTCCTGCAGCCCATCTTGGCTTTTCTTGGTATCTGGCTTTATGTATACTTAGCTGTCACTAAAGGTAAAGTTCTCCTAAACCCAGTACAGGCTGGGAATCTCCATGCAAAATCACTTCTTTCACACCAATCTCTGTGGCTTGGAAGAGCCTTCCAAGTTCAGCTTGCAGAGAAGATTTGCATACAGCTGGGTATCCTAGCTCCATGGGGAATAAATAATGTGGAACTTAGCCAGATGGTATGTGATAGTCATGATTTCATAGTATCTTCTGTCCATGAGCTAAATCTTAAACCCACTGAGTTAAGTAAAAGCTAGTTTGACCTGCAGAGTGTATCTTGAGTATTGTCAAGAGTCCAGAGGGTGTAGGTATGATCTTTTAGAAAGACTCCATTGGGCTTGATTTTTGTTGAATGTTTTTGCATTCAGATGGTTCTTAACAATGAAGGATTTCCGAAACTCTCCCAAGATCCATCAATACGCAAAGAAAACCAACATCTGAGTTAAATCAGTGGATAAATGCAGGCAACGAAGACATCATTTTTAACTTTGTTGGAGTTTTTTGGTTCATTTTTCATGAATTAATATGAAGCGCCTTATAACCTCTTTGCATTTGACCCTTGATAATTGTAAAGTTGGAAGAGGTTGTCTGGGTTGTACCTAGAGTCACAGATTTCTTATGAACAAGAGTTCCTTCAGTTGGTTTGCTTCTTTGCCAGGCTGAAGTGTGTGGTTACTGAAGTGATTGAGGAGTGCATCTGACACCAGGTTAATATTAAACTTCATGCCAGACACTTAATACCCTAATTTGGCATTGCCCTAGCATGTGTGCTTAGCTTCCTATTGCTAAGTATTCCTTTGGTTGTAGGATGTCTTCTCAATGGTGTGTCCTTCTGACATAATTCCTCAGTCCACAGAGTCCTCAGTCCAATGTCTCCATTCTTAAGGGGTCAGTCCTACTCACATGGAGGGATTAGTTTCCCTAGAAACCAGAGAGGGAATGCTGCAGTGGTTTAAATGTAGTGAGATTTGGTTTTAATCACTTATATTTTCATCAGATTGACCTGCAGAAGATGCCACTGGGAAAACTGAGCAAACGACAGATCCAGAGCGCATACTCCATCCTGAATGAGGTTCAGCAGGTGAGCATGGGAGATGGTAGAAAAAAAGGGGAATTCAGAATTTGTTGTGGACTTGGAGTGGGGTGAATGTTGACTTGTGCGTATAAAAATCTGTGCTTTCTTTCACTCTTTCTGGAGAAGAAGATGTGGCTTCCACGGGTAGTCTCTTCACTGTTGTACCAGTTTGGGCAGTACTTCTATCTTTCACCCTTTGGTAGCACAAACTTTAGGCTGAGCCAGACATGAATGGCAGTTGAGCAAATGAAGCCAGTGTCTTGTTCTAGTAGTGAGCTGGCGTTCCTACCCCAGAGAATTCTATTAGAGGATGAGCATAAAGGTTAAGTTGACACAGGAAAGGGTCTGATTTGATAACGTTATTGTATTTACACATCATGATCTGAACCATTCCAGAGTCACTACATAGTATTGCCTGAACAACTTGCAAAAGTGTACCAGCATATAACCTATTTTTTTTGTCATAGGCTCCCTGGCAAAGCATAGGTACAGGAGCGGAACTTCAGTTGCGAGAACAGACCAGAGCCTTGACAAGGATATGCACCCTTTCCATATCCAGAAGACTTTATTTTGCCCTCCAGAACCATAATCCCCATTAGATTTTTTTCACATGAGAAATTCAGTGTATCTCTGTGCAAATACTGTGACTTACTACATGCAAGACAATTAAGTAGAATTGCACTTTTTAGTCCTGTGAGAGTTTCAGCATAAGCACTATTTGTATTGCTGCTTCTGTGTTAGTCCTATAGTATCTTTTATGTGTTTATTGCTATGGAGACTTAGTCTTACTCAGTAATTTTTTTTGGTGCTTGTTGTCTTGTCTAGGCAGTTTCTGACAGTGGTTCAGAATCCCAGATCTTGGACCTCTCCAACCGCTTCTATACTCTGATTCCTCATGACTTCGGGATGAAGAAACCACCTCTCCTAAATAACTTGGAATACATTCAGGTATTGACTGGAAACAGTATGTTTTTTGCAGGCAATAGATCTGATATCAGACATCTTACACAGAGAATATGCGAGATTGTAACACTTACTGTAACCTCATAAAAGCACGAGGTTAAAGTAAATGTTCAAACCTCACAAACAGAAAGATATTCTGAAGAAAAACAAGTTTAACTTACTTTAACCTCATGAAAGCATGAGGTTAAACTTGTTTTTTTTAAGAATATAATTTTCTTTATGTGCATGTGTCTGTGTAAATAATTATATGTATGATATATTAGAAGATAGAGATGTTATGTATACAGGTTTGGGTATATTTTAATATATTTAAGTATATATATTTAAAAGACAGTGTTGTTAGATGTCACCATGTGGCCAGTGACTGTCATATACTTCTATAATTTGGGGTATTCCAGATTTATTCTGAACATGTCAAAGAAACTAACATAAGAAAACCTATTTGAATTCTTCAGGCTAAAGTGCAGATGTTGGACAACTTGCTTGACATTGAGGTTGCTTACAGCCTTCTCAGAGGTGGAAATGAAGATGGAGATAAAGACCCAATTGACATCAACTATGAAAAACTTCGAACTGATATTAAGGTAAAGGAAATAAAAGGAAACGAGTGACTGTGAATATTTTGGAGTATAACAAATCAACTAAACTGTAACTGGACAGATGTATTGCTACTGAGATGGTTAGGGGACTGGGCCATGGGTTGTATTAGGACATGCTGAGAGAACTGGGCCTTTTTGACATGGAGGAAAGAAGACTCAAGGGATATCTTATCAATGTTTATGAATACCTGATGGAGGAAGGGAGGAAAGAAGGCAGAGTCAGACTTTTCTCAGTGGCTCCCAGTGACAAGAGGCAATGGGCACCAATTGAAATACAATTTATAATTCATATGTAAACAAAAGAAAAAGATTTTGTTGTTGATGATGTTAGGTTTTGGGTTTTTAATTTGTTTGCTCTGACAGTGGTCAAACGCTGGAAAAAGTTGCCCAGAGAGGCTGTGGAGGCTCCATTCTTGGAGGTGTTCAAAGCTTGATTGGACTCAGCCCTCGGCTACCTCCTCCAGCTTACCCTGCTCTGAGTAGTGGAGTTAAAAATCATCTTAATTTCAAGCAGTGCCTTCCTGTCTCAGACATTCTGTGACTGAGTGCTATCTATATATCTGTATATAGACATTTCAATAGCTGGGAATATATTTCCACCTAAATGGTAAAGGAGGCTTAAGCCGAGCAGCTGCAAGCATAGGGCGGGTGTCGTTGTGTTACAAGAAGCCTTTTAGTTTGGATGCTAAAGAAACTTCTCGTTTGCCTCTCTGCAGGTTGTTGACAAAGACTCAGAAGAAGCCAAGATTATTAAACAATATGTGAAGAATACTCATGCTGCTACGCACAATGCATATGACCTCAAAGTCGTGGATGTAAGCTGGGCTATGCTGGGGTTTAACTTTGTGAAGATGGACTTTTCTTAGTTGACTAGTTTGCAGTTTCCTTTTACTTTTGAGTAGCTTGCCCAGTTTCCTTTGTTGAAGGGATGGTTTGGTAGAAAAGTTCCTATTTAATAGAATAGCAGAAGTGTAGGCAGAGATGAATCTAAGCTTAAAGAGGTGTCTTTGTGTTTGTGTTTTTATTTGAATTTAATTGGACTCAAAGGGGAGGTGGAGGAGCAATCATCTGAAATTGAGCCTTAGTTCATTGAATGATTTTTCAGGAAAATAAAACCTCATGAAAATGCAGAAGAGAAGGTGGAGAAGTAATCAATAAGAACCATGTGATCAATGCTACCTCTTTTTTGCTAGCATGACATAGCAAATTACAAACACTAAAAACCATCCAGATCAATTTTCATAGCAGATTAATGTGTATTTCAGATGGGATGATTTTCCCCCAGCCCCCCGATTAGTTGCACGAAGGTAACGATTGGCTCGCTTTGTTGTTCTTTTTCTCCTATCCCTTTGTGAACGGAAGATCTTCAGGATTGAGCGCGAAGGGGAGAGTCAGCGTTACAAGCCATTTAAGCAGCTTCACAATCGCCAGCTGCTGTGGCACGGCTCCCGCACCACCAACTTCGCCGGGATCCTCTCGCAGGGTCTCCGGATAGCTCCGCCTGAAGCTCCTGTGGTATGTGAAACAGCTTCTCTGGCTGCCTGGATCCCTGTGCCCAGGGATGACCACAGTCAGACAACCTAAATCAAGAGAATTTCTGTGTGGGGTGGGCCTTGTTGTTATCTGTCAGCATTCACACGCCAATGTGTGTCCCAAGTGAGTTGCTGACTGGTGTCCACAAGAGCTGGAGTTGCAGCTTTGCTCTCCTGGGAGCCCAGCCAGGTGGATTCAATGCTGCCTTTGTGTTATTATCCCAGTTTTATTTATTTATTTATTTATTTTCTGCTTGCAGACTGGCTACATGTTTGGGAAGGGCATCTATTTTGCAGACATGGTATCCAAGAGTGCCAACTACTGTCACACATCTCAGGCTGATCCCATAGGTTTAGTACTACTGGGAGAAGTTGCCCTTGGGAATATGTAAGTAATTTATGAGGAGTATTTGCCAAGTGTGCTTAATATATCCCTGTAGAAGGTGATGCTAAAATTGCAAGCCTTCTCTTCAGTGTGAGGATAGAGTACATGGTATTTCTTTAGGAACAAGATTTGTTTTTTCTTAAAATGAGAGCTATTTGATGGGGGGGAAAAAAATCATTATTACTGTTCTAGCTAGAATCTTCTACAAAATGCCAACATCATCCAAATTAGTAACCGAGACAAGGAAGGCTGTTGAGTTCCAGAAGCCTAGATTAACTTTATATTAACTCACCATAAACTGAAGCCTGAAAAATTTATGATTTTTTTTCACCAGTATAGTTTAAGATGAATGTAAAATGCTATTGTGTGTTCTTTGTGCTGTCCAGGTATGAGCTAAAGAACGCTTCTCACATCACAAAATTGCCCAAGGGAAAACACAGTGTGAAAGGTAAGCATTAGCAGTTGTCATTGGTAGCCTGTAATAGGTGGCAAACTTGGGTTGTGGCGCTCTGCTTAGTGAAGGGCACTGTAGTCATTTCAGAGCTGGACTTCTTTAAGAAGTTACATAATGTTCCCCTATAGTTGCATCAGTATATGTGTATGTGTTGTTTCAAGATGGAAGCTAGTACACTTGGAGTGTTAAGATTGAAGGTGCCTGAAGTTTAGGAGGAAACTTTTATTCGATATTACACAGGAAAAAAATATAGGGTGCATTCTCGAACTTCTTACTCGCTTTCATTTTAACAATACTGTGTATTTTAGAAGAAAGATGCAAGGTTTGATAGATCACAAGAATAATTGTTTAGCTTTCAAAGTGCCTTAGAAGCTTGGAGAGAAGAGAAAAGCTAAGAATAAAAGTTCAGATGGAACAGCTGTTCTCATTACACTTCTATCTGCAAAAAGTATATTGCACTGAAAAAGAAGATGAGAGAAAAGACTTAGCTCTTTAATTCAAGGGAAAGAAATGGTAATCATGACTGCCTTCTGTACCGAGATGGGAGACTGAAGAACAGTAACATTCAGTAATGAGTGGCTTTTCTTAAACTATTCATTTTGAGAGGCTTAAAACATCAGTTGCCTAAAATAGAATAAAATGTGATTTAGCATCTTTTTCAATACATGCTACACACATTATTATGATGTCAAATCAGATTTGTATTGAAAAGTTTAAAGAGAATAAGAATTGGTTTGTTATACTTGTCTAAAAACGCTGCAATGTGCATGTTTTCATTAATGGAGCTGGGATATGAGAGCTATAAATCTTTGTTTTAGCTTTGATCATACAGATTAGACAATTAAGTCGAAAGTCTAAAATTGTCACTTCTAATGTAGCAGAGCACAGCTGCCATAAGTATGGTGATGCTAAATTGAATGAACAGACTGTATTCCTTGTGTTCTTTTTAAGGTACTTCTACACTTGATTTGAAAGTACATGTGAAGTAGTATTTGGCTGGCTAAGTGATTTTATGTGCAAAGTCTGTATTTGCCTTCTAGGTTTGTAACTGATGTTTTTTCGCTTTCTAGGCTTGGGCAAAACTGCACCTGATCCCACAGCCACTACCACCCTTGGTGGTGTAGAGGTTCCCCTAGGGAATGGGATCTCAACGGGAATTAATGATACCTGTCTCCTGTATAATGAGTATCCTTTGCTGTTATGTTGGCTGCACGCAGTGTCTGAGTGTTGCTGAGTTTAGCAGGACCTTGCTGAGGCAGGCCAGGAGTTTTGGCACTGTGTTTGCTTTCTTTCACATTTGCTTTGGAGAGCATTTGCAGACAATCCCTTCTGCAAGGGAGGTGATTTTATGGTTGTTGCATTTGAGTTGTCATTCTGTAAAACTAGAAAACTATACATGTAGCAATAGCTGTTGCTCCAACAGGACTCAATACCTGAAGGCGTTGGAGTGGCCAAGCAACACTGCCAAGTAGTATCTTGCCCAGAGATGTGCCAGGACAAGGAGAAGGGAATGCAGCCTATGGTTTCACATCGATCCCGTCTGGTTTCTTCCTCATGGTGCTGTGGCTGGCCAGCGTGGCCACGAGGGTGGGGGGAGCCAGCTCTGTGCTTTAGGGAATTTGTCATCACATCTCATGTGTTCCACAGACCCTTTGCAGGTTTTGAGTGGCTATTCATTCCAAATGTGTGCTTAACATTCACAAGAGGTAATAAGAATATGTATAAGTGGTGTCTAAGGTCCTGAGTCAATCTCTTCACTGTCAGTGAAGCAGGAAAACCATTAATGCAACCTCAGGGTTTGTAGAAACTGTCTTCTCTCTTGGTGAGCTCTTTTCCTCCGACGAGCAGTCTTGGCAACACAACTCAGGGCAATACTGTTTTTATCTTGAGTTTTCTTAAATATAGTATCTGTCTTGGTCAGACAATAAACTATAATACAATTAATATTTGCTAATTGAGGTAAAATAAGGGGCATTCATTTTGTTTTACACTTTAGGATCAGAGGTAAGTTTGAGGCCTAAAGCTTTGAGAAACAAATAGGTGAGCTGGGACTTCCTGTGAAAAAATAAGAATGTGCAAGCACTGCCAACAATTGTAGAGCTCTTCTCTGTGATTCCAGTTTGGGTTTTTTAGTGGGAAATTAAGAGGCATTAATGACTTGGTGCTGGAAAATAGCAACAGAGCTGCAATTATAATTGTAAATGCCGGGTCTGTAACTGAAGATCTCATCTAGGCTACGTCACTCTGCTGTTTAGATAGCGAGAGAGATGTGTGTTACTGTCTGACAAAAAATAATCTGCAAGAACTACAGCCCCGTATCTGAGTCGGTTCACCTGCCTGTCACTCAGGATTCTGCTGCACCATTGTCAGTTCTCCTTGCAACTGCTAATTGCTTGTTTATAACTATAGTGTAAAACACTTCAGATTAAAAGAGTAGTCAGATTTAAAATGTTGTGATTTGAGCTGTTAGAGCTGGTTAATCGCACAGGCATCTGTGTAGTAATGTAAATTGAAAGGTGAAGTTCGACTGTGTTTTGAGTCTTTTCTGTGTTATTAATATCAATTACTGTAATTATTCCTTAACACTCTTCCCAGATATATTGTGTATGATGTTGCTCAGGTAAATCTGAAGTACCTGCTGAAACTGAAATTCAACTATAAGACATCACTCTGGTGAACAGTATTTAGAAGCCCCGTTAGAGTTATACTGTAGTTACACTATAGCGTTGACTTCTGACATGCTTATGCATTGACTTCTCTTACCAAGATATCAAGAGCTAAACTGCAGAAGAGGTTACTAAATCCCATTTAGTACAACACTTAGTGAAAGTTTTATATAAAAGCGTGACAATACATGGACGTGAATTCTGATGGGAACGGAGTATCTGGTTTTGTTTTTTACCACTTCTAATTTCGGTGCTTTCAAGTGTTTCTTTTAATTGATCATACTGAGAATGAAAAAAGAAAAATAAATTAAGCTGATGTTTTTAGCCAAACAGAGCTGGGCAACAGCAGGAGAAGGCATTTGACGGTGTTTGTGATATTTGCTCTGTTAGGGTTCCCCCTGGTTTAAGATACACTTTTTCAGTTTTCATTTGAATAAATGATAAATGTGCATTTATTTTGAGGTAAAAAAAAAAATAAAAGCTAATTTCATACTAACAGCTTTATGTTTCAAAACTTCCAAATTGTTTTGGTTTTGAGTCATGATTTAAATGTATTTCGTAGAATGTTCCTAAACATGATATCTCTCTCAAAGATCAAATGCCAAATATTGAAATCTGTAGTCACATTTCAGGAAGTCATGGTGAAATGAAAATTTGAACTTTCTGCTGAGACTTCATCTGTCAACAGTTGGTGTGGTAAACATGGAAAATGACCTTGTGGCTGTTTGAATTTAGTATTAGCCCCAATAAACCTCCTTTAAATACCTACCTTTAACATGATGTAAGTTGGTTGTTGTAGACGTCCTAACAAAGCTGCAAGTTGAGTTTGGGCTCCAGCTTCATTCATCGAGACGTGGAGTGAGGTCTGTTGCTATGCTGTGGGTAGTCTCGAAACAGCAATATAAACTGATAATTTCCATGTTTAACGTTTTTTTACTTCTCACTTTCAGTAAGTCATTGAGTAATATGGGAGCATTTAACTATAGAGCAACATCAGATCTTTCTCTTCAAAAATTACTGATTTCCCTGAGGAGAGAGTTGGCTAATTCCTAAGAAGGGGACACTTCAAACTCATTCTGATGGCTGTGGCTTCAGTCTTTAGTAACCTGCCTGGAAACAGCAGATCTATTTCCTAAAATATTGTCAGGTCCCAGTGCCTTTTTCAGAAGAAGTTCAAATCCAAAGTGGTTGCTGATGGTGCAGATCTTTCCAGGAACCCCTGAAGGAGAGGAGGATGAGGAGTGATAGATAGAAGAAAATGTGGAAGAACTGGGTAAGTCGTATGGCTTGAGGATAGCTCGACAGAAAAGAATTGATTGAGGTTGCTGCTAATGGATTTTGAGAGGAAGTGAAGAGAGTGGCCCATGTCTTCTGGCTCTTAAGTAGCTTAACCAGTGGCTAATCATTGGTTTGCTTCCAAAAAAAAACTTCTGGCCAGGCACTTAAAATATGATTTTTGTCAGTCTCTGAAGGAGAACATGAGAACTGGCTGAGTTTAGTTGTGAAGTAGATAATTATTTTTTTCCCCCCAAAAAAACAGCCTGCAGTTCAGTTTGGGACCAGGAGTTAAAGATACCTGCTTTTGTTGCTCCCTCTGTTACCTGTACTGGAGGTGGCTCAAAGTTGCCTTTTGATCCAACCCAAGCATCACAAGGAGTGCTTTACACTGTGCATGTAGTGCTCAGTTATGCAGCACAAGCAAGTACATCCCAAGCTGCCTCTAACCTTGCAGATATGGCAGGGGAAGATACAGAGGGACAGGACTTTCTGAAGAGGCAGCAGGAGCCCTTTGGGGTCTGTCGGAGAGCCCTGGTGTGGCTGTCCTGCAGTGAAATCTAATGTGAATTCAGGCACTGCTTCTCCTGCCAGTTTGTCCAGCCACAGAGTAGGATCTGCTCTCCTGAAAGCAGGCACTGGTGCTGCTGGAACCAGCATACAGGGAGCCTGTCCCCAGGGCCAGGCTGAGAAGAGAGCAGCATAATGACAACCACTGAAGTCGTTGCTTTTGGAGTACATGCACAGAGTGGAGCTGGATGAATAGGTAGACCCATTTCTGTCAAAAGCACTTGAAAGGAAGGAGTTGTCAAGACATTAGGTCCCATGACATCCTCTTCTTTTTTCAGGGAAGGCATGTTAAGGAATGGCTTCTGATCTAAATATTAAACTACCAAAAGCAGCAATCTATAAATATTTAACCTTTTTATCATTATTCAGCATGGCTGGAGGATCTGTTGTACAGTGGCTCACAAACATTTAGATAGTCCATGCAGTTTGTATGAATGCAGTTAATTGAAGGAAGCCAACCTAGGCTTACTGATTGGCAGTCAGTGTAAATTCTTTGTGACTTGCCTGAGCTCATGCAGCAAAGAAGTGGCTGAGGAAAAAAAGAGCTTAAGTCACCCAGCCTAGTATTTTAGCCATAAAACAATGACATTCTGCCCTCACCCCCCTTTGGTTTCTAATTAGAGAGAAGTGGGGGGGGAAAAAACCCCAAACAAATAATCTTGATACAAAAAAGACCTCTGGACACATCAAACTTTCTCAATACCATAAAGAGTTGTACTTATGTTCTTAAATGAGGCATGCAGTGTTTGTAACTACTGAGGTCTCTGCTTCCGCTTTTTTTCTGGAAGACTCCCTCTATGAATTCTGGGGACATAATGACCTAATTGTCTGCTGAAGTGTTATTGTAATCAATTTAAATCCCACTCAGTGTTTTGCTTAATTTGCTTTTATATATGTGGTGAGGCCCCTAACTTAGTACATTATACTCATACTCCTTCTGTTATGCCCACAGAAAAATAGTTTCCAGTGTTGTGGAGTACATGCATCTGAACAAGAGCTTGTGTGTGGTTTTACTTTCAAATTAACGCCAGGCTGCTTCTCCAGAAATGGTAATTTTGGAGATGCAGCAGCACCAATGAGAAGCAATGCAGATGTAGGTCCCAGCCAAGGTGAGTTGCTGTGATGAGTTTCGTTTGTTCCAGTGTGAAGGTACCTTGCAGACCTGTAGGCACTGCAGCTCCCTTCCACAGAAAGTGAGATACACAGGTACAATCTGAAGGCAAGAAGGAATGGCTTCCCAACAACTGAATGGGGGAACTACTGCTCTTCCCCCGCCCCCTCATTACAAAGTCTAATTTCATAACATGATTAATGCAGCAGGATTCAGACTTCGCAAGAAGAAGGTGCCTCAGTGACTAAAGAGCATGCTCTTCTGCCAGCTGTCTGTGCTTTTCTTCCTACTGCCAGGGCCTGCCTAGGGCAGATGAGAAAATGACACCCTAGCATCTGTCTCCTGTCCCCAGGATGCAGCACTACCTGCTCTGTGCTGACAAGACTCTGAATGCATTGGTTAGTAGGTGGTGTAATCCATGTCTTAATATCATCTGCAGCAATTAAGGGTAAATGGGAGCGTGGAAGTGCTTTCTGCAGCATTTCAGCGCACACCATTAGGAGCGGTTGCCCAACATGACCCTCAGTGAAAGCAAATGGCATCAGTGAAGCCAGTTTAAAGATCTCCCTCCAGCTGTGCTAAGCAGGTGAGTCAGCAGCACCTAATGGCAGGTTGTTGGCAATGAGCTCAGGTGGTTTTGGTCACCCTGCCTGTTTGTCAGAAGAGTTGTGCCATTTCCACGTCACCCAAGTGCAAACCACAAATTTGCCAGAATGGTAGAAGGCTGCACTGAAAACATGGTGTATTTGTGTGCACACTGTCAAATGGCCCTGGCCAGGGCTTTGTCAAACAGGGTCGTGTTTGTGTAACTTAGAAATAGCCTGCACATGAAAAATTAAAACCCAGAAAACATAGAGATACCGCAGCATTTATAAAAGGCCAAGATGTAAAAGGTCCTTTATAGCAGGAGTCATAATACAGTGTTGATTGTTGCCCTTTCAGCACAATGAATGGCAATAGCTTCTGTTAAATATTTTCCAAATGCAGCTGTTGGAATGAAATGAAATGGAGGAATACCCAGCATCACGCTGTTGAAAGCTGAATTCTACCATCTCACCTGGTAATTTTAAGATGATCAGCTGGAAGTATTTGGGGCAAGGCGAAATGTCTCTTAGCTTTTTAATCTGTTTTCTGGTTTTATCACCATCTACAAAGATGCCTGAAAGGCATTGGATTTTTTGGTTTCCTTTTTCCTTCCCCCTTCAGAAATTCAGGCTCTTGAGGGCTTTTGCAAAATGTGATTGTGTTGTAGAAAACTTTTCATCCCTCCCCTGAAAATCCCTTGCCTCAGTGAAAGCTCTAGCATCGGGGTGGCACTGGGCAACACTGCTTTCAGCCCAGCCAGACCTGATGACAAGGTTTACAAAGCACAGCAGTAAAAACCTCGCTGGTGATCAGTGTCTTCTGTCAACTGTGGAAGTCTCAGTGTCGCCACTCCTGGCTGAGCATTAACATACAGCTCTTGGAACAAGGCAAGCATAGCTGAAATACAGAAAAATATTAGTGCTGTTAACGCATTATTGTTTAGCTGAGCCTAGAAAGTCTGGTCCATGTCAGGCCTTTTGGGTGGTGGAGGTGTTTTATTAAAGGGGAAAATTGTGCAGGGTTTAATGTTTTGTATTTTTTTGTCTTTGAAGTAGCACAGATTACTTTTGTTGCTTTTTGTTATTAGCTTCATTAGTTTTATGCTTACACTGCTTTGCATTTGTCTGGTATAGCAGCTTTCTTTTGAGCTGTGCAGTATGTAAAGCTCTCACTGAAGTGTCTTAAGCCCTTTGGGGGCTAAGGAGAGGGAAGGCTGTTTTAACAGCCTTTCAGAATGACCTGAAAAAGGGGCTGAAATGCAAGCTAGGCTTTGTCTTTTCTTTTTACTCTTTTTTTTTTTTTTAACTCTGCTACAATGTACATGGAAAGCCCTGGGGGGAATTTCTAAAGGATTTTACTCAATTTGTTTCTTCGCTTAGAAACTCGCTTTTTCCCTCTTGAGCACAATGGATTTTATTTATTTATGTATTTAAAATTGTTTAGTAACATGACCTGTATCCTGCCCCTCTCAACCTGCCAGAGTGAGTTCGTTAGCAAATTAAAAACACAAATTAAACTCTATTCCTTGTCCCAAGATACATATTTTTTTATGTTTTGTAGAATATTTGGTTTCACTTAGGTGCTTTTAAAGAGGTGCAAACAGGCATAGCATCCATTTTGCATTACACCATTGTGCTGTTGGCAATATGTTTTAAGAGGTGACAGAGGCTTAGCCTTGACACTAAGATGTACTGTTGATTTATTTTGAAGCTCAATTTGCATTTTCATATATTTAAAAAAAAGGAAATTTGGTTGGTATAAGTAATAGTAGGTAGTGTTGTCAAAGCCCAACACATATGGAGAATCTGGTCCATTTAAGGCACTTGTGGTTCATGATAGTATCTCCATGTTTATATTTCTTGATGGATAAGCTTTAAAATTCACTGTGGTGCAGAGATCTAAGGAGGCTGCACCAAAAAAAAATCGGTACTGCTCAAAGGAAGCTTTCAGGGGTGTGAGATAAGAGGGCAGGCCAAGACAAGGAGCTTGTTGGGCAACAGCCACCCACGGTCAGGGGTTTGTTGGCTCTCCCTGGCACTGGGTGAGAACAAGTGAGACCTTGACCTTCAGGCCTTGGGCTCAGTGAGCGTTTCAGCTCCCTCCCAGGAGGAAGAGTGACACAGACTGTGACAGCGGGGCCAGGGCTGGCTGTGCTGGATTTGTTATCCCTTACTCCTCCCGGAACCTCAACTTTGCAGTCGTTTATGAAAAGCATAGACAAGGAAAAGAGGCAGAGTTTAGCAAAAAGTTATTAGTGAAGGAGGATGGATATAACACAGGGATTGCTTAAAGACATGTAGCTAACATGGCTACTTTGGGGTGACCCTTTGTGACAGCCTAGCTCCCCACCCTCCCTGCCAGTCACCTATTGCCCTTCATCTTTCATCATAACACGGACATGGAATTGTTGGCACAAGTCCAGAGGAAGGCCACGAGAAAGCTGGTGTTGTTCAGCCTGGAGAAGGCTGTGTGAAGACCTCGTATTCAGGCTTCCAGTATCTGAAGGGGGCCTACAGGGAAGCTGGAGAGGGACTTGTCATTAGGAACTCTAGTGACAGGACAAGGAGTAATGGGTACAAAACTACAACACTGAAAGGGGAAATTTAGGTTAGATACGAGGAAGAAATTCTTTACTGTGAGGGTGGTGAGACACACTGGCACACGTTGCCCAGAGAGGTTGTTGATGCCTAATTCCTGGAAGGGTTCAAGCCAGGTTCGATGGCCTCTGAGCAACCCGGTCTAGTGGCTGGTGTCCCTGCCCATGGCAGGAGGGGCTGGGGTCAGGTGATCTCTTAAGGTCCATTCCAACTCCTTAACTACGATGGTCCCACCAGGCTCCAGGCGGCCCGCGGGGGGAACCGCACGGTTCCTGTGACAAGCGCTGTGCCCCTTTCCCGCCCGCCAGGCACCCCCCGGGACGGGGGCGCGGGACGAGCGGGACCCGCCGCCCCTTCCCCTCAGAGCGCGCGGCTCCGCCCGCCCCGCCCCGCGCGCGCGCCCGCCGCGCGCCCGGCCCCGTCTCCTCCCCCAGAATGCCCCGCGCCAGGCAGCCTTTGAAAAAGCGGCGCGGCTCGTTCAAGATGGCGGAGCTGGATCAGCTGCCTGACGAGAGTGAGTAGGGACCGGTGCCCCCGCTCCCGCCGCCCCCTCGCCCCGCCGGGACACCTGCGCTGCGCCCCCGCCGCCCGCCCGCCCTTCTCCTTCCCTCCCTCCCGCCGCGGGCGCCGTGCGGGGCCGGAGCCCGAGCCTCCTCCCTGGAAATCGGGCCGGCCCGGCCCCCCCGCCACCGCCGCCGCCGCCCCTCCCGGGCGAGGCCCCGGCCCGGGCGGCGGGCGGGGAGCTCCGTCCTGAGGGTGCGACCCCCTCTGCCCCCGGGAGTGCCGGGGCTGGGCCTCCCGCCCCGCCCGGGCGGCACCTGCCGGGCGTGCGGGGCGGGCAGCGGGAGCCGGGCGGGGCGCGGTGACAGCCCGCCCTGCCCGCGGGGGTCGGGGCACTGCGGGGGAAGGGGCGTCCTGTCCCGGGGAAGGGGTGAGCGGCTCCCCGCTCCTGCCCCTGCTGTCGCCCTCGGGGGCAAGGAGGGCTCGCGTGTTCATAGCCCGTGCTGTGCACGGTGCGAGCAGCTCCGCGGGGCGGGGGGTCAGGGCGTGCGTCGGGGGGTCACCGATAAATGCGCAGGGAAGAGCTCGGAGACCCTGTGTTGTGTGTCAGCACATGAAAGCTGGCTGTATAGGAAGACAGTATGTAGGCATTTGTTTTCATACATGCAGATCTGTAGATCTGCACCTCGAGTGCTGTGTCCAGTTCTGGGCCCCTCAATTCAGGAAGGATGTGGAGGTGCTGGGGCAGGTCCAGAGAAGGGTAGCGAAGCTGGCGAAGGGTCTGGAGCAAAAGTCCTATGAGGAGCAGCTGAGGGAGCTGGGGCTTTTTAGCCTGGAGCAGAGGAGGCTTAGGGGAGTCTTTATTGTTCTCCACAACTACCTGAAAGGAGGCTGTAGCAAGGTGAGTGTCAGTCTCTTCTCCCAGGCAGCCAGCGACTGGATGGAGAGGACACAGTCTCAAGCTGTGCCAGGGGAGGTTTAGGTTGGACACTATGAGGAATTTCTTCACTGAAGGGGTGATTGGACATTGGAATGTACTGCCCAGGGAGGTGATGGAATCACCATCTCTGGAGGTGTATAAGGAAAGACTGGACGTGGTACTTGGTGCCATGGTCTAGTTGACATGGTGGTGTTCAGTCATAGGTTGGACTCAATGATCTTGGAGGTGTTTTCCAACCTAATTGATTCTATCATCTCCATAGGGTTTGTGTGGATGTTGTTTTCAATGAGCATGAGGATTAGATAAAAACTTAGTGTAGGTGAAAACCACGTGTGTTGCTGTGTATATGGATTCGTGCACATAATACTTAAGTGTTACAGAAGAGAAAATTATTCAATGTAAAATGTGTATGCATGCTACCTCGATGTGCTCTTACAAACTGTCAACTCATGCCAAGTTAAAACTAGGGCATTTGTAGCTTCAATAACTGCACACAGTGGGGTAGACGTATTTTTGGTGATGGTGTTCTGTGGATCACCATGTGAGTTCATGAACATACCAACTCTTTCCATATCCAAAGATTCTCAGGGGGAGGTGACTCAAAGTGGAAATCTTGCTTCTGGCTACTCTGTGTGGGTCTTTGTTACAACTCCAACAACTGTCAGGAGAAAAATTGGTTAGTGTGCCCACGTGGCTGGTGCAATTGTGTTAACAGAACAGATTTATGAAGGGTCATAATAAATTAAGGATAGAACTGACACTCTCAATTTAGTGTAGCTCAGTCACATATCAATCAGACTTTAAATGTGGTACAGCATACAAGTCAAGGACCAGTTGACAAGATCATAGTTAGTAATTAGCAGCAGTTTGTTGCTTATTGAATGAAGTTTCCTTCTTCACTAGAGTGAGCAGTGTTTAAGTTACTGTTCCACCTGCTTTCCAGGGAAGGCACTGTCCGTTTCAAGGAGTTAATGTGAAGTAGGGAAAATAACTTTTTTGTCTCTACCACATTTATATTGCCTACAGTGGCACCAGGAAGATTTGACAGGTCTGTTGCTTCACCTATAGTAGATCCTGTAATAGTGTGACTCAGTTTCCCTTAGGATTGGGCTATCCTGGAGACTCTTGCCAGCAGTATCACTGGTACAGTCTCTGCTTGGCAGGTGAAGCAGACAGTGTGTGTATTTGAGAAGGTAATAAGCTACTACTGTGTTGACTTGGCCCTAAGGTTTGTATTTACCTAAGTTTGGTGCAAGTAAGGGATGTTTTCTGTCAGATAGGGAGCTTCATGTTTTCTATAGTGTAGTGAACTGCTAGAAATGTGAAAGTTTTGAAATGTGTTTGCCTCGTGCTTCTATCCAGTTTTGGTGATCTGTATGTTTTCAAATTACACTGTTACCATACATAGTTCTTTCATTTCCAGTCCTATACTTAAAGTGAGGATGTAAACTTAATCCTCACTGATTTAACACTAACTTCAATCTGCAGCTTAATTTATACGGGATAGTAACAGTAAACATTGCAGAGTTGATTTTGGAATCTTCTATAGTGGTGTAAAAATAAGTTCCTGGAAAAGTTAGAATAGTTCATGGCTAACAGACTTTCAGATTTACGTATCATACCTGTGAATTTTCTCCAGCATAGTTTATAGTAGACCATAACTGAGTTTTCATGTAAAAGGAATTATAAGTAAACAGCATACTCAGCGACAAGAAAACCGAAATTTTGCTGTTATGGTAAGAACCATGCAGTTTCACTTTCAGATTGGATATCTGATGAAGTGGAATTTGTCCCAGAGTATTTTAATAGCACCTACTTGCCCTCTTGTCAGGTTCTGTAATGCAGCTGGACAGTGACTGTTCCTTAACTGAGGAAGGAGATGAATGTAATGCACATAGTTGTCTCTGCCAGACTGCAGAGGTGATGGGTGTCAACGTGTTCAGCTTTGCTGTTGTCTCATTCTTCTCTAAAGCTGATATTCTGACCTTTTGAAACGATAAGAGGGTTCACACTGACAGCCTAAAAAATGAAGATGGCAGTGCATATTTTTACGTGCATTTCTTGTAGTTGAGGCCTTTTCTTAGTAGGGCTGCCAAGGAAGAGGGATGTAGTAACTCAGGATGCAACAAAGTGCTGTGAAGAAAGAACAATGCTGTGGCAAATCCTCTGTATTAAAGGTCTCAATTGCAAAAGTACTTCCAATACTAATAATTGGATTCATATTTTGAAGACAAAATTTGATTCTGCAGACTGTTGGGTTGGTGCCCAACGAGTGACTAATTTTAGTCAATGCATTTTTTTCCCCTCTTCTTATCTCCTGGTAACTTTTCAGCGGAGGTAAATGGTGGGCAGCCTTACTGCTGCAGACCAGATGGCTTTTTCTCTCTGTGTCAGAAGAGGGAAACAGTTGATTGTATTGGAGTGTACATAATATTGCCCTGTCTCTTGCTCCTCGTAATAGCAATCTTATTTGTGGATTACTTGGTTATGAAGTTCACACAGAGGAGCTGAGGTGGGGCTCTGATAAAGCAGATGTGACTGGAAGATTGTCCTGGTGCCGGTGGAGGCAGAGCTCTGCAGACACAGCGCAGGCAAAGCTGCGTCGTGGTGCGTCCTTTGGCACCACGAGCTGGTCTCAGGGAGGAGGATGCCTGGAATTGGCTCTGTAAAAGTGAGGATGAGCTCCCATTTTTGACAGAAATGAAAGGATGCTTAGCCAGCTCAGGGATCAGGAGCACGGGGCCAGCGGTGAACCACTGTACAATGTGTCTGCGTTGTGTGGGGGCAAACACCAACGATGAGCAGGTGGTTGGAGAAAGGAGCCAGACTGCAGAGGTGATTGGTGTCAAAGTGTTCAACTTTTACAGTACAAATACTGTTATTGCCAAATGCCATGTATTGCTAAGACATCACTGGTTCTAGGGATCTGTGTTTTAGGACAGAAGGGAAGGGGGCCTTTTATCCCATGGGCGGGGGCTGCAGCATAAGAGCGGCACTTTGTGCAGAAGTTGTTCTCTTTAGCCCCAGTACAACCTTATACCGTGGTTCACAGGCACCCTGCCCCTACATAACCAGGTGCTCTGGCTGTGTTCTGATGCGTTCCTAGATAGCTGCAGGAAGGATATGGCACACCTCTTGCCGCTTTGGTTTTCCAGTCCCAAGGCGCCATGAGCCTAACACTGCTGTGCTCTGGATGTTTGAGGTAAAAAGTCAGCAGAACCGTGTGAGATCACAGCATTTGGGAGAAGGCTCCAGATTAGTTTTGTGGCTCCTATATAGTACCCAAACCGAATACTTTACAGTGCTGCATACCTTTAAAATTGTATGTTACCATGGTATCAGCGGATTGTCCCTTATGAGAACAGTGTTTCAAAAAGAGGGCTTTGTTATTGTGGTTATTGTCTGCACAAGTCCTGCAGAAGGGTTTACGTGGCTGAAAAATTTACTTCCATCCAGTCGTTAAATCAGGGTTTGGAAATACACATATGTTAGTTTATTAGAGGGCTCATAATGTGAGGGAAATACTGACTCATGCTTGAAGCAAAAAGTTATATTCATTTAAATTATTCATTTATTTACCTCTTCAACAAACACAAAGTTTCAGGGAAGCTTTAAAAGCTCCCCTAAGCCTCTTTTCCCTCTGATGTGTGCTTTTTATTTTCTAAGTTTTCCTGAATAAGCTATCCTAATAGTGCCCAATCATTTGAGATACTTCCTCTTTTGAAACAGCTTGTGCTGTGCTTGTGTAGATGAATGATCTCTTGGAGGGTTAATGACTCAGTCTATAGTAAAGACTTACGTTTTTCCCTTCTTCTCCATGAGTTTCCTCTGTCACACCATTTTTCGTGCTGTCAGTGTAGTTTAATTACATAGGGTTTTGAGGTAGTCATGCAACCAGTGCTAAAATAACTGCTCACCTGTGCAAATTTAGACAAAGGAGCGTAATAGTCTGGAGAGGAAAGCCTTTACATTATGTAACTGCTTATCTGGATCCTAGAATTTTCTGTATTGATTTAGATACAGATTTGTCCCCACACATTAGTAAGATCAGTAGCTATGGAACATCCCTGTGGTTACTTGTAACATTTATTATCAAAATTATAATAATTGTTACAAGATCCTTATTAAAAAATATGAAAACATTTTCAATAATGTAATATGTTTGTCTGTGATCCTGTTTAGATTTTAAGGTCAGCAGTTGAGAAGCCGTATTTAAACTCCTTTGCTTCATGTTAGTATTGAAAATATACATCAGGGCATCTGCAACTGCCCATATTGAATTGTGGTTGAACTCCTCCTCTGTGGTTCAGTTATGGTGTTTCCAAATGAACAGCAATAGGTACTTGTTTTTAAACTTAAACCTGACTTTAATCTTTTAAGGTAACAGCTTTTGTGCTTTTCTCCCATGCCTCAAAGCCTATGGCCACATCAGAAATACTTTTGGAGGGCAAAATATCAGAGATCCTTTTAAAGTCTGTTCATAAGGCTTCTAGAGCAGTTAGGTTTTTTTAAGTTCTCTTCATTGCAATGTTCTGAACGTCCTCCCCTGTGCTGGGAGAAGGAGGCTGGGGCTGGAGGAAGGATTCCTGGTGACTGTGTGTGCTCGGAGGGAGCGGCGGTTCAGGACTGGAGGAGCTGTCCACCCGCAGGAACCCACGCTGGCTGCTGCTGAAGCCCATTGGTTTCTAACAAGCCAAGTGTGAAAACATGAGGACCCTTATCACACTAGGCTTGGCAAAGCTGGGGTTATTTTAATGTTTTTTTCCCCCCCCCCCCCCCAATTTGGTGTTACGTGGACTTCACGAAAATCACTTCTTGCGAGTGTTATAAAACACATAAATACACTTGTTCCTGACTCTTACTTACTGATGAGCTTCCTGTTATCATACTATTTAATATCTCATAATCTAGCACAGTTATTTTTATTGCACCACATCTGTGGTGCACATATTTTACAGAATCATTGGGGGGTTTATAATGGCCAGGAAAGGCCATTATAATCATCTTAGATTCTTCATTAAGCATGCTACGATACTTGTTTGGAATTTCTGTGCACCACTTCCACGCTTCCTTTTTAGCTATAGTCTTCTCTTTAAAAATATATGTGAAATTGGTGTTTAGGATTTTGAATTATAGGGAGCTCAACATGCCCTTTCTTGGTATAGTTACCCAAAATCTGTTAAACTTTGCATTCATTGCTAACCTGAACTTATCCAGTGTGATTTTTTTAAAAAATAGGTCTAGTTGTGCCTTTCCTGTAGGGTGTAGAGCTGCTTACCCGTCTGAATTATCTTCTTTGTGGATACTTCTGATCAGTGACAATCTTGACCTTCTTTGGGAAGAACAAGATTGGAGCATCTTAACTTTCTTGCAATAAGGCAAGTTTTTAGATCTTGAATTTTTTTTCTCCGATCTCTTCTGAATCCTTTCCTAATTTTTCAGACTTAGTCAAGTGTGAATACTGTATTCAGGTAATTAATTTTCTAACAACATATACCAAGCAATACTCAGTAGGGTACTGAGACGAGACTAAGCCAATTGTACAGTTCACACTGGAATAGTGTGCCAGTGTAGCCTACTGAAAACAGGCCTTCTAATTCCTGAGCCACTGCTGTGCTGAGCTGGCTGTACTTCCTCCCTAGGTTGAGGGGTTTTTTTTACTCTCAGTGTTAATAAAGGCACCTCCGAGATCCTTTGAACCAGGAGGAGCTGGAAGTAGATTTTGGTTGTAATACCCTAAATGATTCATAGGCCTGATTTCTTCCTTTCCACCCATTTGTTTTTTGAAGTGTTTCTGGAAATGAAATCTGTGTCATTGTCATTATAGATATTTACATTCAAGTGTGTGTGTGTGTATTCTAATTTAATCTTTGTTTATAATTAAAATGCAGGTTAAAAAGACTGCCTGTGATTATATATTTGTTATTCAGAACAGGAGTATACATGACTATTGGCATTTAATGTGAGACTGAGATATTATAAATGTAATCATTATTTAAACTAAAATATGGGATAGTTTTAATAAACAATAAAACTTAGTAAGCTTAATAAATCTGTCTTGCATCACATCACAACTTTTATACTTCCTGAAGTGCTTCTATCTGTATTAAACATTGATTGTTTTTTATTGTAGCACAGTATTGCTTAGATCATCATCCTACTTTGCTGGTTTTGTGGCCCTGGTAGTATGTACAGTACTGCCAAACTAAATGGAAAAAGTAGGGAGATGTACTGTATTCCTAGAAGTTTGGTGTTGTTGCAGATACCCCCTAAAATCAGTGTAGAAGAACTTGACAAGAAAAGCCATGTTGTATCATATTATTGCCTTTCTGGTAAAATTAAGCTTCTGGACATCTCCATTGTCATTTTGATGTCCTAAAGCTTTAAGCTACAAAACTGTTGGTGTTAATTTTCTGTGCCTTCTTACATTAAAATAGTTTAGTTTAACTTTTGAACTTCCATCGATCAGGAATTTCTTTTTTGGACACTTGTATTCCTAAATAGATATGCCCTGGTTACATTACTTTAATTGCAGGTTAAGTGAAAACAGATGAGCAGCCCTGTTCTAGGATGTCTGTTGAAGATTAAAGGTCGTGTGTGGAAAACTCCTTGGCAACTAAAGCTGTTTTGGAGTGGTAATCTTATAAAGCTCTAAGGTGGCACATAACCTTCTGTGTTCATCACCTCTTTACATGTTGTTTCTGATGCCAGTGCTCTCATGCCCTGCTCTGCTGGCCCATCATCAGCCTCAGAGGTGAAGCATCAGGGTTAGCAAAGCATCTCAGGCACTTCAGCTGTGAGATTGACACCACCCCCAAATAAAGCTTTGCTGCCTGTTGCTGAGGTTTTTCTTTTGCATTGTTGACATATTCACACTAGACTGAATTCATTGAACTTGATTCACATGAGGAAGATAGTGAGAAAAAGAGGAAAATGACTGTATGTTTGGTCTTACAAATGAAGTGGCTGAGATCTTTCAGAGCAGTGATCTGTTCTGGAAAGGCAGCATCTCCATTTGACAGTCCTGATGACCCTGCTCCTGCCTCTCCATCCTCAATGACATGTACTTTTCCCGTGTTCTTAAACTGCATATACTGCATGTACTTACTTATCTCTGCACACATTTCCCACCATCCCCTATATAAATTTGGGGGACACAGTAGTTCTTTATTGTTCTTACTGTTACAGTTCAGGGCTGTTTATTCTTGGTTGATAGCAGAGGACCCATGTGCAAGCATGGTGTACGGTATTGGATTTCTAGCATAAAATTTAAAAAAAATCTTGTGATACCTTTAACATACAGCTTAGTTTCAAGACCTGAGTTCACTGTGAATCAGATCATCATAGAAGCATGTTCCTATACCTGTGGCTGATAGGTCCCCAGCCCAACAAAGCTGATACATCAGAAAAGAAATGTGCAAGAACAACAGTATAGCCCAGGTGTGTCATCTTGGTTTTGACGTGTAACTCCATATGTGTTAGCTGTAGATTTGAACAGCTTGGGAGATACTGGGGTGGAGGCCCTCTAAACCACCAGGGAGTCAAAACTAGTTCCCTTTCATATCTTAAACTCTTTTTTTAATCTTTTGGGGAAAAAAAATAGTAACTTTCTTTTTTCAACTGAAGTTTGGTTTGAGGTTTTTTGGTAGCACACGGCATAATAAAATAGCAAACAAAATACTATGATGAAGGAATAAGGAATGTAGGGAGGTTTTTTGCTGTTGCTGCTCCTGTATTCTCTTCAACAGTCCAGCCCAACCCAAAATGCTTGGTTCCCTGGAAAGGGACAATGTTTCTTCTTTTGGCTCTCTGATATTCCCTGGAAGGGATCCTCTAAGAGGCAAATATCTCTGGCACTAGTGGGGTTAGGAGCTAGATAAAGGGCAACCACAAGAAAAGGAATTTCTGGACCTTTGAAGTCAGAAAGTTGTTGGAACAGCAAACAGAAGCTGAAAGAGGGAGTGGAGAAAGTGAGAGGAAAAAACGTTTGCCATACTGGACCATAACTGGAAAGATAAAGTTGACTTGAGGGAAAAGCATGAATCTGCATTGTCATGCAGAAATATCTTTCCCCTCTGCTAATGCAGCTGCTTCAAACATCTCATTCTTAGAGAGAGATTTGAAAATTCCAGGGCTTGAATGGCCAGTGTTGTCAGGCCCAGTTTTGTTTTTCCTGGCCCAGGAGCATTGCAGAGGTCCTAGAGATGCAGTGGAAGGGGAATAGTGAAATTCTGATGTATTTATTGCACCATTTGAACAGTTTGAGCAAACTAACGGTCCTGTCTGCATTTGAGATCTGAATCTGTTGCTTTTCTTAATAAAGTGGTACCACCAGGGGGCAACTAACTAGCCATCTTCTTCCTTCTGAGCATATACTACTCCTTTTGGGGAAATTTTGGCCATTGAAGAATTTTGAATTGGTAGAAATCATTAAAAAAGTGTTCAGTAGTTTCCTTGTCAGCTGTAAAATATATTTGCAACTGCAGCGGACAAGCAGCCAAATGGAGGTATGTAGTGTGGACATAAAGCTTTTTCAGAATTTGCTGTGTTAAATATAAGTGCTTAACATCTCAAGTGTTTTTTTCTTGATGTAAAACTAAAGGAAAAAACAAAACATGAATATGCTTTCAAGATTTAGTGATAATAAACATGTAATACTGTACTTAGCGCCTTGGAAGGCGCACTGGGTTCACTTATTCAACTGTGAAAGATTTAATAAATTCCACTTTCTGCCTAAGAATTAATTAAGAATGGGTAGACTCTGCGTAGGTTGTATGGCTTGAAACAGCTTATGATTTATGTTGACTTCTTGATATATTGCAGGTTCTTCAGCAAAAGCACTTGTGAGCTTGAAAGGTAAGAAATTAATGTGTTATTTACTTGTACCCAGTCTGACTTTCAGGTGTACTTAGTTTCTGGCTTCACAAAGTTCGAGAAAATACCACTGAAGAAAGTTTTTTGTTGAAATACGATTTGGTTTATTGTAGGTATTTGTTAGTTCTCTAGATTAATACTCTGTGGCAGTTGAAACTACATATGTTGTGGTGTATTTAGACACTGCTCTTCTGGATGAAATTCCTGAAATGTGTTTTTTTCTTTTTAAGTACTGCCAAGGTGTCAGGTTTGATGAGAAGATTGGGATAATCTTTCCTCTCTTGAGGACAAGATGCGAGAAGGATTCTTAGCAAGACCTGTGTATGTGACAGAATTTACATTAGAAAGGCATTTCACAATTTCATTGTATTCTCTGTCAGCAGGTTGTGGGCTAAATCAAAAATCTACTGCTGCTTATATTTTTTTCTTTGAAATTGTCTTCAGGAGCATTCATACAAATTTTGAATACTTTTAGTTTGCCCAATAATAGAAGCTTCTTTATGTATTACAAGGCCTCTGTTACATAAGGAAGAAGGCATGATCTGTTGAATATGTTGTAATATAGGTTTGTTGTAATAAAATTTGTTTTACTTGTTGACTTGCACCCACTTCATACATTTCTAGAACCAGAAGGTGGCTAAGCCTTGTAGAGCTGTACCTTCTGCGGGTTTGTTACAGCCACAGTTCAGCTGTCTAAATGTGTGTCAACCTGACAGTGGAAACAACTGATTCCAGCAAAGGAGGTTTCAAGAAACCTAAACACAGACACAAGTAAAAAATGTTTTGTTCATGTTTCTCCTTGTACTGAAAACCTCCTTCAATTTTTTTAATTATTGTTCAGAACAGTTTAATGAAAATATTGAAATCTAAAATCCATTTGTAATTGAATTCAAAGAAGATGTTGCAAGTAAAAAAAAGCATTTTATTAGTTGATGTTATACGAGCTTTTGGATAGTGATTATGTTGAAAGATACACATACCTATACATATATTAATGACATACTTTCTTCACAACAGAGGGAAGCTTATCAAGTTCGTGGAATGAAAAGTACAATTCTCTGCAGAAAACGCACATTTGGAAAAGCAAGAATGCTGGTTCTGCAGTGGAAATGGTAAGAAGTAAAAAAAAAGCAGATTCAGAATTAGTAAAATACCATAGAATGAATGAAATTTAAGGATCACAAAATTTGGCTGGGATTTATAGTTTCATGATGTCCAAGTGTTAAACTATGTCCTTCACAAGCACTCTGCACAGTTTGAATATGAGGGACAAACGTATTTTATAAATGAATAATTGAACAAGTTAAATTGCTGACCTTGTTCAAGATAGCTCGTAATAATTTTTTCTGTGTTTTTTGTAAAGCAAGTGCTGTGTGAAGTATTTGTACTGTATCTACCACCCTGAGCTTAGGAATCACCAATTCTGATCAACTATTTTTGCATCTCAGTAAATATCTCACTTCTAATTACGGCTCAGAACTGACACATAAAGGAAAGGAAGGGGAAACATCATAATGCACTTCCATCATTGTGCCTTCTGGGGAGTAGATTTTAATAAAATTAGAGGAATGTCAGTGAGGTGTGTGGCGTTCTGAGAAGTCTTACATTAAAGAACAGCCTTGGGGTGGGGATATGAAATGAGCCTGCAGCCTCCAAGGACATATCTGGTGTTTGGGTTGACAGTTTCCCTCTCTCTTCTTGAAATATTTTGAAATATTCTTTCCCTGTTGTATCACACAATCAAGCTTTTCTTTACTGTTCTCAACCTCCTCTACCTTAGAAAATTATGGGATTTTGGTTTGGTTTTGCCACCAGCTTTATTGCACCTGGTTTGTCTACATGTGTAACACTGCGTGCTTTCATTTTTACACTCTGGAGAGTATATGAAATACCATCTCAGTTGCCAAGCAGACTGTTCTCCCATACTCCTGGTGCCACCTTCTACTACAGTATTTGAGACCCACTTGCCAACTATCACCTGGTTTTTATTAAAATTATTTTTTTAACAGTTTGTTTATTTAAAGGGAAACATTATATTTGAAAACTGTCATGCTTGCCTGCTCTGCACATAATCAAAATATCTGAGTAGCATCTAGTAGTGCATTAAGTGGTGTGACTAACATCTATCATATGTAGTTTGTTCTGCAGTCTTCTCCCTGGTATGTATTTTGGTGGGATTCACACAGATACATATATGCACACATGTTGCTATGTGTTTGAGCTAGAGAACATAAGGTCTACAAAATGCAGTTCCAGACAGAGATCAGAACTTTGTGATGGCCCTTAGTTCCTGCAGTTCGTGTCAGTTTTCAGCTGTTTCCCAGGAATGCCCATCTTCTCAGAGAAACAAGCCTTACCACACGTGCTAAAGAACCAAAGTCACTAGCCATAGCATAAAAGCTTGTATAAAAGCTTTGTCAGTCTTCAGGTGTGTAGGTATTAAAAATATGGAGTCAAACTCTGAATGTAGTTCAGTATTCTGCAGAAAGCTGGGGAAAGATCTGAGTAGAGTCTGATGTGATAGCAATGGCCCACATTGCTGAGATGTGATGAAGTAGTTTGAGTTCCCTGAACGCTGAAAGTTTTGCAGACATGTTGTACTGTTGGTTGAAAAATCTTTCCAAAAATGCCTGATCTTTTTGTGGATGATGCCTCTTTGCCAGGCTTGTTACTTTGCTCTTGTGTGAGACACAGACAGTCGAGAATGATGAAACACTCTTACCATTTTGGATAGTTTATTGGAATAGAATTTGGCAATTCCTGTTGAGGGTTGTAAAACGATTTACTTGATCTGGATCATAATGATTTGGTTACAAACTTACTAAATATCTTTCTTAAGTGTAAGTGCTTAAGAGTGAAGTTTTATTTCACTTTGTTGATTTATTTTGTTTCTGACTCCTGTGAGGAACTTATATTTGTTATCAGTATTCTTCACCTTCTTGGTGTTACGGTTTTCATACCCCGTATCAATTTGTAGCACTTTCACCCTCTGTATTGAAAGAAGTCAAATCTGCATTTGTTCTGCCTTTACTTTTCACCTTTTTAAGTAGTTTGAAGTGCAAGGAATGCCACAGAGTGCAGTTTTGGGATTCTGTAAAAGAGATCCATTTCAGTGGTGGCTGTCTCCTGGAAGGAAAAGCTACTTCCCCTCAGCACTAACAGCTGAGGGGAGCACTAACAGGTTACTCTTTTGTCCTCACTGAAGGCACAAGTTTTTTTGTCATAGGGTACAATGTTGAGGAATAACTAAACATATTTTTTATGGCACATTTACAATATGGTTTCTTGTTTTCACTCAGCCTTCTAATTCTCTTTGAGTTGTAACATCTTAGCACATGAGTTAATTTCAGTTAGCAAAATTTAAATTCTAAATTCTTCTCTTTTCTGATATTTTCACATAACTTATTCAAGCTTTAGTTTCTTCAGACTTCAGCTTCTTAACATTTTGCAGTGTAGGGACCTTCAATGAATTAAAAATACAAGAAACCCACAGCAATTTATTAGGCTCATTAGAAATCCTTGCAAAAAGTTATATGCAGCTAGTGTTTTTACTGAGAACATATAAACCAAATCCACTGTTTGAATAAACCGTGGTTTTGACCTGAAATTTAGAACAAACAGATGTACTTATAACCAAAGCAATCTTGTATACACAAGTGTTTAGACACCTAACTCTCATGGAAACAAGTGGGAGTTAAGTTCTAAATACTTCTGTGAAACTGGGCCAGCAGTATAGTAATGGGTTATAGTTAGCATTGGAAACCTTGGAGTCTTGAACTCCTTCTCTCAATCCTGAGATCTCAAACTGCTGGGAGGCACTATTTGTTGTGTACCATGTGCCTTAAAACCAATAGGTGGCAAGAGAAAAGGCATTTTGTCTCCCTCACTGTGAATTCTGTGCATGAACAGAGAAATCAGGTTTTTTCCCTTGTAATTCATTCTCAATTTTGATACATACAGCCCTTCAGAAATTCAAAACGGAGTCGACTCTTCTGCGAAGAAGATGACAGACAAATAAACACAAGGTCACCCAAAAGAAATCAGAAGGTTGCGATGGTTCCACAGGTACCTACATGTATGGAGATATTTTTACCGAAAAGGGGAACAAGCCTATCTGTGTTAGTTGAAAATTAGAATAGATTTGCTTTTTAAGTTACCTTTTTGGCTTATAAATGTTCTTGTGAGGAGAGCTATTGCTGGGAGTAAGCCGCAATTCAAAAGAGATGAATATTTTTCTTCCTTATAACTGGTTTCCTCTGTTTGTTTATGGGAGTACCTGTTCTTTGTGATCCTGGATATGAACATGCAGGACTAGAAAGGATTCCAGGATCCAGACTAATTGCCCATCATGGTCCTGCAAACAATCGTATCCTAAATTTACTCAGCTTCAGTTAAAAACTGACTATGTGTTTTGCACTGACTACATCATTTAGAAGGCTGCTATAGGACTTAATGCATCCCAGCAGTTAGGAACTTGCTCTAGATTTGTGGCTTAAGTGTATTTATGGCCATCTGTACCACTATACCTTCTGGATCCCGTAATGGTAACGTACTCCAGTTCAAACAGTTTGTTTTACTACTTCTCCACTTGATTGTCTACTCCTTGATATAGCATGAAAGAACAGCTGTTAATATCTTTCAACCTTTATTCACTATGTTAGACTGGGTAACATCTCTTAGTCTCAATTAATTGGCTCTGTAATACCTTTGTCATCCAAATCACTTCTCTATACCATCACCTTATGAGCCTGAATTTACCTCACTGAAAAAGCACTGTTTGAACACTGGTCTTATTTGCCTTCTGGACTGTGTGTGCAGTGTCGAATGGGGAAGACTTAGCACTCGCCATTTTGCTGGGTCCATTTGGCCATGGAGGAGGACCACGACATTTCTCTTCATTACCATGACTTTCTAAGTGTAGGAGGACTTGGATAATGTTCTAAACCCAGTTGGTTTGTGCTAAAATGTCTGGTTCAGGAGATCCAATGATTGCTGGATAAATATTTGCAAGGGACTGCAGCTGCCATAGTTTGCAGATCTTGCTGTCCCACTAGGCTTTGTTTCCTGGAGTTCCAGCGGGAGAAAGGGGACCTGTATCTATTGTAGCATATGCTTTATCCTATCATTGCTGCTACTAAAGGCCAAAATACTTTTGAGATTTTGGGAAAGAATAACAACTGATGTTGGCATGGGGACCCAGTTAAACTAATAGTCTCAAAAAGCTGGTTTTTTTTGCAAATAAGTTTTTCTTTCTGTCAGTTAAGACAACCATTGCTGGAACAAAATTACAGAATTATTTTTCTATTGTCTTGTTTAAACACAGGCCTATGTATTATGCATGCAATCTAAGACAGTGTCTTTTCTGCAGTCTGTGAAATAGCTTCCAAATGTAGTTCGAACTGGATTTCTTATGTCCGTGCTAGTTTCTCTTGCAGTTTTTTAAAAAGCAGACATTCCACTCAAAGCTTTGGCTGTATTATATTCCTGTGCTAGCTTCATCCTCGGCTTAAGAAGAGTGAGCAAGAGTAGAAGCCCCAGTGCAAATGAGGCAGTTGCTGTTGCTGGCATCTGAGCAACATCATGTATGCTCACCTGAGACAGTGTTCAGTGGTGCCTGAAGGTTTGGAAGTCTGTAGGTATTTTAGTGCCATGCTATTGTTACCAATAATGTAGTGTAGTTTTAAGTGCTGGAAAACGTTTCTGTTAAAAGAGCCTTGTATAGAGATCATCAGTTGTATTGATCCTGCTGAAGTTTAATTGCTGTCTGCTCTGTTTAATTGCATTGCTGATATAACGCAGTAAGGGTTGTTATAGATCTGCAACAGAAAAATTGGCATGAAACAATATGTGCTACTAAAATGTAGCAATTATTAATGTGCAAAATTTTATCAAGAAAATCTGGCTTGATTATTTGAATACTGAAAAATATTAGACTGTGTTTAACCATTTCCTTTTTTTTTTTCCTACCTAGAAGTTTAGTACAACAATGTCAACACCAGAAAAGAAAGTATCACAGAAGATTGGTTTACGGCTTCGCAACCTGCTCAAACTTCCCAAAGCTCACAAGTGGTGCATATATGAATGGTTCTATTCAAATATAGATAAGTACGTCTGCTTTATATAATTCTCTCTTATTAGTATAGAAAAAAGTCATTTTCTGAAATTGAGCTGCATAGTTCCATATATTGGTTAAATACTACAAAGTTTATTCTAAATTATTAGTTACTGAAAATTATTTCATTGTTTTGGTGTTGGGTTTTTTTAATCTTTTTTATCATGAACAATGTATGTGGGTAGTTCTTTGGAACTACCGACTTTGGGAAGTTGTCTGTGGAAAGTCTTCCTTCATGGATATGATTTTCTTTTTTGTCACATCTGCCTCTACCTGATACAAGATTTTATTCATAATGTTTTTAGCATCTGAAGCACGAAGTTATCAGAACACTTAGACTTCTTTGAACCATTGGATCAGTGTTATACAGGGGAGATAGGAAGCTGTCTGCTTTTTCATAAGGTGCTGTTTCCCTAAAAGGGGTAAATGTTGATATTGGATATTTCTTCCCCGTCATCCTGTTTTTACTGTGATCACTAACAGATCTCCAGGCTGTGACTATACAGCTTTTATCTAGATATCAGTATCCTTCTTGGATCTCTTAATGTATTTCCTAGACTGTTTCTACAATTTGTGCGTCAGAATCTGTGGCATTTTTAACCTTAACGGCTGTAGCACAGTGGTGTAAATTGTTTAAAAGAACCATTTTAATTTATCATAGTCATGAAAAACTAAAAATTCTGAAATGTAAGAATCATTATTGAATGGAATCTTAAAATTTACACTGATTGACTAGTGGATGAAAAACTAGTAATTAATATTCTAAAGAATGGCTGTGGACTTAACAAGCATTATTTTCCAGAATGTACAAACAAAATAATGACTGTTTTTCCTTCCTATTTTAATCACAATTGCTGTAGCTGTTTTCCTTAACTGGGAAGGCAGTCATAGCAACAGAAAAACGTTTTGGCATGTATTCATCAGAAGTGGAAAAATTACATGTCCATTTTAGTTAAATTCATCCTCTGTAGAGTTTAATTCCTTTGAAAGAAGTAGTCTTTGCATGCCGTTTTCCCTCCTTATTTGAAAAAAATAAAAACCCAAACCTTACTTATTTCTAGTAGTAATTTTAATATGTGACATTTTTAATTATGATTTTTACGATGGTCCAAGAACTTTTAGTTTATTCTTAAATATTTGTCTGTGAAACTTCAGGCCTGTCAGTAGACTAGAATTTGAGTTTAGCAGGTAATTCTGAAAACCTCTTTGAGAGTTATCAATGTGTGCTTGTGTGGTGGGTTGACCTTGGCTGGATGCCAGGTGCTCATCAAAGCTGCTCTGTCACTCCCCTCCTCAGGTGGACAGGGGAGAGAAGATGTAACAGGAAGGTCATAGGTTGAGGACAGGGAGAGATTGCTCACCAGTTACTGTCATGTAAAAAATGGACTCGACTTGGGGAAATTAGTTTATTACCAATAAAATCAGAGTCAGATAATGAGAAATAAAAACAAATCTTAAAACAGTTCACCCCCATTCCTCCCTTCTTCTTGAGCTCTGTACCCAGTTCTCTACCTCCTATCCCCCAGAAGCACAGGGGAACAGGGAATGGGGGTTGTGGTCAGTTGATCACATGCTATCTCTGCTGCTCCTTCCTGCTCAGAGGGAGGAATCTTCACACTCTTCTCCTGTTCCAGTGTGGCATCCCTCACATGGTTCACAGTTCTTCATAAACTTCTTCAACGTGAGTCCTTCCCACGAGCTGCAGTTTTTCACAAACTACTCCAGTGTAGGCCCCTTCTGTGAGGTGCACTTCTTCAGTAATGGACTGCTCCACTGTGGGTCCCCCATGGGGTCACAAGTCCTACCTCAAAACCTGCTCCAGTGTGGGCTCCTCTCCATGGGTCCACAGGTTATACCAGGAGCCTGCTCTAGTGTGGGCTTCCCAGGGGTTCACAACCTCCTTAGGGGATCCACCTGCTCTGATGTGGGGCCCTCCAGGGGTTGCAGGTGGCTCCATGGTGGACCTCCATGGGCTGCAGGGCCACAGCTGCCTCACCATGATCTTCTCTGCTCCAGCACCTGGAGCACCACCTTCACTGACATTGGCTTGGTGTCTGCAGAGCTGTTTCTCTCAGATATTCTTACTCCTCTGTTCCACTGCAATTGTTCAGGGTTTTTTTCCCCTTCCTAACTGTTATCCCAGAGGTTCTGCCACCATCATGGATTGGTTCAGCCTTGGCCAGCAGTGGGTCCATCTGTGAGCCAACTGGCATTGGTTCTGTTGGATATAGGAGAAGCTTCTGGCAGCTTCTGGCAGACACCACCCCTGCAGCGTCCCTCTACCAAAACCTTGCCACACAAACCAAATACAGCTTGTAGTACTCGTAAGATACGACCATGTTAAGATATTATAATGTTGTTTACTAAGAGACTTCATATCTTTGGAAGAAAAACTTTGATATATGTTGTTTTGAGTGATATGATCCAGACTTAATGAAAAACTTTAAACCATAGAGCTGTCAGCTGACAAAATATGGCTCACTGTACAAGTCTCAGAATATTTTAATCGAATTGTCTAATCCAAAATTGAAATAATCAATTTAAGTGCCATGTCTACTGTAAGTTTTTAAAATATAATATCTCTACATCTATCATCAGTGGGTATTAGATTGTTCAAGCTGTTTCAGTAGGATTCTCTCTATACTGCTGCAAAGGACTGTTTTCTGTAAAGTTCCATTGACTTCAGACACACAGAGACTTCTTAGGACATGCTTAGTACTGCAGTGAGATCATAGGCCCTTGGAAGCAGACACACCTGCACCTTGCTTACACCACATTTTCCAGAGCTTCCAATCTTGTGGATGCTGTGGGTTTGCCTCCTTAGGGGCAAGTGATAGTAAAAACAATCAAATAAGATTATCTTTCTCAAAGAAGAAAAAACTCAAACAAAACAGTTGTTTTTATACAGATATCTTATAGTAGCAACAGTAAATATGGATCAAATGAAACCCTTGTATATGCTTCCTTGTCTGTTTCCTGAGCCTCATTGATCATTCTTTGTGATTTCCTTTTTACTTCATGCCACAGCTGCAGATCCTTCTGTTGCAAAACTATTCTCTTCCATTCTTGCCCAAGTCTCCTTATCTCCATGAACTTTTCCTCTCTCTTGCCGCCCCAGACACTCACTTGAAAGCAGTGTTGCTTCCAAGATCCTCTTTGTTCTGTGCTTGGGAATATTCCCCTCCAAACCCCTACACCCAGCAGAGTGGAGAAAAGTGGCTTTATCTAGGATTCAGTTATTCTTTTGTTCTCTCCGGGTGAGATCTGCTTCAGTTGCACGTGGTCTTTAATGATTAACCTTCTATTAGATGGGCATATCTGTTGCTGCTCCCTTGTCTCTTGAGCCTAAGAAGGATGTGGTACTACAAAGTAAAAGGCAGTCATAAAACAGAGATACAGGCAGGTCATAGCATCAAAGAGAAATTTGTAAGTTGTGTAGGTATGTTCTCTGAACTGTCACTTCTCTAATACTGATCCTCTGCTTCATCATGGAGTCATGGTATGATACAATAAAAGTCTCACCTGTACAGCTCCAGAGAATGACGAGTTGGTTCAATTTCCTGTATTTTGGAACCCTCTGTTGAGAATCTGGGTTACGATTGAATGAATTGATGAATAAAGGTACAGGCTTTCTCAGTGTCACATTGTTCTTCCCTTTATTCTCAGTACCTCACTATATCTTTATGGTTTCCTTCAGTGTGTTGCAGTATCCTCGTCACACTGCATTGACTTTGCTGAAGTTTCCTTTGGTGCCTTTATGGATGTTACAAAGCAGGAGGAATACATATGTTTCCTTTTAGTAACGAGATAGGAGCATTTTTAAACATCGGTGATAATGCTCAAAGAGACCAATTGTCCTGGAAACTTTCTGGTTTTGTTTTCAGTTGAATTTATTTAAGGTTAAAATTGTTCTTCGAATAGGAGTGTCTTGTGTATGGAACTAATTTATACTATTTGTTTTCAGTGTATTTCTTATGATGGATGATTTTTGGAATCTTGTGACGAACGTTTACTAAGTGCAGTTAAGATAGGACCAATTATGTTTCAACAGGCCACTATTTGAAGGAGATAATGACTTCTGTATATGCCTGAAAGAATCTTTTCCAACTTTGAAAACCAGAAAATTGACAAGAGTAGAATGGGGGAAAATCAGACGATTAATGGGAAAACCACGGAGGTAACTTTTTCTTTCTTTCTTTTCAAATTACTACATGTAGTTTTGATGTTACTGGAATTGTTCCTTTTAAAGTAATTTTGCATTCAAGTAGTAAAACAAAAAAATAGCCTAAGAGTAGTAAAACATACTCATTTTATTGAAATGTTTTCTGAGCACCCCCCTCTCCCCTGCCCCATTCCTTATAGGCACATGTGCAGTCCATGAAGTTCTCAGGACCTGAGAAATGTTCTCTTCACACTCTAGATAACTGAGTGCCCAAGCTAGGATGTTTTGAAGTTGTTATTGTATCTTCTATGCTGCAGTGCTTCCAGGCATGGAAGACCAGCCAATTTTTCACTAAGGTTTTATTCTGCCTATAACTAGCTCTTCGTGGGGAAAACAACTGCACGTTTTCATCTCAATGATTTTATTATTATTTTTAAACTGTTTTGTAGATCCTCAGCTTTTCCTGGCTTGTCTAGCAAAACAGAGAGAGGGTAAAGTCACACATAAAATATTGTACATTGTAGAGAAGAAGCTAGAATTGACTGAAGGGCATAGTTTTTTCTATAGTTTAGAATTTTTAATTCTGAAACCTGCTGATTCAGGTCAGCCTTTTCACAGAATCTATGCAATTTAGCCTAGAGAAGAGAAGGCTAAGGGAGGATCTCATCTTTGTGAGTGAATGTCTGAAGGGAAAGCATAGAGAAGACAGGGCCAGGCTATTTTCAGCATTATCTGGAGACAGCACAAGAGGCAATGGGCACAAGTGAGGTGGTAGGATCTCCGTCCTTAGAGGTACTCCAAGGCTTTCTAGATATGATCCTGGGAAGCCTCCTGTAAGGGATTCTGGTGGAGGGATTGGAGCAGGTGACCTCCAGAGGTCCTTCCAAACTCAATCATCCCTGTTATTGTGTAAGGTCAGGAGAAAAATGTCTAAGTAGTGTTTCATAAATAAACCAGCTTTTTATTTGCAAACACTAAAGCACTGAATCCATTTCATAGAGCATTGTACTGAATCAGATTATATTTTGCCTGATGAAGACCATTTCATCATCTGTACCTATAAACACCTTGACATAAGTAAAAATTGTCAGTCACAGGAAGGCAGCAGAGCCAAAAAACAGCTCCTCTCGGAAAGATGTTCATGTCATTTGAGCTTAACTGAGATAGCTTTTCATTCTTCTATTGTCATTCTTCCCTCTGAGAGGGAAGTTGTGTATTTAGAGGTTAAATCATCGCTTACTCATTTGAGTAATTTTTAAGTAATTTTCTTTTGCCAAAAGTGGGTACCTCTGTAATAGATCAGCTCACCTCATTCAGCAGTCTGTTGGATCATTGATAAAACTTCATAGAATCTTAGAATGGTTTGGGTTGGAAGGGACCTTAAAGATCGTGTAGTTCCAACAAGGGTTGGGGGCAGGAAGGATCATGGGAAGGGACACCTTCCACTAGATCAGATTGCTCAATGCCCCATCTGACATGATTAGGTTGAAAACTTCCTTCTGGTTTTGAGTTTGTTTTGTTGTGGGGTTTTTTTGGTGGGGTTTTTTTGGTTGTGGTTTTTTTTTTCCTTTTTTTTTTTTTTTTTGCTGTGGGGCAGAGTGTTTTTTGTTTTGATTTGGTTGGGGTTTTTTTGCTTAGATGTCATACAGTTAGTTCTTTAAAAAGAGAGACTCAAGATGAAGGAACCACAGATCTAAATGGGCAGGAAGGTGTTTTGTCTGAATTCTGAAATAGGAGTATTTGACTGGATAAAGAGTTTGATTGTTTGTTAACCAAAACTTCATGACTTCTTGCTTTTTAGCAACATAAAGTAAGCATTCCTGTTTGCTTTTTATTTCTTTACTAATTGAAAAAAAACCTTACTGGGAGTCATTTTTAAGATGTCGTGACTGGTCTTTGGCCTTAGTTTTGAAAGATTTGAATTATTCTAAATCATTTGAATCCTTTTTCAAGACAATTTTCATCTACCTCTAGAGCAAAGATTTTTTTCCATTATTGTGACGTTAGAAATTTCTTCTGTCTGTCCTCATCATATGGAGGTAAGGTAAATGCCATGGCAATACTGATATCTCCCCATGAGGGATAAAAAAAATTAAGACATTTTGCATCCACGGTGTTGATGGCAGAGGAGAATAGTGTCTCTGTGATAGCTGTCCACATGGTCGTCCTCTTTTTTTTTTAAATTTTGTTTTAAATATATTGTAATATTTTCTTTTGTCTGCTACTACTTTAAATGTCCTATCACACATCAACAGTGTGTTTGATTGACACAGCAGTATTCATCATGAGAGCCTGCAAAGCTTGTAAGATTCCAGTAGACTGTGGGGAAAGATATGCTCCAAGAAAAGGAAGAGGTAATAGTTAGTCTTGTGTACTCTGTTTAAACTTAATTGGGCTTGTGAAATAGCAATGGATATGAATGAAGCTCAGATATGCTTGTCCTGCCACTACATGATGATTCCTCTGTTGGTTCAAATTCTCACGACCAAAGTGAAAACTGAGAAGAATGTTCAACCTCTTAGAAAGTCTCTACAGAAAATTAATGAGATTGCAGTTTTGATCTGTACCATAGTTTTAATCTTCATTTTTTTGTAGGATGGCATAAAGATGGGATAACCTTTATTAAATGCATTTGGGGAATGTGGGGTTGGAGGTTTCCTTTAAGAGAAGCCAGAAATACGTTGCAAATACTTTCTACATCCATAATCTACAGCATTTGGAACAGAGACTTTTTAAGAACATCTGAGCTAGCAGCAAAACAGTAGTTGTTGTTGTAGGGACCTTCCAAGGTCAGTGATTAGTATCAGCATTTGAATTTGTATTTCTAAGAGCATGGGTCAAAGAACATCTGGTGTTTCTGATACAAGACTCTGGATGTGATTAGAAGGACTGATATTAAAGTCTATGTTGCCTTCTTTTTTTTTTTTTGCCTTTGTTGTAGTCTTGCTGTAGTTAGCCAATGGAATTGAAAAGCTCTGACCTGTATTTTGCAACTTGATCCTCACAGCCCACAGCAAGCATTATTTCACACCTCTTCCTCCCCAGTGGTAAATATGAAGCAAATAGCATTGTTAAGTGAGAATATCCAAGTAAGCTCTGCATAAGTCTCCCAACCACCATCCCTCTCTCTTTCTACCGTATCCCTTTCTAGATATTTTAAATTCCTGATGAGGACCAGTAGGCAGTACACAATTCCAGGTAAACACATTCTGCTCTTCAGTGGTGAACTGGTGAGTGGGACACACACCTATGGTTGCTCAATCTACAACACAGTTTCCAGGCTATACAAAGACTATGATGACTTCTGTGGTGATTGTGATTGGAAAGCCTGGTACAGGAACCTTCAGTGCATTACTGCATGTACCTGACAAAAGGACCTCACAGCTTCAATTCATTCTTGCTTATTTTTTTTCCATGTCTTGCTTAGGACTAGGATCTCATTGCGTTAACACTGGACACTCTGGACAAAACAGATGGCCTGTGCAGCTTATAACTTAGAAAACATGTATAAGATAAAAGGCAATTGATGTCTGCATATAGTGTGAAACTGCTGGCCAGTATGAAAGAAAATGGTGCCAAGATCATGGTGGCTTAGTGTTTTACAGTCTTCTTATACACACTGCAAGGAAGAGAAACTGTGGCTTTGTGGAACTCTCCCAGTGAGGGGTACACAGAAGAAAACATAAGGATGTTTGTTTCAGTATATAATAAGCAGACTTGAAAATAGGAGCTGGCTGCTTAGTACTGAGTGGGAAATAACTGAGGAAGATCTTAAAGGGATTTAAATAAGAAAATAATTTGCAGTGTAGAAGGGGAAACAAGCAGAGGAGTTGAGTTGACAATGTCTTCTAAAATAACCTCATAAAATAGAATTTCTTATTGATCAGTAATCAATATGTAACTGTATGACTTGCACAGAAAATGTTTAAATTGCATTTGACTGCAGTAAAGCAATTAACAAAGGTAGCAAATTGTTTGATAAACAACTGCTTCTGCAATTAAGCAGACCTACAATAGCATCTGTCTGCCTTTTTAAAATTACTTCTTTTATTGACACAGGAATGAAAAACCTTTTTTTAATATGGAATGAGAGAGAACTGAGTCCTTAATGTCTTTATGCTTTCAGTGTCTCCCTCACGCATCATTCCTATTCAGTGGGTTAAAAGTGAAAATGAATAAAACCAAGGCCTTGGGAATGAGTCTTCCATCTTTTATATTGCATTTTAAGAACAACTCTCCCCTCCCAAAATGGGGAAGGGGACTGCTAGAGACTATCTGATTTTACCCAAGATCAAAAAAAATTGTACTTTTACTACGATCAATCTCAGAACAGTTAATTTGCGTTATAGAGATTTTGGGGCTGAGTTTTACTCTGCACAGGTGCAAGGACATGAGACAGAGAAGTGCCCCTTTATGTGCTGAGTCTGGTGTCCTTTCATACTGTTAGTTTATTCGAGCTAATAAGCACATATGGAAGGGATCTCCTGTGTACCAGTAAGTGTTGACAGCCAGGGATCTCACGGTCCATCTTCCTCACATGCATTGAGCTGGCATCCAGAGTAGATTGGGTGTGGGACCTGCTTTAGCTTTGTTGTGACACCAGGTGGATCCCTATAAGCAGAAAAAAATCCTAAAAGGCTGTACTCTTCAGATATACTGATGCAACAGCTAGTATTCATGAGTATTATTTTTAAATAAACTCTTATTTTAGGAGTGATAATTCTGGGGAGTAATACTGTCTAAACACATTCAATGAAATTCTTTTCCCTTGAACACATCACCCCAAGTTTTTTCATTTTCTCTCACTGATTTGTAAACTGTGCCTATTTATGTCGTGTGCCTTCGCATATGTATGTGTTCAGTGCTGAAGTTGAGTACAGTTTTACCTAATTGTATTATAGGTGTTCCTCTGCATTCTTTGAGGAAGAGAGGTCAGCGTTAAAACAGAAACGGCAGAAAATAAGACTTCTGCAGCAGCGGAAAGTTGCAGATCTTTCACAGTTCAAAGATCTTCCAGAAGAAATTCCATTACCGCTTGTAATAGGAACAAAAGTTACAGGTAATTTCTTAAAAACAAACAAAAAAGCAGCCAAGTGTTTTGCAAAGATTTTTATTAAGCCATAATACACTTAAGTGCACGTAATTAAATTAAATGTAGGACATAAAAAATTGTATGGGTTTTTGTTAGTTCATTGAGAAGGTGCTTGTGAGGTCTAGCTAGTGTTAGTAAAACAGTGATACGGTTTTGAGGCACAAACTTAGTAGGGTTTATTATTTCTGCTGTTCAAACTGTGGGGTTTTTTAATGTCTGGTATATCTACCAAATTCTGGAGAGAGAGATATGCTTAAATGCAAAACAATGAGTGCTGCCTGAGAGTTTAAAATCTGACCTAATATAAAACTTGAACTTTATTTTTTCATGAATATAAAAATACCTGTTTTGAAACGGATATACGATTGATACTGCATTGTAGTTGGACATGTATGCTGAACATGATATTGCCTTACTGAAGAAACTTACACATAGCTGAGGAAGGAACATTGTTAAAAACATTCTTCAAGTTTTGTCTCACTTGAATTCCTCCCTACTGTCTGATTATGGTTGAGGTGCTTTTCACATAAGCATCTCCCACTCAGGCCACTACTGTTCATGGCTTTTTTTGTGTTCAACAACATTGCCCTTGATTCTTGCTGAAGAGCAGGAGTGCACAACACTGCCTCTCCCCACTCTCCTAGAGCTGTATCCTTGAGCTGGGTTCCACATTGTCTTTTGCTAAGTATGCAGTCATCAGAGGAGGTGATCAGAGAGAAGTGCTATGCAAAATCATCTGGAAATTGACTTTCTGTCAGAAGGTATTGGGTATTAAACAGTGGGGGTTTCTTAGACATAAGTGTAGTGCTAAGGATTAGATTTGGGAAGTATTTGACCTGCAGACTTAAATTTGCCAAAATTTGGGTAATATTTTTATTGCTTTTGCTTTTCTGAGTTTGCTTTTACTTTTCTGGGTTTTTTTCCCATTTAATCTGTGGGTTTTAACTATACATATGAAGGGTCACTTGCAAAAGGTGTGTGAAGTCTGTTTTTCTCAATGGTGTCAGAACATTATAGTGTTTGGTTTCTTGTTGTGTTTTTAAGCGCGTTTGCGAGGTGTCCATGACGGTCTGTTCACTGGACAAATAGACGCTGTGGACACCCTTAATGCTACCTACAGAGTGACTTTTGACAGGGCAGGTCTTGGAACACACACAGTCCCAGATTATGAAGTTCTTGTAAGTATTAATGACACGTTCTCAAAGTAGCTGCAATAAAAAAAAAAAAAAACTAAATTAAAAAAATCTACAGTGGTATGCTTTAATTAAAAATATTATACCCAGGTGGTATTGTCATAAAGTAGAAAAAAGCATAACAGATGCATGGGAAATTCCAGGATAATGAGCTTCTGCTGTTAATGGTTTTACAGAGCAGGATAACCCTATTGATAAAAACGTAATGGCTTAGGCTGGAATAATTTACTGGACCTCCTATTACATGCTATTATAATAGCCTGAGTTCAATATGAAGAAATATATGAAGTGTAAGATCCCAAAGAAAATTCTGCAATGGGATCCTGCCAGGATTTGCAGAAAATGTTCAAGAAAACCTGGCCCTCTTTAATTTGCCAAAGTCAGGAAAGGCCTGTGGTAGTTGCAAGCAACTATTAAGAGTTGATTGAACTTCATTTTGAAACTTCTTGTGCTAATGAAGCTACCTGGGAGGATGTTGTTTTGGTTAAACAATTTGGGATGATTTCCTGGCTCATGGGCTTTTGTACCAGTTTATGAGCTCTAGGAATCGTTCCTGCCAAACAGTCTGGTCTAGACTGCAAGCTTTTAGGAGGACCTCATGTTCTTTTGTATCTTATGTAGTGTTGAATCTGTGTAATTTGGAGTCTCTAGTCCCTGTCATGATCTGATTTTGGAACCTCTACTGAACTCCTGTTCAGTTGTGATTTGCCTGCAACTTGCCAGTAGAATTCTGGGAAATATTCTTGCAGGTTTTATTTGACGTGATGCTGGAACACTTCAAAAACTCCAGTGGTGGAACAGGATTTTGAAGCTCCTGCCTAGGCCAAAAGGAAAACATTAATCTTTTTATGTTGTTGGGTTGAGGTGCAGATGGGCATGGCTCATCCAGATTTTGAAAAATGTGTAAAATTAATTAATCTGACACTTGAGGTACATACTTCCTTTTCCTGTCTTCCAGAGCAATGAGCCTCATGAAACCATGCCAATCGCTGCCTTCGGACAGAAACAACGGCCTTCAAGGTTCTTTATGACTCCTCCCCGATTGCCATACACACCTTCACTCCAGTCTCCAATTACAGTAAGTTACTTTTTTCATGTAGAAGATTTTTCATTGAAGATTTTTTGATGCATGTTGAAACTGTTACCTTCAACAGTTTTTGAGATTAATTTTCTGAGGTTATTCAGCAAGATGAAAAGATTAGCAAAACCCTCTAAAACTAAGCTGTTAATTTAAATGGTTTTTCCTATACAGGATAGTGATCCTTTATTAGGACAATCTTCGTGGAAAAGCAAAATTTCAGGCACAGATAGTGAAACACTAGGAGGCTTTCCGGTAGAATTCCTCATTCAAGTGGTAAGTGGTATTGTCCTTTTGTGTTTATTCTGCCAATTCTTCTGCAGTTAAATGACCTTCTGTTGATTTATGACAGTAATATCCAAATTAACTTTTGAAGAGATGTTAATAATATTTGTTTTTATTCCCTCCTTGGCCCCTTCTTAATTTTCTCACTTGTTCATAACCTTTGAAATATGCCGCTCTTCAGACCACAGGGGTCTCCGAAAGTGTGTCTTCTTTTTCCCAGTTCTACCACTTGCTCTGAAAAAAAAAAAAAAAGACATTATTTCTACCTGCAAACATTGTGCTGTGTTTAGAGTCATTTATTTAAATTATACTGGCATTGTGCAAAGAACATTTGCCTGTGTGCATTATCATATATTGTATAATGCGATATTTTATGTTATGTAATGTCCTAGCCTGTTGGAGAAAAAAAGCAGCACTCATTTCCCTACAAGCAAACATATCATGCTATAGATAAGAAAACACTTTTTTGTCTTCACCTTAATGAAATAATTCCTCCATGATTTTTGTACACCAGTTCAGAAGAGTGCAGACAATTAATGTTAGGAAGCTGAAGTTCACTGAATATCAAAATTCACTGAAGCAAGTTACTTTCCAGGACGATGGAAGAATGTAATTGCTCATGTTGGTGTAGCTTAAGTGATTGAATTCCTTAACAATGAAAGCAGTTTTGAACATGCCAAAGGAGATTGGAATGACCCACGTTTAAAATATTAAGAACTGAGAAATAATATTGCTGAATGCCTCTCAGATTTTAAAGTCTGTGTAATTGGTCAAAAGAATAAAGTTGTGTGTGTAGCTCACATGACACATTAATATTTGGGTCATTGAGCATAATGAATCTTATTTGACAGAATCATCTATTAATTTTTCTTTTTAGGGAAAACTTCTATGAAGCTTATTTTGAAAACTGTGGCTTGGCATCTGGCTTAGCTAAGAAAATTTAACATAGATATAGTTGCAATAAGGTTAATTATGCTAAAAATTGAAATACACAAAAGATATAGTTTAGCAGCATAAACAAAGACTGTCTGCAGCCTATCCTTCTTGAGTCACTGTGATCAGTGAAACTGAGTAACTAAGGTGTATTGAGCTTTACAATTACTTTGAATATTTGAAATGTGAAAATGTGTGATTCCTCAGTCACGTTTGATTGTATATTTTACTCATTATAAAGAAATCTGAGTTTTTCAAGTATAGGCCTCTTGATTGTATTACAAATGGTGGCATTTTACAAAGATACCGCATTAATATGTGTTTTTGCTTGAAGATTTTCAAAATATTTTGAACAAAATCAATCCATGGATTTTTGGCATTTGTTTACGTGAGCAACTTGAGACTTTATGCACCTTTTTGACAAAGAATCCCAAGGCTTAAACATTTATGGAAGGACTTGAAGCATCGTTTTTAAGCATCAATTTTTTTTTATTAGAAGTTTGAGGAGGTACTGGAATTTGATGTTATGAAATAGATGAGACTGGTGAATATTGATTATTGATTGCACTGCATTCACCAGACCAGATGTATTTTTATGTTAAAGGCTACTGCTCAGGATGTTCTAGCCTTTCTTATATACTGATACCTAAAAGAAATTAAAGCCCTTTTTCTGATTTAATGGTGAGTCAGGAAGTAAATGATCAGAAAATGTTTGATTTGAAGAACTACAGGAGAACTACTGCCAGGCAGTTATTTATGACACCATAAAGAAACGATTTTATGGGAAAAATTTTGGACAAAACAGAAAAAATGCAGCACACCTTTAATAAGGTTTCAACTCTTTTACAGATTTTGAAATTATTTTGAAAGAAAAGCAAGTGTATCCAAAATCATGTGCAGACACTGACAAATAAATGTTAGGGATATTCTCTTTACATATAACTTGCAGTTGCAAGCAAATATTGGGACTTGTAACAACTATTTTAACCATTGTTCTTTCTAAATCTTTATAGTAATTCCTACATGTTTACAGTTTGATATCAGAGACTGACTTTCTGGGTTTTACTGTGGACAGACGTGTGTTAGGAGAAGATTGGCTCAAAAATTAACATTATGATATTAAGAATAAAGTCAACAATAAATGAGTAATAAATTTCAAAAGACGTCTTTCATGCTTAGTTCAATATATAATGTATCCTTAAATATTTCATAAGCTGTATGAGCAGGTCAAAATCAATAGATTACATTCTTACATTCTGGTCAAAAAATTTGGAGGATGTTTTTCCAAGCACTCAGCTGGAGGGTTTTGTTTTGGTTTTGGGATGTTTCTCCTCTTCTTGCCTCCTTCGGTTTTTTGTTTTGGGGTAAAAAATTCGATTTGAAAGGAAGCACTCTAGGACAAAGCAGATGTTCAGAGGGTCGCTGCGTGTCCAGTAGAGGGAGTGTTTTAATGCAGCACGGGCAGAACAGTGGCCTGGTGTCTGCCTGATCACTGTGGGGAAAAGAGGGATCTTCCCAGCTTAAATGCAGGAGGAACAGCCTGAAAATTGATACTGGATTTTTGACTGTTTTCTGCTGATGAAAATTTTGAAAATATTGCATAGTGAGTTATCATGCACTTCATTTTGAAATGCTTGTATTTTCTGACTAAAAAGTGAAATCTTAAGTACAAATCTAAACATACTGGTAGGATTGTTCCTTCATCTTTCTTAAGTGGAAAAGCACTGTACTAAAAACTTGTTTCTGGTTTAATGAGTAAATAAAGTACTCTTTGCTTACAAGAATAAACAGGATGAGTTATGCTGAAAATAGAGCTGTTATAGAAGAATTTTTCAAGGAAAACAGGGATAGATAGAAAGCATTCACAGATGACACTGGCAAATGAAAATGGAGGTCTAATTAATAAAATGTACCTCTGAGAGAAAGTTGATGGATATGACAGATACTACAGGTCAGAGTTTCTTGTAAAAAGAATCAAATTATCTTGATTACTGGAGTATATCTGGGAACAGGATGAATATAATGTAAAATCCAAGCTCATCAGCTGGACAGCTAGGGCTATGTATCCTTGAGTATGTCAGGACCTCAAAGTAGAAGTGAAGCATAGAAGTGAATGCCTTGCAAATTTGGGGAGCAAATAATATATTCTGCTTAATTTGGAGACTCAACAACTTCATGAAGGAGAAAACTTGCTAGGCAATTGCTGGATGGTGACAAGAGCAAAGCTTGACAAGTAACTTTTGGCAGCAGTGGCAGATGGTGAACAGTGCTTTCCTTCCTCCCAGGTGTTTTATTGGCAACATGAGCACTTGTGTGGTGTGTTAGAAGCGTTTTCAGAGAGATAATCTATCTCACAAGTAACAATTTTAAACCTTTCTTGCCTTTTCTAAATTTATTGGTTTGTCATTATCGGTTCCGTGATTGGGTTCTTCATGCAAAATTCAAAGTGCAAAAAATGCAGGTGGTGGCTCAGCACAGACATTGGTGGACAGCACAAGGACAGAAATGAGCAGCTTTAATAGGGAGGGTGACAACCAATGCAGTATTGCCTGTGACTCTGACCATGGCTCATCATCAGTTCATCACATGCATCTGGCAAAACGTTTGTGGTAGAAAGAGAGAAGTATTGATGCCATTTTACAGATTTAGTGTACAGGTGTGTCATTTAGAATACTGGTACAGACTTCCTGTGCTCACAGCCAGGAAAGATAAAAGTGAATGGATAAAAATATACAGACAGGGCCACAAAAATTTAGGAGATGAAGAACTTTGTATGGGAGTGGAGTCTAGAAAGGATTGTATTGTGATTAGTATAGTGAAAGAACAGTGGAGAAGAGATGCTTTTATTGTCTCTGAATGAACAGGGATAAATATAAGGAGGGAGAGCTATATTTAGCTGAAAAACAGCTTTGGCTGTTTGGCAATTTGGAACAAATTGCTATGAAGTGAAAAAGAATGCATTTACCATAGAAATTCCCAGAATATTCCTCAACAGCTGGAAGAGGTCCTGGAAAATTTTTCTATTACAATTTGTGAGGGCAAGCAACCTGGCTGTGTTAAGACTGAACTTGAAAATCAACAAAAGGGATTATATGTGAGTCAGATATATGTTGAACTAGAGGTTCCTATTTCTCCCGGTCACGTGTTTTACTACTAGGATGCAGTTTAACCCCTCTGGAATTTATGAAACCTGAAATCTTGGCTCTGTTTACATCAGTAATAAAACTGTTGCTGGTTGTAGTGGAGCGAGGATTTCTCTCGGGGCCGTCAAGTATGAATAGTTCTAGGAGTGATGTGTGTGTTTGAGAACCCTCCCAGTGATTTCCACTTCAGCCTACTAGGTCCCAAGGGCAGGGGAAACAGGGTATTCCCATTATGAAAAAGGGAAATGGAAAGCCAGAATTGTTCTGTATAAAACAGACCCAATCCCTATACCAGGTTTTACTGCAAGAGTTTACACAAAGGGCTGGTGCTCAGTAGAGGGCACAGCTGAGAACAGGCTGAGAACTGTGTGATAAGGTGAGTGATATTAACTGTAGTACATGGCCATAACACCCTTTGCTCTCCTTCAGGCTCAAAAAAAACTACCAAAAAAAGAAGGTTCTTCAGCCTCTTGCTGGCCATAAATTATATTAGCCTTTCTAGAGGGAATTTCAGCTGACGGATTTTAGCACTCATCAATTTATGGCACTTGGAAATGCTTTAAAAATATCTAGAAAATCCGTCATTTAATTCTGATTAGTTTTGATTTCTGCATCTTAACTTGATGAACAACTGAGAAATAAATTTTAAATTCTGAAAGAAACACATATGGTTTTTTATCTTTAATTTCTATGGCATTTCAAAGCTGCTTAAGGACCTATTCATTCTAAAAATAGTTCCTTTGTTTTAGACCAGGTTATCGAAAATCCTTATGATCAAGAAGGAACACATCAAACAATTGAGAGAGATGAATACAGAAGCAGAAAAGCTGGTGAGAATGTTCTCTTTTCAGTTCTTAAAACAGGATATGCTTTAACAGCTGATGCAAATAGATACAATTAGAAGTAGAGTCTTTGATTGCTTCCTATAACATGAAATTTTTTTCTTATTTTTTTAAAGACAAGTCAGAGAGGTCAGTAGTTTTGAATATGATTCTCCTTTGAAAGCGTTTGGAAACTGATTAATGTTAATATCAGGATAGCACTGTCAGTTGACACATAAAGTAAGGAAATACTATGTACTTTGAGAACGTGGGGTACATGTTTATCTGGTAAGACATTCATCATAATATTACTTTGCAGATGTTAGATGCTTATTTTCTTAGCTTTCTGACTAAGACAATTACTCATTTCAGAGTTTTTCTATGTAAAGCTCTGAGTGCCCTTGACCAGCATTTAAAATTACAGTACCAGAGCAGCTACAGCAAAATTAGCAGCAGCAGCAGAATAGTTTTTCTTGCTAACTTTATCTAATCAGCAGTCAGTAAATCAAAATGATAAGAATGCCTCGTCTACCACTCATGGCTATAAATCAACTTGAAAGCAGAAAGATATCAGTCTCAACCTTCTGCCAGAGCCCATTCAGGCTGTTGTCTCTGCAGCGTACAGACAGAAGGCTAAAGGTTTGTGGAGAGGAAGAGGAGTCCCTTGTATTTCTTGAAACCAAAGCTCTGACTTCTTTTTTCATGTAAAATATTTGAATGTTGAAGGTTTTGATTTATTGTGGTAAGATTTCTGATTTTGTCCCTTCAATGATCATATGCATGTGTGCATTTTGTTACTCTGCTTCCTACTGCCCCATCCCCAGGTCTCTGTAATTATCTTGTTTCGTGCTGTGATGAAGCCCTTCAGAACCTTGTTGTCATTTCAGTTACTGCATTATTTTTCTTGTGCATCAAATGTTTTGTATTGTAATTCTGTGTGTTAGTAACTAAAGGAGATGCAAAGAGAAGTAGATTAAAACATACCATTGCAACCTGTAACTGTGATAATGAAAAAATTACGAACTCTTCTTGAAATAAAAAAATTGTTGTTTTTTCTTAGATATTGGTACTTTTGCATAGATAAGGAAATCATAGGAATGACAGTAGCCTTCCTCTGACAAGAACCCAGATGTTAACACATCTTTCAGCTACTAAATCATAAATTAACTGTATTGTTATTTTTCTTGGTCTTCTTATTCCACAAAATTGAAAGAGCAAAAAAGAGCAATGGGGAAGAAAGGAATCTAGAAATAAACGTTAAATTTGATATATTTTAGGTCACTTGTAGCCTGGATAAGGACTTAGAGATACTTTTGAAATTCTTCCCTGCTCTATTTCCTTTGTAAACCAGCAATCATAAAACAACCTCTGTTACTATTCAAGGCTGCACTGATAAAAATAGAGGATGTGATACCTTCCTATTGGGCCATATTCTTAGCCTGTCTTCTAATCCTCTTTGTCCCTTGGCAATCCCATCTACATTTGTGCCACTGTATATGTGTTGTTTCTCCTTTAAAATATATTTCCTTTGAACAAGGATCTTTTTCTAGCCCAAATACATTTCAACATCAATAGCATACCCAAAAGTGAATAAAATCAAATCCTTTGAGTTCGTTCAGGTGTACACTTTGTCAGACTATGATAATAATTCATACAATTGTGATTTGATAATTGTTAGAGTAAAACCACTGTTTGGTTTAAAGTAATCCTTTTATTAAGACTTTTTTTTTTAATGACTGATTCAATATAGAAATAAATGGAACTGACCAAAATTAGAACAGGTACTGAATGTAGTACATTATTATTTGGCAATAATAATAAATCTACACGACTCATGGGATGCCTTCAGAGGATCTATTAATGCATAAAAGTGCCCATTTTCTATTTCATTTTTTTGACATCACTATACAAGTCAGGGTTGCAGGCTATAAACAACTTACCATGTACATAAAACAGTAAACATTTGGATAAACAAATACAAATAAAAGGATGGACAGTTCATTTTTTCACTTGATCTGCAATAAAGACAAGGTAGAGTTAATGCTGCTTGTTTCAGAGAAGCATCTAGATCTGACAGACAGAGGTGTTACTTATTTCCATCCACTGAAAGCCAATCCATCTTTTTTCTAACGGTTCAGCTGTTTGTCCCTGTTTCCAGATCTTGGATCAGAAACAGTGCTGGTGCTGAGAAATATTCCTTTCACCATCACTAGCATAGAATGCCCTTAACCTTTCCTGATAGGGAATCCACAATGGTCTGCAGCTTTCACAGTTAACCTGGAGTAGTCTCGTCTGCTCTAGGGAAGCTGATCATTGGAGAAGGTCTAAAAGTTACAATTTTTATCTTGTGTTCCAGAGCTGCAGAAAGTGTGTCCAATTTATGCTAGTTTCCAGTGAATTCTGAAATTATGGTGTTAGTTTAAAGCCCTGTTGATTTAGTATTCAGACTTGTAAATCCCTGAAGATTGTTTCAGTGATTGTTTAACTTTGAACTGAACTGATAACTGAAACCTTGATTTTGAGTTTTTGACAAGGATCCTCCTGATGAAGGCTCTTGGCTTTGCAATTTGGTTTATCTTGTGCTGTAAAATCTATAGCTACAGGTTTGATTGTATGAGATATCTGTATCTCAGACTAGTGGCTGCAAAAGGTATTTTTTGGAGGAACTTTTATAATATATTGTATGTTTTGTTTCAATTTCGTAAACATCAACCTATATTCTGAAGAGTATAGGAAAAAAAGTACTGTATTCTGGTATTTATTCTTTTTGTGGAAATTGTGCTTACAAAATACTTACATTAAGAAATATAAGCTCTAGTAACTCTCTTTTTTGGCAGAACTGTTAGCTGTAACAGAAGGTGTGTAGCACTGAGTCATCCTCAAGTGACCACTAACTTACTAGCCAAATGTGCCTCCCATCCTGCAGCAGAGGTGGTCGAGGCCATATTGTCCTATACTGTTCCCTTGCTGACAGGATAGTTTTCTGCTGAACCAGTAGAGAGAAGCCATGCCCAGCTATTGGAGAAATAAGCAGGTCAGACCACTGTCATCTTCTGTAGCATTTACCACCATAGATTATTGTAGCACTTTTAAGAAGAGAATAAAAGCGTGGTTGTTACCTACACACTTGTCACTTGGAATTATAAATAATAATACTGCATTTTAATACTTTGTATGTTAACTTTTTTTTATTAAACACTGGGATTTCAAATATCTCAATATTATTTTCCAGTGAAAGTTCCTTTTGATGAGTTCCAAATTTATAAATGTTCAGTACTGCATTAACTTTAATGTGCTCTGTGTTTTCCACAGAAATCCTATTCCATGCCAATAAGCATTGAGTTTCAGAGGAGATATGCAACTATTGTTCTAGATCTAGAACAACTCAACAAAGACTTAAATAAAGTTTTGCATAAAGTTCAACAGTATTGTTATGAGGTAAGATTTTGCTGGAATCCGTATGTACTTGTTGGTTTTGCTTAATCTAAGTAGAAAACAGAATTCCTTGGGAATAGGGCATAGGTGGGGGTCACTTTGAAATGAAACTGTTAGTAGCTGTGTTGGATTCCTTCTCTGTCTCTGCCTTTGTCTGAGCAACAGACACTTTTGCTGATACCAGTGGCCTGTTTTTAAATAGACATACATGAAGAAAAAGTACTGTGTATTATAAACCTGTGAACTTTCTTTGAAATAATTTCATTTCACACGTCCCCCAAATGCAAAGGACATTCTTAGTTCTTTATTTTTTATTCTTAATTTCTCTCTGTTATATCTATGCAGCTTGCTCCTGACCAGGGCCTCCAGCCTGCTGACCAACCCACGGATCTGAGGCGTAGGTGTGAAGAGGAAGCTCAGGAGGTCGTCAGGCAAGCAAATACCTCATCAACGGGACAACTTTGTGTTGAGAGTGAAAATTTAACTGATCTTATCTCTAGGCTTACAGCAATATTACTGCAAATCAAGGTACAGTGTTTGCAAAAAATAGCATCTCCCATAAAATATATAGTATTAAAGCTCTGCCAGTTTCTTTGTGCTGAACTGTGAGAACATTTTTGTTTTCTTCTCCTACAGTGTCTAGCAGAAGGAGGTGATCTGAATTCCTTTGAATTTAAATCATTAACAGATTCATTAAATGACATTAAGAATTCAATAGACTCCTCAAATATCAGGTATTACTTTTTGAATATTCTTAATTACCCATCTTGTGCCAGCAGGCAGTTCTTACTGTATTTTAGAGATGAATATTTGATTAAAATTCAGAGGTTTAATCTGGTAACTTTTACTTAACAGGAAGGGGAGGCTTCTTACAGGGTATGTGAAATGAGCAGTTTTCTGTTTGAACCTATCAATGAAGTAACCCGTTAAAAAAAAAAAAGAAGTGCTGAATTGGTGCAGCAACACTAGACTTTCTTGTTCTTTAGTCATTTAGAACATTTTCAGATTCTGAAATCCCACTTACAAGTTCTTTAAACTACAGAACAGTACAATTTCAGTGTTCTTTTAGCATACTCAACCTCTTGTCTGTAAATACCAAAAGCTGGCACACGAGACCAGCTTCCATTAGCAAGATTTTAAGCCAAGAAACAGAAGAACAGCAATATTGTGCCAGATCAAAGGCCCATCTAGTCTTGATGGGCCATTTTTCAACAGTTGTCACAAGCAGGTGCCGGAGGAGGCATTATAAAAATAGCAAGAATGTGGTGATACTTGTCTGGAGTACACTGCAGCCTCCAGCAATTTGTGACCAGCATTTTTTAAATAATTAAGATGCTGCTAAATTACATCATTTAGAAAATATACCTAAATGCTAAGTATTTTCTTATACTCTTGTTACTTGTATTGCTGCATTTAAACAGGAGGCTGCACGCGAGTCTTCAAATTTTTAATTTTTTTTCCCAAAGATAGTAGAATAGCCTTTTATTTCAAAACAATTATTGAGAAATGCTATTTTGTAGCATCTTTCATTAGTAAAAACAAAAACCCCAAGCATTAGTGAAACTTCTCTACGATCAACACTGCAAATTACACATTAGAATGGATTCAACTAAAGGTTGATGTACCCAGCGAAGAATGTGATGTTTCCATTTCATTGTACTTATTTTGGGCATTTTAGCATGTCTTCATAATATTTTGATTTCACTAACTCTGGTCATGTTAAAGCCTTACTTAAAGCACCCAAGTCAGGAACTCTTGATTTCATGCAGAGGTTTGTGCAAATGCTGTTTTCACATATTTCTCTATCAGGTTGCATTTGTTTCTACCGCTCTCCAATTCATCTGAATTTTTATACTGGCTGTGTTCACATCTTGATTTTCACTATAAAAATATTCAGACACAACTCTTAAATACAGGGTTAAACACTTTTATTTATTTCCTTCTTCTTTTCTTCCCCTAGTTGTTTTCAGAATAACGTTGAGATCCATGTTGCACATATTCAGAGTGGTCTGAGCCAGATGGGAAATTTACATGCTTTTGCAGCTAATAACACCAACAGAGACTGAAAACTTCCTCTCAAGTGTACAGCAAGTAGTTCTGGAAAACCTTCCTTTCTATAGGCTTCACCAAATATCCTAACTGCCAGAAGATAAGGGAAAAGAAAACCTCTCAGAAAGGACCCTTTTGAATCTATTATATCCGCTTCTTAAGAAAACCAGCATTACTGGCCAGCGTTACATTAGATTTCTCCATTTGTTATTCACATGCAGTAGTTTTGCTAACTGGTAATCTCTTAGTAATTGCATTTATTATAGTAAACTTGAAAACATACTTTCATATAATTTGAACTTAGTTTTTAAAAGTTCAGATTAATTCTGTGCACCTCTTGCTGTTGGGTCTCCTGGTATGTTAGAAGTGACGAAGAGGAAATGGTTCAGTTTAGTAGCCACATGGCAGGTCTTTGTTGTGTAAAGCTGCACTTCTGTGTTGTTCTTGAGAACTGCCAGCACCGTCCCTGATCTAAGAAAGCAGCAGCAGGATACAGGCAGCAAACATAAGCTGTAAACATGAGGATGTTGGGCAGGTCTATCAATCAGTCAGTGTCTTGTTGGAGCTCTTAATTTATCGTAACTTATAGAAGGAGTCTTATGAAGGAATATAAAAATGTAACTGGTAACTTTCCAGAAAGAAATTGGTTATGGCTTTTTCCCTCCACACAGGGCAAAAGAAGTGCTGTGGTTGGTATTTTATATAAATGACTGGTTAAACATATTGTTTTTCCAAATTTTTGTTTGTTTTGCACAACTTTTAAATTAGATTACTGTTTATTCAACAGTACCCAACATATATAAATATGAAAATTTTTATAATGAAATATAACCAGTGAGGTAAACTACAAAAATAAAAAGTGACAACCTGCCTAGGAATTGGAATTAACCTTTTGGAATGTTAATCTTGTAAAAAGTGTGTATTGGTTTGTTTAAATAGTCTTGTAAAGCTTCTGTGTAATGAATTGTTTCCAGATTTGAATTTTCAGAGATAGCTGTAGAGATGTTTTTGATTCTTTTAGATGCCTCATTAAATAAGGTCTTTTATATGTTAATGTATAAAGAATATGTAAACAGGATTATTTTCAATTTAAAAATTTTGTATAGTTTAAAGATGCTTCTGTATTCTGTGTTGGTATTGTGCCACTGCAAAACTTTAGTGCAGAGTTTATATTTAGCTAAACTTGTTCTGTTAATTAAGAGAAATGCATAAATCTTTTATTCTCAATGAAATTTGTAACTGAATAAATTGAGCTATGAGAGTTGATATATTTCACAAAAATGCAAACTTTTTTGCAGATGGTCTCAGGTCATTTTTTTAAGAGAAGTTAATTGCTGAAAAAAAGAAATGTTATGAGGACAAGGTGAGTAGCTGTTTTAAAAGGTACTTAGAAACTTTACAAGAAATATTACAAAATAATGCTAAACAGTAATTTAGCTGAATTACCCATGGAAACTTACCTCTCATAATGCAATAGAGCATTATGGTGGTCCCTGCAATTGCTTCTGTAATTATGTTACCCATTATTTTGTGATGTTACCATCTGTTTGGTAAAGAAGACAGAAATGTGTCCTTTCCCACCACCCTTTTCATTTAAACAGAGAAAGGTGCCACAGCCTAACTTAAGGTAAATAGGTTTAGTAGACAGGAACTAATCTGATCTACAGCTAACTCGAGCAGAACGAGTTACTTTCGTTTCTTAAAATCAGTAAACTTGAATTTACCGTGAGCCTCCAAGAAATGATGGTCTCATTTTTTGTAAGTGCTTCTCTTCAGGGGTCTTCCTGACCCTCAACATAGCAGCTCCTTTTGCACCCAAGTCCACTTGGGAGACAGGTGCTGTCCTGAGGTTGGTTGGTTTTTGCTTCATGTTTTTTCAAGGGCAACTGTGTTTTTTGGAGGGAGAATATTAATCAGCAATCCTGCTATGCCACTTCACTTACAAGCTTGCAGTCCAGCCAGGGTTCAGCTGTCCCAGATCTCACAAGGACAGGTATGTTATGGGGTGGCACTGAGGGATTTTGTGCATTGGTAACCTTATTCTAGCAGGAGCGTGATTCCTGACATAGGATATTTCTGCCACCAGTACATGGGTAATGTTTCCTGTGCTTCTGAACCTCATGGCTTTCAGGTGCTCTCCCCTAACTGTAGTCTTACAGCTCGCTCTAGTAGGCTCTGACATACCACTTTGTAGGTTGGCCTTATCCTCAGAATACACCTACAGTAATTTATCCTTCCTCAATAAATTGAATTACAGGAGAGGCTTCTGTTATTACTAATTTTGGCATTCTCAGTGCAGAGCCATTCAGCCCACAACTCATCATTGAACAGCTTCTCTGGAGTCGCTAGAATTCAAAGCTGAAGCACCTTTACAGTGTCCACAAAATAGTCCTACTTTTCTGTAGTTTAACACTGATGTTGGCTCAAGTGGCAGACTGGACACTTTTGTCTGAGCACTTGAGATTTGGAGTTTTATACTACTTAGTCCATAAATTTGCATTTTAGTTCAGGGATGGGGGTGTTCGTTTAGAGCAGATTTAAGACAAATACTGACAGAGAAGGTTTAAGGCCGTTTCTCTAACCCATCCTTCAGGCCCCTTAGGTCTCTCATTGGCAGCTGAACCGCAGCTGTGGCTCTCCAGGACCCGGGAAGAGAACCTGTAGCTGGGATATCTACCACTTTTCTACCTCATGTCAGCCAAGGTAAGACACCCTGCTAAAACACACACAAGCGGAGCAAAAATGTAAACTTTTATTTTTTTTTTTCCAAAAAACCCCGACAGACCATCCCACTCTTTTCTAAGACCAGTCCCCACCCCCAAAACACAGTGGATTTGGTTAGCTTTTTGGCTAAAGAAGGTTAAATAGAAATACAAAACACGCTATCAGAAAGCTTTAAGTACAGTGTAAAAAGATGTCCTCAGCTGATGGAGCCGACCCGTATCTTTCTTAAATAAATAGGTAAAATCAGTTACTACCGGATAAAGTGCAACAGTGGCAGAGCAGCAGGGGTGAGGTAGCGCGCTGTGTGGCTGCTCCCCGCCCAAGCAGCGCACCCCGGGACGGGGTTTGGCGGGTTGGGCTGTGGGTTAACCCTCTGCCCAGGCCGGGCCGCGTCCCGCCGGGGCGGCGCTCAGAGGGCGCGGAAGGCGCTGAGCGCGTTCTCCTCCCACTCCGAGCCCGACTCCGAGTAGCCGCTGGTGTCCTCGGCGTCCGACACGGGCGAGTACTGCCCGCAGAAGGCGCGGGCCGGCGCGAAGGGGCCGGCGGCGCTCCCCGCGAACGGGGCGGGCTCGGCCCGGCCGGGCTGGCCGGGCGGGAAGCCCTCGAAGCCGGGGCAGGGAGGGAAGGCGGCGGCCGGCGGCCACTCGTAGGGGGCCGAGCCGTCCTCCGCTCGGGCCGCCCCGGGGAGGGCGCGGCGGGGCCGCTCCGGGGCGCGCAGGGCGGCGAAGTGGGGCGGCCGCGGGCAGGGCGGCGGCGCGGCGGGGCCGGGGCGGGGCGGGCCCCGCTGGCGGCGGGACTTGGCGCGGCGGTTCTGGAACCACACCTGGGGAGAGAGGGCGGCGGTGAGGGCGGCGGGGCGGCCCCAGCGCGGCGGGCGCGGCGCGGCCGACGCCCCTCACCTGGATGCGGGACTCGGGGATCTGGGTGGCGTCCGCCAGCTTCTCCCGCAGATAGATGTCCGGGTACATGGTGTCCTGGAAAACCAGCTCCAGCGTCTCCAGCTGCGCCGCCGTGAAGCTCGTCCGCTTCCGACGCTGCGAGGCCGCCGGCGCCCCCTCCGACGGCTCGGCCGAGGGAAGCGCCCTGAGGGCGGGCGAGGCCGGGCCGGGCCCGCCGCCCCCCGCCCACCTGCCCGCGGGGAAGGCGGGCGGCTCCGCCGGGGACCCCCCGAAGCGCAGCGCAGCCATGGCAGCGGCGAGCAGGGGTCCGGGCCGTGCCCCGCCCTTTATAGCCGGGGAAGGGGGCTCGGCGGGGGCGGGGGTTCGAGGGGGCGGCACTGCCCCGCGGGGAAGGTGAGCGCTGGGGCCCCGCCGGGCTGGGGGCCGGGAGGTGCCCGGCTGGGGCGGCCCCTGCCTCGCTCAGCCCAGAGCACTCGGAGGTGGCCGGGCGCCGCAGCCCTAGGCCTGCCCGACGGGGTGGGTGATGGCCGGCAGCCCTCGGCTCCCTGCGCGGAATATGGGCAGCAGAAGGGAGAGGGAGCTTTGCATCTGTCCTTCGTGGGCAAAACAACTTGGTGTTGGGAGGCTGGCACGACGCATAGGACTGTCCCCCAGCTGGGTTATTTCTGATAAAACATCTGGGCTGATAGGGTTATGGAGTTCGCTCCCTCCATCTGCTGGTATGGAGGTAGATGTCCTCCAGCAGCTGTCTGCTTTGGCGAGTGATGAATCTTGCATGGTGTGAGACGTAAAGCAAACAGAAGTTATCTCTTCCCGTGGCTGTGGCTGCTCTGCTTGCAGTGCTTTGCTGCCAGCTGTGCGCCGGTGTATGGCCTCCTGCTGTGCCTGCTGCTGCAAAAACATCTCTTTCTTTTTAAGATGCAAGTTAAATGCACCTGGAGAGCCAGAGCCAGACGTGGCAGAGGCAGACGCGGGTGTCATCGCCTTTCCCACCCACTTGCTAATGCCTGTGTACTCCTGCTCGTCACACAGTTCTGCCGTGACTGTTTCCCAGCCCACACACTCTGACCAACACCAAGGCACTTAAAAAACGGTTTGCCCTCATTTTGCTCTACATGACTGTCTCCTAAAAAAAGTGACTTTGTAAGGAAAATTGTGGTTTGATTGTTAAAAGCCATTTTTGGAACTTTTATTCCTAAAGCTCTAATACATTTGTGCTTTTGCACATGCAGTAATCCAGGTGCTTTCATTACAGAAGTTTCTAGGTTACTCCCAAAATCATGGCCTGTAGTCTACAGACAGCAGTCAGAAACATGAGACTTGTACAGTGTTCTCAATTAGCGGAGTAATGAGAGGGCATAGTGGTGAGAAAAAACACAGTGAGTGGTGATCCAGAAAGCAAAGACAGCATTATTTTACATTTTTGTTACAGAAGGGTTAAATTCCTCTGCAGACTCTGTGGAGATTTAGAAGATGCCACAGGTGGCACCAAAAGGGAAATTACTTTGTAACGCATTTACATGATGAATATTTTATCCTATTTTACATCTAATTATATTTGCTTAAAAACATAGCAGAAGTTTCTTTTCTGAGTAATGAAGAATAGAGATGTGACATCCTTTAGGTTTCTGAAGGATTTAATCTTGCTTTGCCCTTATAGGAACACTGACTTTAGTTTCAAGGATTTGGTTAAGGTTGATTAAGTTTGCCAGACAAAGAAAACAGGTTTTTGAGGAAATGTGTTTTTTCACACACATACATATGTTTTTCTTTCAGGAACAGCCTAGGCTTAAGGAGCTGCTGGCACCACAGGCACCCCACTGTTTACCCCCATCCTGATGTCTTCCCTTTAGCTGAGCATGTGTCTAAGCTGTGTGTCAGTCCACACAGTGCAATCAAGGAATTAATCCAAGTTAAATTAACTGTACAGTAACAGCAGTTGTGGGGTTTTTTTTAATCCAGAACTGGGATTCCCACCTGTGGGTTACCAGCAACCCCTGGGACAGCTGTGCAAGCGAGAGCACACTGCCAGATGGAACAAGAGGGAGATGAGGGGATCCCATCTGGGGTGCTTCTAGGACTGCCACCACATGGATCTAATGCTGAGCTAGAAGAGAACAAAACTGAGACAGACTATCCAGGAGTGTAGTGGTTTTCAGTGTCAGACTTCCCATTAAGACGACAATCAATGTATATTGAATACATACTGAGGAAAGAGTGAGTACTGGGAGCTAACAGAGCTGTTCCCAACTCATAAATCTGGAAATGGGCTGACTCTTTGATCTCTGACTGCTGTGACATCCTTCAGGCAAAAAGCCTTCTCAGTTCCCTTGCTGGTTCCCTTTATGGTTTCAGAGTTGTTCCAATGGCTGTCTTGTGACAGCAGCTGACGTGCTTCCCCTGATGAGGAAATAAATGGTGAGGTTTCCCAGGCCTGAAAGCTTTCATTAGGAGATAGAGATGTAACATTTCTAGACTATTAAAAACAAGTCTACTTTGTTACAGCAGAAGAAAGGTAACTTTTAGGCAGTAAATTTTGTTGCAATGTATGTTGTACGTGAGTGCAGGGTAACCACTGGCTCTGTGGTGTGGAATAGGAAGCCTGTGTGACCGAATTGTGGGCAAAGCAGTCAGTGCCTTTCGTGCAGCCCAGGTTTACACACACAGGCTCCAGGGGGTGGGGTTCATGCTCAGGCTCTGCATGAGCTGTCTGCAGGCAATTGCATTTTCTAGTGGATGTACCTGTGAGGGCTAAGGCTGCTGTGAGCAGGTCAGGCTGCACTGCTTGGCTGCACACCTTTGGTGCTGACCTCTGTTTACTTCTAGCCTGCCTCAGTTTCTTTTTCTGGGCTAATACCAGCATGATGATATATCTTGGTGACGAGTCCTTATTTGCTTACCAGCGGTATGTTCTGGACGCAAAGCAGAGCAATTCTGTGTCCATAGTCCAGGAATCGTATTTTCTCTTTCCTTTTGCTCACACTAATTTCCTCCATGGGATCCTGGTGGCCACCCTTCTGTATTGGCTTGGTTTAAAAGGGATCTCAGATTGAATAAAGGCAAAGGTGCTCTGACTGTAAAGGAGTGTGCTGTTAGGTGGAGATCAGAGTAGGAGGTTTTTGCCGCCTTCTAGACAAGCAGGATGGCAGAAAGACATCTGCTTGCTTCTTTCTGCCAGTTCTCTCCCTCCCAACATTGGCACACTTCACAGCTCCTACAGTGTCATCCCACTGATGTCCTAAAACCCATGCCTGTGAAGTAGTGTAGTGTGCCTCCTGCAGCAAGGAAAATGCGCTGTGTCTGGATTCGGTGGAGTTTCCTTTCCCTAACAAGTAGTTTTGCATCCTGCTGTGCCCCTGGTAGTCTGACAAGGAAGTTTCCAACGTCTTGTAGGTGCCAATATCTGCATGGAGTCATACCTAGGCAAGGGCTGGAAGCATTTAGGAAGACATTTAGAATTTCCTCATTTCCTATTCTACATACTTGCTTTTATTTGTGTCCTGTCTAGATACAAAGAAGGATTTTACTTCTTCCCCCCAGATGCAGAAGGTATAAGTCCAGAAGTGGCTTGCTTTTTGAAATTAGGATGGCTAAAACTGAGAGCTATCTTTGAGGGAAGAGCAAACTGCCTTGTGTTGCTATGATCCTGCCTTACATGACTTGAGGAACTGGAGCTTAGGAAGCATCCCAGAATGTATGGCAAGACTATGCAGTAGTGTGACATCCAGTTGTGACTTTGCTGACAAAACAAACACACCCCTTTAGATAACTAACACACATGAGCAGTTCTGCTGCTCAGTCCTGGAGGGGATGGGACATGATGGGTTTTATCATGCAGTGGTTTGTAACTGCTAGTGCAGCCTTTGATGTGTTCAAACTCTTCTGGCTTCTCTCATCACCTTGGTCCTTCTAGGACTCTTCAGGGACACAGCTCTTGCATGGTATTTTGTCATCCCAGCAAGATTTATTGTTTTTTAGGGGTTTGTTTTTGTGGCTATCTTTAACATGAATCCTCTGGTCTCTAAACCTGAGATGGAAGTTTTCAGTAGTGCAAAGTTAGCAGTATCTTGTCAACCTGACTGAACTTGCAAAGACTTGGTATCTCGGGGATCTCAATTTCTGCATCTACAGAGAAACAGGCCAACAGGCTCAAATCTTATCACAGAGTCACAGAATGGTTTGGGTTCGAAAGAACCTTAAAGATCATCTAGTTCCAACCCCCCTGCCATGGGCAGAGACACTTTCCACTAGACCAAGTTGCTCAGAGCTCCATTAAGCCTGACCTTGAACACTTCCAGGGATGGGACATCCACAGCTTCTCTGGGCAACCTCTGCCAGTGTCTCATCACCTTTACAGTAAAGAATTTCTTCCTAATATCCAGTCTAAATCTGCCCTCTTTCCACTCAGAGCCATCCCCCTTGTCCTGTCACTACATGCCCTTGTAAAAAGTTCCTCTCCCTATATTAGGAGACTGACCAAAATAAAAGGAACAGTGGTCACACAAACCTGATTTCATTAACTTAGAGAAAGTTTAAGAAAGAACAAAACCACACTTTTGCTGTTAAGACGTAGCTTAAGTTTAAGCTATATTAAAGAAGCAATCCCTGGATAATTATCTCACAAATAAAATTAATTGTAGACCAGAGACATTTGTATGGTTGCGCATATAACTGCATTTGCCTCAGAGCTTCTGCTGGCATGAAAATGCCATATAATTTCCAGCTTCTTTAGCAGGGTCCTGATAGTAGAAATTGTTAATGCATGTTAGACTTAGGTTTTGAGTTTTTTTCATTATGCCTAAGAGGAAATCTTTGGATGAATACTTAATTTCCCTTTGATGGCTTCTAGTCATTCTGACAAAGCTCTTTACAGCCTCCAAATGCTTTTAGAGGTTTATCAGGTCTTCCCAATGTACAGACACCAAGATCTATATATTGAGGCTTTTAGGTAGAGTTCTGAGATCTCACAGTGATGTCATGTTTTTAATTTACAGTTGTCATTTTTCTATCCCTCGTGGCTGTAATAAGGAAGAGCTTGAGCAGGTGGGCTGTTTATAGTCCTTGCTCTGACATGGTTTGCAGATGGCTTGAGACATATTCTTGAAAGACCTGAGCTGCCTGTCCATTGTGGATGTTCAGCTGTGCCCCTGAGAGCCCTTCCTTGCCAGAGCCCTCTACAGAGAAGAGGAGTTTTGCTTTTCTGGTCAGCCCAGGAAGTGTATTCGCCTCCACCTGGGAGACAATGAGGTGGATACAGCCAGCATCTTACTTCAAGGCCAGAAGTGTGACTTGGCCACACTTCAGGCATCCCCAGACTGTCCCAGTTGGCAGTGGGTGCTTGGATGTGGCTGAGGAGTGAAAGGGAGAGCAGTGCTGTCCCTATTTTCTGTCTGACAGTGTGACCTGTGGTGGTGCAGCCACGGTGTCCTGAATGTTACCTGTGACCAAGGGACTGGGCTGAACCCCTTTCAGGGCTTTTGTACCAACGGGTAAGAAATATGGGATGGAGCCCCTTGCACTGGAGAACCAGAAGGATGTCAGAGCCTGGTGACATCACTCCCCAGCACAGGCTGCTGCTCACACAGCCCAGCCCAGCGCCACCAGTTGTTTCAGATCCCAGAGTAAAGGGCCAGGCTTGCCCAGCAGCTCTGTGCACAGATCTTCCATGGGGTTAAAATAAATGCAACGTGATAAGTGGTTATGCCCACTCTGAAAGATGACTGTGCTTGGCTCAGACCTGATTCCCTCTATATATGCATGATCTGTTTTGCTTTGAAAATTAAACTGCCGTCTCTCTTTGGTTTTGGCAACAAGAAGCTAATAGTATATTGTGACTTTAGCCCTGTGCTTAGGAGGGGGATGTGACTTGGTGGGTTAAGCCATTTCCTGAGAGGTGTGAGACAAGACTTCAAGACCTGGTGGTGCTGTTCGTGTATTCTGCTCCAAGGAGTTGATAAGAGCTTCAGACACACAGAGAGCCTTGAAGAAAGCGGCCGTGGGGGAGGCGTAAGAACCTGGCAAATGCATATGAAAAGATCAAGGGGCTGCATTTGCTAAATCCCAACAGGAACAGACTTGGGGCAAGATGCCCAGGTTCAGAGAAGACACAGCAACAGGGCAAGAGCAGAGTATGTCTGATGGCTGGCACCTGGCTCCCTACCTTAGGAGGGAGAGGAAGATCAAGGATTTGGGAGTGGGAGGGAGATAAGAGCAAACAGTGGGGATGGGATGAGGGTAAGAGCAATAGGGAGGAAGCTACCTGCATATAGGAGAGGCTGCCTGAAAGAGCAGGGGCTATTTAGTGTTGAATTTAGACACACTTAAAACTCAACCTACCTTTGGGTTTTGAGATACCCTGAGAATGGCAGGATGTGTGTACCTGACTCTCACTGGTGCTTCTGCAGTGAGTGGGCAATCCCACAGCTTGCTGTAGCAGCAAGCCCTAGGCTTAAACAAATCCTTGTTGCTATTTGTCTCTGTGCTTTCTCTGATTTTGTAGCATGTGGTACTGTGAGGGAACTTGAAGCCTCTATTTAATAGTTTATCGTATTGCTATTGAATGCTCTGAACAAGGTCATACCCCACTCTTAGAGATATTTTCCTTAATGAAGAATTTTATGAGAACTGTTGATGCAGGTGGTTGTCCGTATAAGATAACTGAGTTATCTGAACTCTCAGTAATCTGCCATTAATTCACTGTGCAAGCAAAGGAAAAAACTCTATCTGTGCAGATGAATGAAAGAAGAAAGAAGAACAGAAAATAAGGAAAAAGACAGGACCCTGTTTACCTCCCTTTTGTACAGCACCTGCTTAGGAGAGGCAGCCTTCCAGAGTGCATCCAGAATACTCACACGGGGCAAGGTGGGCAGGGGAGGGCTGGGTGATTGATAGCAGAAAGGCCACATCCTCTTTTAACACCAGAAATTCTCCAAACAGTCCCCTCTCTTCCCTTTTCAGGCTCCTTGGCCTCAGTAAGCAGTGTTAAGATACTGTTTTGTACCTTTTCTTGGCAGACTCCTAAACCCTTATCATCATCCCCTGCTTGTGGTGAGCTCTTCCTTCTACTCCAACTTAGCAAATGACACTCACAAGATTCTCTGTTTCTGTCCTGCAGTGTTTGATATCTGAGTGCCTGAGCTGCTGGGGTTTTATGAGAATTTTACCTTTTTTTTTTTCCTTTGTTAAAGCTTGCGTCTCATGCTTATTGAGAAAAGGATCCAAATGTGAAGCAAATTTTGCTCCAATGTTTCAAAACCAGAAAGCAAAACATCTGAACTTACCCAGTAAGGTCAGATGCCTGTTTCAATATGAATGCAGATTCACTGTCTTTCTCTGCCCTTGGCTGCCCTGGTGCTATTAAACCCCACAAATCTTCTCTCTTTGAGTGATACTGACTGGAGATTTCTTCAGCTGAATTCTCTGTGCTTCCCTGCTGCTTCTCAGGCATGTGCCAAGGTCAGTGCTCCAGCTTCAGACTTATCATCTATTCTAAATGTTTCCCATCTTCTTTTCTGATTAGTTTTGGAGATGAGAGATTCTTAGTCTCTTGTGTATCATGGCATTTGCAAAAAAAACATTTTGTTTTGCTCTTGCATTTTTTCTGGGCTCTTTCATTTCAAAGAATTTCAAGCCTCTGTACAGTTTGGTAGATTTTCAGGTTGAATATGTAATGGAGGGTGGGAAGTTCCACCTGAGCTGGGGATTTGTAGTTGATCATTAAATCAGCAGTTTCAGGTGATCATAGCTGGGGAGTGCAGTGGTTAATATGCCATTTGATGAAGTAATTCTCTTCTGTGCATGAATTGACTCACATTTCTTTGCTATTTAAAGTCACACTGAAGAAAAGAAAAAGAAAATGCCATCCAACAAACTTGGTAGACATTATTTCTGTGGGTTATCTTGACTTTTGTAAGCCCACAGCACAATTTTCTGGTGTCTGACTCACACAGAAGCACCATATATTTGCATAGAAAAGTATCTCCATCTTCCTCCCCCACTATCCATCCTCCTGCCTCAACCATCCCAGATAAGCTGTCTGATAGCATCCTGCATGTTGCCTCACTCCTCTCTGCAAATACACTCTCTGAGACGTCCCTGCCCTCCACCCAGCACCCCTGGGCTGCCCTGCTCAGGCAGCTCCTGCCCTAGACATTCAAAATGCCTCGTTCTCTCATTCCCATTTTACATGACAGCTGTTTTTCTTCCCCTATTATTCAAGCTCAGCTCCTCTGCTTTTATTTCTGGCAGGATTATTTTTCTATTTGACTTGGGCCCTGTTTGCCAAGGGCGCACCCTTGTCACCTTCATATTCTAATCCTCTCCTTCGTTATCTAAAGGTCTTCCTCTCTTTCCTTTTATTGGTACTTTTATCTCTTTCTCCACTATCTTTTAGTCCCCTTGATTCTTACCCCTCTCTTTTGCATGTGACCAATCTTGTCTTGCACATGTTACTTGGGGGATTTAAGACTTCTCTCCTTGACAGCTTTTCTTCCCTGCCCCTGGAAGGTTCTCCGTGCTGCTGGACACATGCCAAAGAGCAAATAAATTCATTATTCCAAATGAGACAACTGCAATCCAAGACTGGAGAGTGACTCCAGGTGGCAGTGATCACAGCAGCTCTCTACTGACATCTTAACCATCCCCCATATCTTTATGAGATCACATTTTTCCTCTTTTGCAGCCATATTTTGACATGTGGGAGGTTGTCCTAAGGTATTTCAGGTAAGAGAATGCACAAAGGAGAAATGAGAGTTTGCTGCAAGGCTGAGTGATCAGAAAAGGGTGCAGCAGCATTGTAGTGTAGGTTTCTATTTACAGTTCTACCGCTGCTGTCCTCTTTTGTCACCACACTTGGGCTCACTGACACTGCCTGAAGTGTGGCTGTAGACAAAGTCTTCATGGCTGAAAATTGCAAAAGTGGGCACAATATCACATCAATCACAGCATCACCTTGGTGTTTCACAGTTTGTGTGTCTTGGTCAGTGCCAGCATAGCAGCATTCATGGTTTTCTAGCATTTCAAAAAGGCTGTATTTCTCTCAAATCTTGCTAGGATAAGGGCAGAAGGGAGAAGATAAGGAATTTCCTTTGATTAAGATCTCTTGGTTGAACTGTCCTTCCTCCATGTTTTGTATTTCTTATCAGGCAAGGCAGCAAGACTCCTGGCATGTATAGAGCAGTCCAAGAGAAATAGGGCACCTGGTATCACTGAAAATCCTGACAGACCGAAGACCCTGCCCACAGAGCTTGATTTTACATCTCTTCAGCCAAATGGTCATCTCTCCTCTGGCTGCATGGAGCAGGCTCCTGCTTGAGGGACTGATAATTTCTAACTGAGATGCAGAGAGCCACACAGTTGCCCAAGCAAGCAAACCCCTGTGTGTTGCACTCTTTCCTCATCCGACCAACCTGACCTCCTTCATCTCAAACAAATCTTTGCATTTCAGCTTTGCACAGCAGCAAGTTGCCATTTACAGTGAAAAACCAAGTCTGGGCTGTCCAAACATACACATCAAATGCCACTGTAACTTGCCTGTGGCTCTACTGCTGAAGGGAAGGTGCATGGCATGCTGGCAGAGACACACGGGGTTGTTCCTAGAAGATCTCTATTCCAGAGCTAGATTGGTGCCTGTTTCCTGCTCTCCAGGCCCTTATCTAATCTTGCAGCAGTGCAGCTTCACCAGATTCCTTTGGCTAACTGACATTTTAAAGCTGTTTTCAGGTGGGAATTTTACTTAGGACTATATGAAATGTGTATGCACAAAGAGCTGCAGAAGACCAGATCATTCCAGGTCTGCGTGAACTTCTCTCTCCACACTTCCCAGGGTCAGTTCTCAAACTCTGACTGGTGTTTTCAGCAGCTGCAGAAACCATGGACCACATCACACAATAGGAGACCCTTATTCACTTTTTCTTCATGACAAAAGGACAGGCACTCCTGTGAAATCCTCTCTGTGGGTCTGGGTTGCTGGTTTTCTCCATGTAGGGATGTAGAAATCATGAATTGGGAAAAAAAGGAGTAATGAGGTGCTCTTTGGAGCACTTGCAGAATAGCCATAGTTTAGATAATGGCTTTTTTTTTCTTCTTCTGGGTGGAGTTCGGGCCATTTGGGAACTGACCATTCAATTGAACATTGGATGTGGAATAGGAAGGAGAGTAAAGCATACAGAAGACAGCAACAACCTTGGGGTGAGGCTGGGAGACTTCTGTGGTTGCTGGTGTCATCTGCCTAAGCAGAAATTAATTTTCCATTTTGGAAGGGGGAAGGCAGAGCTGATCATTCCTGGCTGCTGCACTGGGTACGTGCCGATTCACTTGGCTACGAGGATGATGCGTTTTGCAGCACAGAGGAGGCTTGTGTCCGTGTAGTTGTAAGGAGAAATTGTGCCATCACACCCTTGAGACAGTAAACAAGTGTCAGATTGTGAAAAGGGCTGTACCAGTAACTCTTACCTGTGACATTTTTGGCAGGCCATCTCACCAACGCCCAGGGAAGGCTCTCAGACGGGTGATGCACTGTCTCCTTGCATTTTGCAGCCTTTCCTGGTGAAGGTAGGCTAGATATCCCTGGCTTGGCCTTTTAAAAGGACTTCTTCCTAGGATGGTGGGTCCCTGCAAGATGCAACAGAGCAGGTCAGGACAGAGTAGGACAGGAAATAGTAGGACACTGACATTCCCTCATGGGATCTTTTAGGACCTCAGAAGAAACCACAGCTAAAAACCAAACAGTCCTCAGTCACAGACTCGGAGAGGAGTTGCAGTGATTGTAAAACTGTGAAAGGTACCCCAGGAAACCCAGGACATTCACATGGAGTACATCCAGCAATACAGTAGTATAGATACTCAGATAAGTAAGGAGTGGGTTTGGACATTTCGAGTGCTAGACCTCATCCAATCAGCACTGGTGAAACCTCTGCACTAAACCTTTATTCAGCAGTGTTTCAGCCTCCCCTATTTTATTGTACCCTAGTTTGCATGTCCTGTACCCCATGGGCAGTCACCCTTGAAAGAAATTGAACCAGAAGTGTCCCTTGAATATTCCATGGCAAAAAAACCAGTTACATGCAGCAGTCACAGTGGCTGCTCCTATTCTTGTATCATGACCTCTTGTATCATGATGGAAAGAGAAAAGGGAGCCTGGAAGGAGTCCGGGCAACACTTTGGATACTTTGGGGAAAAATACTTGATTAGTATGTGTGACTCCAGTGTGAGTTCAGCTCTAAGAGCTGTCATCATTGCTAGCTGACCAGAAATGCCAGGCAGGCACAGGGAAGAAGCACATCATGTATTTCACCCCATATCTCTAGCAGGCAGGAGAAGCGTGTGGCTTTTTATACACTGTAGTAACCCAGGTGAGTTCAGGGAGCATTGCAGTGTGGAGGGCCACCCTTGCCCACTTTCCTTATTCCCTAATCCCCTTGTGTTAGCTACAGGGATTGCAGAGTACAGGCCAGGTTTGAGTTGCTCTGAATCAGTGTGGCGAGTCCTCATCTTCAGGTTTATGGAACTTGTTCCCAGCTGTTCTCCCTCAGGCTACTGCAGAAGGTCCTCGGCAGTAGTTTTCCATCCTGCAAGGATTTAAAACAATGCAGAGATTTCATCCAGGAAGTCTGTGCTGCAGGTGTCATCCTCAAGGACCATTATCGTCAATACCCTTGAGTTCTGGATAAGTTTTCCCCAAACTTAGCTTTGTTATTTTCTTAATAGTGAAGTACGGTGCAGAGCTCTCTCCCAAAAGCTCTGGAAGCTGCTGGTCCTGTCCGGAAAGGGGCTTGGGTGTGAGGTGTTCCTCACCAATGATTTTTACTGTGCAGCAGCTTTTACCCAGGTTCCAGCAGCATCACGGTGGCACCAGTGACAGAAGTGTAAAAGCACTTGGCCTCTTTCAATCTGGACACACATCAGTGAGGCACTTAGAGAGCTTCCTACAGTGAGGTCATTCCAACTGTCAGTCACTGCTCACCTGGACCAGATTTGATTGCTGATCCCAAGATGAAAGGTTTCATCCTGTCTTCTCCAGAGGCGGCTGCTCTTCCTGAAGAAGTATTTCAAGACCATTTCTACTGGATACAGGAAAAAGAAGCAAACACATCCCCAGGCTTTTACTTCCATGCTGGTATTGCATTGCTTCCTGTGACCCTCTCTTCTCCCAGCAATGCATGGCTTTAAGGTTGCACAGGCTGGGTGGAATATATTTTAGAGCGAGACTCAATTTAGCCATGATGTCAACTGCAGCCAACTATAAAAAGCTCAGTAATGCTCTTTGAAAGTGTTACAGCTGCTGCTCTACACAGTCCCTGGTGTATTACAAGTCCGCCCTACTTCATGTGCACACAACCAAAATAAAATACGATAGCAATCATTATATAGTTCAAGGAATTTGGGACAAAATCTCCCCAGAAACCAGGAGGAATTCAAGGTTAGACAAACTGGGTAATTTTACACAGTTTGTTAACATAAAGGTAATTTTATCTGGCTTTGCAACATAGCCTGACTTCTACCTCACACTTGACTACGTGTTATCAGTGATCCCTACACAGTGACAACCAAGCAGAAAACCTTATGGCAGTTCTGGATAAACTGACTTCTTGCATGGGGTAAGTCCAGAAATACATTATCCAACATATGAAACCTATTTTTTTCATTAAGTGGATGGAGCCACATTTATTTCAAAAAACACCAACCAGGCCAAAATTTCCCATAAAAGCAGGACTATTTAAGAAATTGTGATTTGTTAACCTAGAGTGAATAGAGAGAAGTGAATGACTCTGGAATTGTGCTGGCACTGGAGAGGGGTCTTGGCTTTCAGGGCTGCTAAGGACAGCCCTGAAATGGTAGATGCTCTAGTAAAGCCAATTCTTTTCCAAAATCTGAGCAATAAGCATTTAGGAGTTATCACTGCATTTCACTCTGCAGAATTCCTTCTCTTGAGGGCCTTGATACATTTTCCAGGGATGTGTCTCTGTTTTACTAGAACATGGGAAGACTGAGCGGCCTGCTCACAGTTATGCAAAAGCCAGCAAGTGGAAGAGCAGAAAGGGGAGCCTGGCTGTTTTGGTTCTGCTTTCCCCCTTCCCTTGAGTCACTGGCCTGCTGGATGGTGAGCTGACATTACCAGTGGTCCATCCAATTTCATTTTCTGCAACCACATGAGACAGCTCAAATGATAGGAGTCCAGGAAGCAACAGCTACATCAAAAAGACAGAGAATGTTTCAGAAAAAATTTCATGAGTGCTCAGTTTGCTGGAGTGGTTGCTTGAAATCCTGCTGGGCTGAGCCCTGGCTTGGTGGGGTGTAGCATGGGGACCAGACAGGCTGAGGGAGGACAACACCCTCCAGCCTCACAGAGCTGAATGGATCAGCCTGAGTTCCAGCTCGTTTCTACATCCTTGACAGGACTAAACCAGTGCGAAGCGGCCACAGTGTTGCCGGCAGGTTGATTTTGTGTGGTTTGTAGTTCAGATCGGGCCTTTGTAGTGTGGGTGAGGAACAACCTGTTCCAAGGGACGTGTAAACTTCTCTGACACGGGTTTGAAGCAGTCGTGAGCTCACCAGTCTGCGAGGAAATGGTTGGCTGCCAAACACGGCTGTTACCAAAGGTGACAGGACAGTCAGGCAATGTGAGGAACGATTTGGCGTCAGACAAAGTCGTTGGGGTGGAAATGCACACACCACAGGCCGGGCTTGGGTGTGTCTCTGAGCACTGGCTGCACCCAGCTCCCAAGCAGGAATATTTTATCCACGAGGAAATCAGAGGCACCCAGAAATGAAAGCAAGCGGCCTCTAGTGAGACGGGAAGCTTGGGAGGGAACCAGGGAGCAGCCCCAGTCCCCATCCTTCCCTGGCAGCTCTCTGGAAACCCCTCAGGCTCCCCTACTTTGCCAGGGCTCTCGGCTGTTTGCTGTGCTGTGGGCACAAGGAGCGTGAGCAGGATGAAGAGCTGACTGGGGAGA